>NC_050068.2:211102552-211405934 GCF_009764565.3 Dermochelys coriacea | reverse complement strand
CTGCAGCTCCAGGTGCGATTTGGCCCTCCTGATATCTTTCCTACATGCCCGAGCAATATTTTTATACTCTTCCCTGGTCATATGTCCAACCTTCCACTTCTTGTAAGCTTCTTTTTTATGTTTAAGATCCGCTAGGATTTCACCATTAAGCCAAGCTGGTCGCCTGCCATATTTACTATTCTTTCGACTCATCGGGATGGTTTGTCCCTGTAACCTCAACAGGGATTCCTTGAAATACAGCCAGCTCTCCTGGACTCCCTTCCCTTTCATGTTAGTCCCCCAGGGGATCCTGGCCATCTGTTCCCTGAGGGAGTCAAAGTCTGCTTTCCTGAAGTCCAGGGTCCGTATCCTGCTGCTTACCTTTCTTCCCTGCGTCAGGATCCTGAACTCAACCAACTCATGATCACTGCCTCCCAGATTCCCATCCACTTTTGCTTCCCCCACTAATTCTACCCGGTTTGTGAGCAGCAGGTCAAGAAAAGCGCTCCCCCTAGTTGGCTCCCCTAGCACTTGCACCAGGAAATTGTCCCCTACGCTTTCCAAAAACTTCCTGGATTGTCTATGCACCGCTGTATTGCTCTCCCAGCAGATATCAGGAAAATTAAAGTCACCCATGAGAATCAGGGCATGCGATCTAGTAGCTTCCGTGAGTTGCCGGAAGAAAGCCTCATCCACCTCATCCCCCTGGTCCGGTGGTCTATAGCAGACTCCCACCATGACATCACTCTTGTTGCACACACTTCTAAACTTAATCCAGAGACACTCAGGTTTTTCCACAGTTTCATACCGGAGCTCTGAGCAGTCATACTGCTCCCTTACATACAGTGCTACTCCCCCACCTTTTCTGCCCTGCCTGTCCTTCCTGAACAGTTTATAACCATCCATGACTGTACTCCAGTCATGTGAGTTATAAATCTATAAACATGCAAGACCCATGATCATGCACGTGCCTGAAGATACAGCTAGACTCTATAAATACCTACTAGACAGAGAAACACAACTCTGTGACATTGTACAGACATGGAGGCACACATGCGTGCATTAACATACTCACAGACAGGTAGCTGTTACTGTACACACAGAACAGTACTGTACAACCCATCACATACAAACAGAAATCAGCAGTTTTATTTCAGTTTCCAGTGAGTATCTCACTCTGGTACTCATGTACTAGCTCAACACTTTTTGGACTGTAAACCTGCTGGAGGCTAATGAATATTCATGCTGCAGAGCATGCACACATTCACTAGAGAAATCACACACACACACCCCTACCTAGAGATCCAGCCACAAACTCTGATCCTTCAGCTCCAAAACCACAGGCCTCTCCTGCCTCAGCTAACAGAAGATCTCTCAGAGGACATGAATTTATGGGAGGTGCCTTCTCCTCTCTGGGAGCTCAGTGACACACACGCATGTGCACTCACTACACACTCATCAGCACAAACTCACCCACGCATTCACTCATTTGATAAGGTTACAACTTTGGGACCCAACTTCTCTTAGTTGAAAATTCACCAGCAGGAATTAAGTGGTCAAGTTCCCGGGTGTTGCAAGAAGGTGCCTGGCTACTGAAGAAACAAAGCTTATCCAGATTGTGGGTGCTATTTCCTACCTGGCTGCCACAGGACTGAACTAATTCCACTACCACCCAGTGCTGGACAGTCCAGAAATGCACAGTCTCCTTCCACCTTGTCACACATACCTTTTTCTGTGTACAAATCCACCTCAACGGTGGGATTCCCACGGGAATCCAGGATCTCCCGGGCATAGACCTTTTCAATGGACATGGTGATCCTGGTCTTTCCTGCAAAAGAGTTGGAGATGGGCAGCGGGGGGAGGAGAAGCAAGGAAAGAGGCTCAATTCTAGGTTTCTCCATCGCAGAATCCTCACATCCTATCTGGGATTCAGAGCTCAGCTCTGGGCCCTTCATTCCCAGAAAGACAGTGACAGGAGTTCCCTTGGAGCTCCGGGTGCGATTTCCAGTTCACAGAGACATGCTCAGGCTGGTGCACTAAAAATAGTGGTGTAGCAAGGGCAGTGGTGAGCAGCAGCACAGATTAGCCGACCTAAGCTTGTAGGTTTGTACTTGGCCTGGCTAGTCCAGGCCATCACTTGCGACTGCTCATGTTACCATGGCCACATTGCTATTGTTAGCACATTAGCTCGAGCAGAGCTGGCATGTGTGTATCTACCTGAGCTGGGAATCTGCCCCAAGTGTAGATGCAACATTGGAGACAAGCCAGAGAAACGCTTCTGGGGCTGCAGGGGTTGGGTTCTGGGGAAAACCCACCTGGCTCCGGGAAGCCATGGCTAAGGGAAGGACATGTGAACTGCTGACAAATGCCCGAAGGTGTGATTCCTCAGGGAAGGGGGTTGTTTAGGGCAAGACTGTCCAATCTTTTCTGCCTGAAGTCTGAACACATTGCAAAATGGTCAGGGGGCCACAACCAATCTCTGCCATGTTCTGTTCCTTTCATGCTCAGGCAGCACAAGGGAGCTGCCCTGACCCAGCGGGTGTAGAGTTGGCATAGTTGGTGCCTACATCCAGAGGTGAAAGTAAGCTGGTATGCCCCAGTACAGCGTACTGGCAAGAACCGGTGCACCATACTGCGGCAGCCCGGCTTCCCCAGGGGACAATTTAAAGGGCCTGGGGCTCCAGTGGTTGGAGCCCCAGGCCCTTTAAATTGCCTCCAGAGTCCCGCTGCTGGAGCCCTGGGGTAGTGGCTGTGGGGCTCCAGCGGCTATTTAAAGGGCCCAGGGCTCCCCTGCTTCTACCACCCCAGCCCTTTAAATAGCCACTGGAGCCTCTCCGCCGCTACTCCTGGGCTTGGGGGGCTATTTAAAGGACCGGGGCAGTAGAAGCAGGGGAGCCGCAGGCCCTTAAAATAGCCCCCAGAGCCCCGGGCTGCTGCTGCCACCCTTGTGGAGGAGGGGAGGAGAGGGGGGGCACTTACCTTACAGGGTGGGCTTGGGCTGGCTCTGACCCCCCTCAGCCCCGCCCCTTCTGCCCTAGGCCCCGCCCCTTCCGGGGTCCAGAGCTGGCCCCATCGTACGGGTAAATCACTCGACTTACTTTCACCCCTACCTACATCTCCCTCCACAGAGGCCCTGGCACCGGAATAGGCATGGCTGGAGCATGCTGGAGTTATCTCCAGCTGGTATATGGTCTCTTGGGAGCCAGCCAGCCCCCAGGCTGCTCTAACCAAGAGTGGGACAGAGAATCAAGTCACTGTAACTGGTCAGTAGTTCTCAGCTTCTCCTTTTCCCCACTCCTGGGCTGCCTAGGCTGGCTGTGGGGGAGGAAGCCACCCCTCACTGTCCTGCTGTCCCTGGGGCTCGCACAGCCTGGCAGGCAATGGAGCAACCAGAACTCCTCTCCTCCATCCACTGCAAGGCAGTAGGCAAGCAGCCAGGGAAAGCCTAACGGCTGCTGTGTGCTCCCAGCTCAGAGTAGAATTGCTAATGGGGCTGCAGGTGAAGCAGTGGGAGGCAGCTCTCTCTTCCTTCTGGATCCTGGTTTCTAGTGGTGGGGCTGATCCAATCACTGCAGTTTTAAATTGCAGGGCACAGCTCATGGAGCACCTTTGCCATTACAATTCCAATATGCTGTTCTATACCACGATCACCCTTGAGGGTCAAATTTCAAAGCCTCAAGGTCCACAGGTTGGACACCTTTGCTTTGGGGGGGGGGGGGAGGGGAAGGAAAGGGTGAGACTGAGACAAGGCAAAGGAACACAGGAATCAGGGCCCTTGCATGGAGGGGTCTGTGAGCCCAGGGAGCTGTCTTCCCGAGGGAAGGGCCTGGACCCCCAGCATTAGGAAAAGTGGGTGCTAAGGAGCCCCAGGAATGGACTAAGGGGAACGCTCTTGTCTTGCAGCCCAGGGGGAGGGAAGGGGGTATGGGGCTGGTCCCAGCTTTTAAATCTTTAGTTCTGTATGTAAGTCATGCTAATGAGTGTGGTGGGAGGGGGAGGATGGAGGTCTCTTGTATTGTGTGGGTTGGGAGATGAGGTGGTTTGAAGATTCAGTCATAGCTAACCAAGTTCCGGAGCAGAGCAGCTTTGAAGGCTGCTCACCTGCTGGATCATGCTCTTTGGGTGTTCAGAGAAGCCCTTCCCCCTTCCCAGCTCCCCTTCCCAACAATCTGAGGCCCATGTGTCTTCTCACCCAACTGCCACCTATCTATTGGCTGCCAGAGAAGGTGCCTAGCAATAACTCTAGGGAGTGGTACCCTACAGCAGGGTATGGGGGAATTCAATGTACCATTCCCGCCCCCCCCACAAGCCATAGCTCCTTGAACCCCCCAGCTCCTATTGCTTCCCTTCTCTGCCCCTCCTTATTGCTTCCTCTCTCCTCCCTCTTTCCTTCATCACTCCTCCCCTCCTCTCTTGTTCACACAGGTTCAGTCCCCCATCCCTCAAGGGTAACCAGTTCTGAGTGGGGATATTAAACCCAATCCGAAGCTGAGACCAGGGAAAACTCAATTCTCAGTTGGTGAGCCCTACAAAGCCTTTGCGCAGGGGACAAATGCCCAGTACAAGGCACAGTGAGGTAGGGGTGGGCAGAGATTTACACATCACCAGGGTCTGTGAGCAGTGCCTGTGGTAGAGGGAGCAGAGGGGAGCCCAGACGCAGCTCGTACTGGGGGCAGGAGCTGCTCTCAAGCCCATTCTCCTGGTGTCTGGAAATCACAATGTTGTTACAGAAAACTTCTCCAATGCTAGGAAATCTCAGCCAGTGAAGCTGAGAGTCTCTAGAGCCCACACAGGGCTGTTCTCCCCCTTACAACTCCCTTCACAACCACCATCTGGGCTGGCATACCCATCAGCTGCCCTAGCAGCTGCTCTGCAAGCAGAGTTTTTCACGCAGTCTGTCAGACCCCACAGGCGCTTCCCCCATGGTCGTGGCCTGCATGTGTGTGTTTCCCTCATGGCAGTGCCCTGGCAGTAGCCTAGCAGGCAGCATAAAGGAGGGAGGGGGCAAGGAGAGACAGACGGCACAAGTGTGAGTTTCCCCACAGTGGAGCCCTGATGATGACACATGAACTCGACTAAGCATTTCCCAACCCTTCAGCAGCAACATTGCCAGCTTCATTCCAGATTGTCCATTTTCCTCTTCTAGACAATCCTGCCAAAGGCCACAGAGCGGCTGGCTCAAGGACAGGAAAGGAACTAGTCTCAGCCATACTGCATCCCCATGGATGAGTGGCCTCATCACTCTCTCTGTTCCTCTTTCCTCTCCCCTCTGTACCCTTCCTTCCTTGCTTCTCTCTGTCTCCCACGGTCCAGTTCTCCACCTCCAAGGCCCCAGGTGGAGGAAGAGCCGCACTGGAACTCACTGGCTGCAGCAGTGCTGTCCTGAAAGGAGGTCAGGGACGGATAAGCTGGGATAACAGATTGGAACAGAGCCACAGCCTGGAACTCATACGCAGCTGAAGAAGAAGGGGGCAGCCATCAGGTTGAAGGGTGCACAGGCCCTTGGGAGAGGCAGGCTGAATAGCTTCCACAGGAGCCATCACACAGTGCTGGGATAGGGACTGGTGGCCGATGGAATGGGCAATGTTGGCAGGAGGTTTGCACTGCTGTAGTTCCCCCAGGTTGGCACTGCTTCAAGGAAGTTCACACTGCCAGGGCATGGTGTTGTAGAAGCTAACCTGGCTGCATCCCCCATCCTCCCCAGTCCTCAACCTGCTGCAGTCCTCCACAACAAAGCACTGGTAGGGCACTGCTGTAAGGCAGCTGGCACTGCTGTAATTCTCCCAGGCTCAGCACTGCTCCCAGGAAGCTCACACTGCTGCAGTGCTGTGGCTGCTGCAGTTAGTACTTGCTTGGCTGCCATCTCTTCCCATCATTGCCCCCCAGCGGGGTGTGGGGCTCTGAACTACATGATGTCGAACAAGGCTATTCCCCTCCCTCCCCCTGGGAGGCAGCTCTGTGATACTGCCAACGCCCTGCTAGACTAGGAAACTAGCCTGATCCCAGGGTTCAGCAAAGCTGGTCCCTCCTCCATGAATGATGCTCACCAACACCTCAGATTAGTCCCCCTCCTAGCATCAAGCTCTTTCAGAGACATCAGAAATCAGCTACCCCCAAGTAAGCCTCTAAGCCACAGCATCTCCCTTGGGTGCCCTTGGAAACAGAACCTACCTCTGGTGGTTGAGCTCTCCCCAAATACCCCATGGAGAGGCACAGCTGTGTTGTCCTGCAGCTTTGTGATGTAGCACAGATAAGGGCAGGACAGGGGGGAATGCATGACATTAAAATAAGAAGGAAAGGAGAGAAGCAGAGGACGGAGAATGCAGGGGGAGGGGAGAGCAGGAGGAGGAAGTGAGGGGAGATTAGCTAGTTTATTTGCCTCTCTGGCTGGTCCCTTTCTCCAAAGACCCAAATGCTGGGGCGTGCTGGGGGCCCCCCAGGATGGGGAGTGTAGAGATGCACAAGGGGGATGTTGGATGTGAGGAGGGCACTTACCTTTCTAAGGCAGGTGTGAGCAAGAGACTGAGAAAGTGCTGCTGGAAGGAGGAGGAGGATGGAGCTGAGGAAAGATGCAGGAGCAGGACCTCAAGGGGAGATGATGTGTCCTCTAAGCCAACAGCGGCAGCAGCAGCAGGATGGAGACGCCCCTGATAGGGCCGAGACAGCAGCATGTGACCCAGAGCTGCAATGAGTCAGGATTTAGAAGAAGCTTTGCAAACAGCACGTAGGGGATGGAGAGAGTGAGACAGAGACACAGAAGGAGAGGAGAGGGGCCCAGGATAATTCAGAACTTCGCTCCCTCCAGATTCATTAATTCTTTTTATTCAAAGCAGAAAATATTACAGGAGCTTTAGGCTCCACAATTCAAACTGCACAAACCTTAACTGTCCCTCCTTCTCCTTGGGCTTGCAAGGAGCAGAGCCTGTGCTACACTGACTCCAGTAGAGCTGCATTCCTTTGGACGGCATAGGGGGGGTGTCTGACACCAACCTCTCCCAGGAGAGACAGGGAGTGTGGGCAAAGGAAAGGTCTCTAAGGGCCAAGTACATGGAGACGTAGAACACTGGTCCTGCTCCCTGGCCAACCTACTCCTGCTCTGGCCCCCACAGAGTTCTGAGGGACTCTACTGGCAGCTGGAGGGTCACTCAGTTACTTCTCCTTGGGCAGATTCCTCCATTTCCTGAGGGAAAAGAAGAAAAGGGAGAAGTTAACAAGGATGGTTCCAGATGTTTCTTTCTTCCCTCCTTGTGGGATAGGTGGCTCTATAATTGTTCTGACTGGTTTCTCAATGCTGACCCTTTTATTACCGAAGGGGTCACATGCCTCCAGCCATTTTTTTATGGCCGATGTGAGGCAGCATGTTTCAGAGGGTGTTTCACACACTGTACTCTCTTCTGGGCCTCTACTTTAGGCTTTCTTTTCCCCCTTAATCTAAAGAAAAGACACTCAGACTGAAAATCACCAGTCTTTCTACTTTCCGAGGCTCTTCCCACCTCCTTATCCTCGCTTCCTCTGCTCTAACCTGTTCCTCATCCCGGCGTCGCTGCCGTGTCTCCTCGGCCTCTGCCCGCTCATCTTCCTCAAAGAAATCCTTGTCAAGACGCTCAAGACGGGGAAGCAGCACCAGAGCCTCCATCCGGAATTCACCTTCATCAGAACAGGGATTGTCCATCAGCACCAGTGCCCGCAGCATGGGCAGAACCTGCAGCTTTGCCATCTCCTGAAGATTCAGAATCCCATTCCCGCTGCAGAGGGGTGGGGGGAGAAAAACAGGGAGAGAGAATAACTCTATTTATTAAGATTCCCCCAGTGAAAATAACAATAAAGTGACCGAACAGACATGACCCACTGAAAGGGACTCATCAGCAAAAAATCCTGAGCACCTGGGGCTCCCCAAGCTGAGAGAGACAAAAAGAAAGACCTTCCTCTCTCTGGGTTTCCTTAGGTGTCTCCTCTGTGTACAGACAGCCCTGTGGATCAGCCACTGTCATCGCCTCCCCTGTACAGCAAATACCAAGGAGAAAAGTGTATTTGCAGTCACCAACAGGGTACTGAAGGCGGGAGAGCAGTCCGATTGCCCACAGGGGGTTCCCAGCACTCCAGAAGGGTCTCCAGGGCCAAAGTTGATCAGGGGAGGACCCACCGCAGATTGAGGTACTGCAGGCACTTCATGCTCTTAGAGAAGCCATCCAGGGTCTCAAGCTTGTTGTCACGAAGATGCAGGGTCGTAAGCTGTACCAGTTCCTCCAGGCCCTCAAGGTGGGTAATGAAGTTTTGGGCCTGAGCACCAGGAAGGGAGAGGAGAGATTGGGGTGAGGGAAGGAAAGAAAGTTGGAGAAAGGGAGGAGGGAATCAGAATAATGTTATAGTATTAAAATCCCTTTCACTTTCCACATACTCATCACCCCCAGTGCACTCCTCTAAAGTGCACCCTTCTCTGGGGTGGGGCACAATAACTGTTTAACAATCCAACAATAGTGCTGTGCAATGACTTAGGATAGAAGGTTCAGTGGAATACTGTTTCCAATAGAAGGTGCAGGAAAAAATTTAGGGATGATGAGTCCCTCAGGGGGCTGGGACACATGACTTGCGAGGAGAGGCTGAGGGAACTGGCTTGTTTAGTCTGCAGAAGAGAAGATTGAGTGGGGATTTGATAGCAGCCTTCAACTACCTTAAAGGGGGTTCTGAAGAGGATGGAGCTTGGCTGTTTTCAGTGGTGGCAGATGACAGAACAGGGAGAAATGGTCTCAAGTTGCAGTGGAGAAGATCTAGGTTGGATATTAGGAAACACTATTTCACTAGGATGGTGGTAAAGCCGGAATGGGTTACCTAAGGAGGTGGTGGAATCGCCATCCTTGGAGGTTTTTAAGGCCCGGCTTGACAAAGCTCTGGCTGGGATGATTTAGTTGGGGTTGGTCCTACTTTGAGCAGGGGATTGGACTAGATGACCTCCTGAAGTCTCTTCCAACCCTAATCTTCTATGATTCTGTGATGGAGACTAAAATAATCTGAGTTGGGATTTGAGTATGAGGGTTAACACCCTGACTTGGGCAAAGGGATAGGGGATCTTTGACGCCTACAAGGACTTAAGAAAAATGTTTTGTGAAAGACTTAACCTCCAGCAGCATCATGTCCCCTACTGAGTAACCCACACCCCTCCCTGCAGCACAGTGGCCCCTAGAATTACACTGGGGCATTGAGATCAGTGAACAGAGATTAGAGAACAGAGTGAGCCCTATGGCTCACCCACAGCACTACCAGCACAGTGGCCCTTCCACAATCTGTGGCCTCGGGTTCTAAATTGTGGCCCTATGTGTTTAATTATGAATTGAAAATGTGTTTGCAGGGTCACAGAGCTTGCCAGACTGGATCAGCCCAGTGGGCCATCTAGTCTGCCATCCTTGCCTCTGACAGTGGCCAGAAACAGACACTTCAGAGGCAGGGGTAAGAAACACTGCAGGAAGCAAATGTGAGATAATCTGCGCCCAGGATGGTTAAAGCTCTGAAACAGGGAAGTGTTATGTTCCTTCCAATTTTTTGTAGGCTTTGCTGTTATAACTGGATATTTTTGTTATCCATGTAAATGTCCAGTCCCTCTTTGAATCTTGCTAAGTGCTTGGCTTCAACAACTACCTCTGTCAATAAATTTCATGGTCTAATCACATGTTATGTGAAAAAATATTTCCTTGTATTGGTTTTTAATTTGCCACCTTTCAATGTCATTGAATGTCTCATTGTTCTTGTGTTAGGTGACAGGAGAACAGAAGTTCCTGATTTATCTTGTCTAGGCCAGTCATTATTACAGTTATAGGAGAGGCTGGGACAGTTTGGAGAAGAGGGGGAAGAATAGGGTAAAGCTTGTGGGGAAATGGGCAGAAGAGTCTGTGCCCACTAGAGCACACGCCCTTCCAGAGCCTGGAATGGAACCCAAGATCCCTCACCATTTGTCGGCTGTCAACAAACATCTGTGAAACCCACTGGCAAATAAAAGAACATAAGAATGGCCATATAGGGTCAGACCAATGGTCCATCTAGCCCAGTATCCTATCTTTCAACAGTGACCAATGCCAGGTGCCCCAGAGCAAATGAACAGAACAGGCAATCATTGTGTGATCCATCCCCTCTTGTCCACTCCCAGCTTCTGGCAGTCAGAGGCCAAGGACACCCTGAGCATGGGGCTGCATCCCTGACCATTTTTGCCAATAGAAATTGATGGACCTATCCTCCATGAACTTAACTAATTATTTTTTTAACCCCATTATAGTTTTGGCCTTCACAACATCCCTTGGCAATGAGTTAACTCTCCATTGTGTGAATAAGTTCTTCCTTTTTTTTGTTTTAAACCTGCTGCCTATTAATTTCATTGGGTGACCCCTGGTTCTTATGTTATGTTAAGGAGTAAATTATACTTCCTTATTCAGCTAGCGAGCAGGAGCAGCTAACAGGGAAGTGTCGTGAGGGAGTTCTCCAGGTGAAGGAGGAGCGATTACGTGACCTTTGGAGTAAGATTGTTGTCTGTAGTGTGCGTGTTTGTGTTTGTAGTGTGCTTGCTGCTTAACTGAAATATACCATGTGGTATACTGTTTGGGGGACCGTGTGCTGACCATGTGTGTGCTGAGCCTAGCAGCCTGCTAGGCAAGGCTGAAAGCTTCTTAATGAGGCTTTGATCCCTAAGCTCTTTAGCACCCATCAACCCTTAACCAGGGGACGGGACTGTGACGGGTTGGGTCACAGAGACCCCCTTGGGACTGCACCTGATGTGCTGAGACTACCTCTGAGCCTGTTTTCCCTGGCAGCTTGGGACATCAGTGCCCTGTCTTGTTGAGCCAGACACACTAGCCTGCAGCAAACACAGACCCAGGTCTGAACCACATCCCCCACAAGCTGCAGGCTTAACTGAAAACAGCTTAAGAAGTGCTCCTGTCTCCAGCACCCAGATACCCAATATCCAATGTGGTTCAAACCCCAAATAAATCCGTTTTACTCTGTATAAAGCTCATGCAGGGTACACTTATAAATTGTTCGCCCTCTAGAACACTGATAGAGAGATATGCACAGCTTTTTGCTCTCCCAGGTATTAATACTTGCTCTGGGTTAATTAATAAGCAAAAAGTGATTTTATTAAATATAAAAAGTAGGATTTAAGTGTTTCCAAATAATAACAGACAGAACAAAGTAAATTACCAAGCAAAATAAAACAAAAACATGCAAGTCTAAGCCTAATACAGTAGGAAACTAAATGCAGGTAAAACTCGCCCTCAGAAATGTTCCAATAAGCTTCTTTCACAGACTAGGCTCCTTTCTTATTAGCATATTTTCATTAAATCATAGAATCATAGAATATTAGGGTTGGAAGAGACCTCAGGAGGTCATCTAGTCCAACCCCCTGCTCAAAGCAGGACCAACATCAACTAAATCATCCCAGCCAAAGCTTTGTTAAGCCGGGCCTTAAAAACCTCTAAGGATGGAGATTCCACCACCTCCCTAGCTAACCCCTTCCAGTGCTTCACCACCCTCCTAGTGAAACAGTGTTTCCTAATATCCAACCTAGACCTTCCCCACTGCAACCTGAGACCATTGCTTCTTGTTCTGTCATCTGCCACCACTGAGAACAGCCTAGCTCAGAAGTGGGCAAACTATGGCCCGTGGGCCACATCCGACCCACGGGATCATCCTGCCTGGCCCTTAAGCTCCTGGCCGGGGAGGTTAGCCCCTGGCCCCTCTCCTGCTGTCCCCCATCCCGTGCAGCCACATCGCCGCGTGTGCAGTGCAGCTGACTCTGGCCAGGCGGCAGGGCTGCAAGCTCCTGGTGCTCTCAGCAGCATGGTAAGGGGGTGGTGTGGCGGCGGGGGTGGGGGTTGGATAAGGGGCAGGGTGTCCTGGGGGGGCAGTTAGGGGAGAGGGAGCCAGGGGCAATTGGATGGGGCAGAGGTTCTGGGGGGGCAGTGGTTCTGGGGGGGCAGTCAGGGCACAGGGAGCAGAGGCCGTTGGATAGGCGTGGGAATCCTGGGGGGCCTGTCGGGGGCAGGGGTGTGGATAGGGAACGGGGCAGTCAGGGGATGGGGAATGGGGGGGTTGGATGGGGGTGGGGTCCAGGGAGGCCTGTCAGGGGGTGGGGGTGTGGATAGGGGTCGGGGGGGCAGTCAGGGGACAGGGAGCAGGGGGGTTGGATAGGGGTGGGGTCTTGGGGGGGCGGTTGGGGCATGGGGTCCCAGGAGGGGGCGGTCAGGGGATAAGGAACAGGGTGGGTTGGATTGGTCGGGGGTTCTGAGGGGGCAGTGAGGGGGAGCAAGTGGGTGGGGGCAGATAGGGTGCAGGGGCCAGGCTGTTTGGGGAGGCACAGCCTTCCCTACCCAGCCCTCCATACAGTTTCACACCCCAATGTGGCCCTCGGGCCAAAAAGTTTGCCCACCCCTGGCCTAGCTCCATCCTCTTTAGAACCCCCTTCAGGTAAGTGAAGGCTGCTATTAAGTCTCCCCTCACTCTTCTCTTCTGCAGACTAAATAACCCCAGTTCCCTCAGCCTCTCCTCGTAAGTCATGTGCCCCAGCCCCCTAATCATTTTCATTGCCCTCCGCTGGACTCTCCAATTTGTCCACATCCCTTCTGTAGTGGGGGACCAAAACTGGACGCAGTACTCCAGGTGTGGCCTCACCAGTGCCGAACAGAGGGGAATAATCACTTCCCTCTGTCTGATTGCAGTGTTCCTGCTAATACAGCCCAATATGTCATTGGCCTTCTTGGCAACAAGGGCACACTGCTGACTCATATCCAGCTTCTCATCCACTGTAATCCCCAGGTTCTTTTCTGCAGAACTGCGGCTTAGCCAGTCGATCCCCAGCCTGTAGCAGTGCATGGGATTCTTCCTTCCTAAGTGCAGAACTCTGCACTTGTCTTTGTTGAATCTCATCAGGTTTCTTTTGGCCCAATCCTCCAATTTGTCTAGGTCACTCTGGACCCTGTCCCTAACCTCCAGTGTATCTACCTCTCCCCCCAGCTTAGTGTCATCTGCGAACTTGCTGAGGTCTGCAATGTCATATGGAGTGCAACATCACAGGGACTACTCAGGAGGACCAGGGCTTTAAAAAGCCCGCTTCTAAGTGACCAGAGGAGCTAGTGAACAGGAGCAGCTAACAGGGGAGTTTTGCAAGGAAGCTTGAGCCAGGGGGCTAGATACACTTAACATTCTGTAAACTTAAAACCAGACATCACCTGATAAAAACAAAACAACAACAAAGGAACGAACTTCAGGAGTAAAAAGATAATGCAGGCAGAAGTCCAGCAACAGAGAGGGAGCTATCTAGTTTATTGCACCGAATGCAGCATGTATGATTACCTGCCCTATGGGCAGGTGGTGTATATGTGCATTTGGTGGAAGGAGCTCCTGGCCCTCGGAGACTGTGTACGGGCTTTGGAGACCAGAGTGGCTAAGCTGGAGGAGCTAAGGGAGACAGACAGGTACACAGATGAGACTTTCCGGGACACAGTCTGACAGCCGCTGTGCTGTTGAGGAGGATGAAAGTCTCAGGGAAGTAGAGCATCCAACTGGAGCAGAGGGAAATGATCCCATAGTTGGCACCCTCCTTCCAGATTATGTTGTGGTAACCTTTCGCACTGAGGATCTCTCTCCAGGGGAGGGAATTCCAATTATCAGGAAGAGACAGGTAATAGTTATGGGGGATTCAAGCATTAGAAACATAGACAGCTAAGTTTGCGAAGACTGGGAGAACCACTTGGTGACTTGCCTGCCTGGTGCGAAGGTTGCAGATCTCTCAAGACATCTAGATAGACTTATGTGTAGTGCTGGGGAGGAGCTGGTGGTCGTGGTACATGTTGGTACCAATGACATAGGGAAGGATAGGAGAGAGGTCCAGGAGGCCAAATTTAGGCTGCTAGGTAAGAGACTGAAGTCCAGGATCTGCATGGTAGCATTCTTTGAAATGCTTCCAGTTCCATGCGTAGGGCCAGTTAGACAGGCAGAACTGTAGGGTCTCAATGTGTGGCTGAGACGATGGTGTAGGGAGGAGGGGTTTAGATATATCAGGAAGTGGTAAAACTTTTGGGAAAGAGGGAGCCTATAAAGGAAGGATGGAGTCCACCTAAACCAAAATGGAACCAGATTGCTGGCACTTAAAAAGGTCATAGAGCAGTTAGTTTTTAAACTAAGGGCTGGGGGAAAGCCGACAGGTGCGGAGGAGCATGTGGTTTGGACAGAGACATCCCTTAGAGGAGGATCTATTAATGGAGATTCTCTATGTCCTAGTAAGGAGGAGAGGATGGAAGATGACAAAATACAGGTAGGATCTGATGAGAGACAGTCAAATGAAAAAGAGTCTCATTCAATTACATCACATAATGGCAGACAGCTAAAAAGTGGCAAGTTTTTAAAGTGCTTATATACCAATGCCAGAAGTCTGAATAATAAGATGGGTGAACTAGAGTGCCTCATTTTAAATGAGGATATTGATATAATAGGCATCACAGAAACTTGGTGGAGTGAAGATAATCAATGGGACACAGTAATACCAGGGTACAAAATATATCAGAAGAACAGAACAGGTCATGCGGGGTGGGGAGTGGCACTATATGGGAAAGAAAGCATAGAATCAAATGAAGTAAAAATCTTAAATGAACCAAACTGTACTGTAGAATCTCTATGGATAATAAGTAATTCAATGCTCTAATAACAAGAATATAGGAGTAGGGATATATTACTGCCCACCTGACCAGGATGGTGATAGTGACTGTGAAATGCTCAGGGAGATTAGAGAGTCTTTAAAATAAAAATCTCAATAATAATGGGGGATTTCAACTATCCCCATATTGACTGGGTACATGTCACCTCAGGACAGGATGCAGAGATAAAGTTTCTTGACACCTTAAATGACTGCTTCTTGGAGCAGCTAGTCCAGGAACCCACAAGAGGAGAGGCAATTCTTCATTTAGTCCTAAATGGAGCACAGGATCTACATCATAGCTGGACAGCTTGGTAATAGTGACCATAGTATAATTAAATTTAACATCCCTGTGGCAGGGAAAACACCACAGCAGCCCAACACTGTAGTATTTAATTTCAGAAAGGGGAACTAAACAAAAATGAGGAGGTTAATTAAAGAGAAATTAAAAGGCACAGCACCAAAAGTGAAATCCCTGCAAGCTTCATGGAAACTTTTTAAAGACACCATAATAGAGGCTCAACTTAAACGTATACCCCAAATTAAAAAACATAGTAAGAGAACCAAAAAAGTGCCAGTGTGGCTAAACAACAAAGTAAAAGAAGCAGTGAGAGGCAAAAAGGCATCCTTTAAAAAGTGGAAGTTAAATCCTAGTGAGGAAAATAGAAAGTTGCATAAACTCATGACAAATGAAATGTAAAAATATAATTAGGAAGGCCAAAAAAGAATTTGAAGCAAAGACTCAAAAAGTAATAGCTGACTGGCTGTACCTCCACTTAGGAGCCAGAGGGGGGACATGCTGCTGCTTCTGGGAGCTTCTTGAGATAAGCACCACCCAGAGCCTGCACCCCTGACCCCCTCCCAGGACCCAGCTCACTGCCTCAGCCCTGATCCCCCTCCCGCCCTCCGATCTCCTCAGTCCCAGCCCAGAGCACCTTACTGCATTCCCAACCTCTCATCCCCAGCCCCACCCCAGAGCCCGCATCCCCAGCTGGAGCCCACACCCCAACCCCCAATTTCATGAGCATTCATGGCCTGCCATACAATTTCCATACCCAGATGAGGCCCTCAGGCCAAAAAGGTTTCCCACCCCTGACACAGAGGATGGCAACTTATACTGCTATCAGTTACTCTGTTAATTGAAGTGGCAGAGGTCTGTGCAATGAAACCAAAGGTTCCAACTTTGCTGATGACACCCCACATTAAAAGAACATTATTAAGGTTACACTCAAAAGTTAAGAAATGCCAGAATTAAAACTGCCTGTGCAAACTGAATTCGGCCCCCTTATGCATATGCATTATGTTACAATCTTCAGTGACATGATCACATACTATTTTTTCCACAGAACCACTGCTTCGTTCAGTGAACAGGATGGATGGTGCTCAGGGAGTAAATCAGAGCTGTGTAGGAAAGGAGACTGTTTTCTGTAGGACCCCCTACCTTGTTTGTTGCAGAAATTGGAAGGCATGTACTGAAGGAAGCAGGGGGTTTCAGGAAGAGAAAGGAGAGTCTCATAGTTAAGGCTGCACTGGAGAACTGGATTCTATCCCTGACTCTGCCACAGAGTTCCTGTAGGATGCTGGGCAAATCACTTCAACCACACTTTTCACTGGTGGTCACTAATTGTATGTTCCTCATTTTCAGGGGTCTTATTTGAGAACTGGAGGCTGATCTTCAGAAGTGCTGAGTGCTCATATCTGCAGCTGAAGTCTATGTGAGTTCCGCTTTGAGATTAGTGAGACATGATTTTCATTTACAGAATCCATGTTGGTTGGACCCTATCAACTCAAGATTTTCCAGGTGTTTTATTATTCTCTGTTTAATTATAATTTCAACCAATTTGCCAGGCACAGAGATAAAGCTCACCAGGATGTAATTCCCCGCATCACCCCTTGAATATTTTAGGTACAACATTTGCTATCTTCCAATCCTCTGGAAAACTATTTGATTTTAATTAGAAATTGTATATTCTTGCTAAAAGAAAAGGAGTACTTGTGGCACCTTAGAGACTAACAAATTTATTAGAGCATAAGCTTTCGTGAGCTACAGCTCACTTCATCGGATGCATTTGGTGGAAAAAACAGAGGCCTTTTCTTTACTCCTTTTCTTTTTGCGAATACAGACTAACACGGCTGCTACTCTGAAACCTGTGATTATGCAGCCTCTGTTTTTTCCACCAAATGCATCCGATGAAGTGAGCTGTAGCTCACGAAAGCTTATGCTCTAATAAATTTGTTAGTCTCTAAGGTGCCACAAGTACTCCTTTTCTTTTTGCGAATACAGACTAACACGGCTGCTACTCTGAAACATATTCTTGCTAGTAACTCAACCACTTCATTTTTGAGCTCCTTCAGCACTCTTGGGTGTAACCATCTGGGCCTGTGGATTTAGTACTCTGTAATTTATCAGTTTATTCCAAAACCTCCTCTACTGACACCTCACTCTGGGACTATTCCTCAGATTTATCTCCTAAAAAGAATGGCTGGGTTGTGGGGCTCTCCCCCACATCCTCTACAGTGAAATCCAATGCAAAGAATTCATTTAGCTTCTTTGCAACAGCCTCGTCTGCCACTTGAGTGCTCCTTTAGCACCGTGACCCCACTGATTGTTTGGCAAACTTCCTACTTCTGATGTACTTAAAAAAAATTGCTGTTAGTTTTTCTGTCTTTAACTAGTTGCTCATTATTTCTTGGGCTGCCTTATTATACTTTTACACTTGATTTGCCAGAGGCTGTGCTCCTTTCTATTTTCCTCAGTAGGATTTTATTTCCAGTTTTTAAAGAATGCCTTTTTGCCTCTAACCACCTCTTCTACTCCGCTGTTTAGTCATGGTGGCATTTTTTTTTGTTCTCTTACTGTTTTTTTTTTATTTGGGGTATACATTTAGTTTGATCCTCTATTATGGTGTTTTTAAATAGCTTCTATGCAGTTTTCAGCCATTTCATGCTTGTGGCTGTACCTTTTAATATCTGTTTAATTAGCTTCTGCATTTTTGTGTAGTCCCCCTTTCTGAAATTAAATGCTGCTATGGTAGCTTTCTTTGGCATTTTCACCCTACAACGATATGAAATTTAATTACATTATGGTCACTATTATGAAGTGATTCAGCTATATTCACCTCTTGGACCAGATCCTGTGCTCCACTTAGGACTAAATCAAGAATTGCCTTTCTCTTTGTTGGTTCCAGGACTGGCTGCTCCCAAGAAGCAGACATTAATGGTGTCTAGAAATTTTATCTCTGCATCCCATCCTGAGGTGATGTGTACCCAGTCAATATCAGGATAGTTGAAAGTCCCCACGATTATTATGTATTCTGCCTTTGTAGCCTCTCTAATGTCTCTGGGAATTTCACAATTACCATCCTCATCCTGGTCAGGTGGTCGGTAGTATATTTGTACTGCTATACTTTTATTGTTCAAGCATGGAATTTCTATCCACAGAGATTTTATAGTACAGTTTGATTCATCTAAGATTTTTACTTTATTTAACTCCATGCTTTCCTTCACATATAGTGCCACTCCCCTACCAGCACAACCTACTCTGTCGTTCCTATGTATTTTGTACCCTGATATTACTGTGTCCCATTGATTATCTTCATTCCACCATGTTTCTGTGATACCTATTATATCAATCTCCTCATTTAAAACAAGGCACTCTAGTTCACCCATTTTAGTATTTAGACTTCTAGCATGTGTGTATAAGTGTAACACATGCTAATAGGGAGATATCTCGTTAGGAGACTCAATGAGGGGAGGTAGGAATAAGCTGTGTTTGGGTCATTGTTGCTAGGCAGATTAAGCACTCCACATCCAGAAGCTTCTGGCATTGGGTGTAGTAGTTTTGGATCTGCTCCAATAGGTTCCCTGTTGCTGTAGTCAGACTCCATGAGGGTAAGCAGTGAGGGTAGCTGCTTTACAAAGGGCCATATGCCCTGTGTGAGTTGGGAGAAGCTGAGTCCAGGAGCAGGAGGCAGGCTGTTGTCCCTAATTGTGAAGCATTTTGCAGCAGGTTGGTGATATTGTTAACCCTCCAACAGGGAAGCATAGTAATGCTAATTATAGCAAGAGAAAATTGGGAGGGAAAAATAACTGTTTTAATTGTATGCTTTGAAGGTTGTTTTGATTTTAGCCAAACTGTTCTAGTAAAATTGTCTCAGCTAGTCTGAGTCGCCATTTCTTTAAATGTAGTAATGGGGACAGAGTCATTTCTATTCTCAGTTTTGTATTTTCTTGTAACAGGGTTTTCTTTAAATCTGTCCACTTAACTGAATGGTTGGTTAATGAGTCAGCTGACTGGCTAGCAGTGATTTCAGCAGAGGAAGTGTCAGCTTCTAAGGACTTTACTTTTAACTTAAGGTCTTTTTGACTAATCTTACTTTACTGAAATCCCCCTTTATAAAGCTTAAGGTCACTCACTCTATCACTTTTTGTTACCCTACCTGCCTAGGATGTTGAACATAATTATATTGTAGTCACTATTACTTAGTGGTTAGCTCCTGTCACTGAATATTACTTAAGACTAAGTTAAGAATAGCTTCTCCTCCCAGCTGCTCTAGCTCTAGCTGTTCCAAGAGGCAATCCTTTCAGGTGCTGACAAGTTCCTTCTCCGACCTATCAGTCTTCATTCTCAAAGAAAACCTGCACAACACTTTCAAAACTGGGGTTGGAATCCGCCCTGTCAGGGAGAAGGAAGACAGCACCATCTGCCTCACACCTCATATCCTGCACCTATTAAAGATCAGGGGGATGCCCATCTATAAAGCCTCCCCCAGCTTAAGGGGAGGAGCTACTGGTCCCAAAGATCAAATGATTCCAGAGACAACAAGGGTGGGGGAAGGATGGGAGTGCAGGTATCCAGAGTGGGCTACATACCTTGCTCCTGTTGAGAATCTAGGAGCAGATGGGCACAAGCCCACCCACATCTAAAAGTCCCTCCCTTCCTCCAACCTAAGGGGAGGAGCTGCCAGACCCAGATCTCAAGTAATTCCAGGGGTACAACTAATGAAAAACAGGGACGGGAGTGGGGGTCACAGGGGAGCTAAAGGGAGTCACATCCCCTGCAGCCACAGGAGCAGGTCTAGCTGGGAGGTCCCTGAGCACCTGTAGTGCTTTATCTGCTGCAGTTGTTCAGCAGCTTCCCTGCAGGCTGCCTACTGCATCACAGAAGTGAGTAGCTCTGGTTGTTCCATTGCCGGCTGTGGGAGCCCTAAAGCGTGCAGGATAGGAGCTTGACTTGCTCCACCTGAGCCTAGGAGAGCACCTGACACAGCATGCTATTCTCCCCTATACCACTACCCAGGGCAGCAGAGGGGATAGGTTAAAAAGAAGAAGCTGAGAGCCAGCAGTTTACAGCTCCCCAGTTCTCTGTAGGGAACTTGCAGGTGGTTTCTGTTTCCTTTGCACTGACTGAGCATGACAGGAACACAATAGGTCATAGAATCTGCCCCAAAGATTTGATTGTGACCCCCTGACTTTTTGAAACATGTTAATCTCTTAGGCTGACAAGGCTGCACAGTGCTGGCCTACCACCACACTGGTGCATGGACACCCCAATGGAGTCTCTACGCCACTCTCTGTGGCATAGTGCCCCTGCGGTGAGGTGCTCTTACCAGGTAAAGGTTCTTGAGCTTGGGCAGGTGCAGCCCTGCGGTGGTTTCTAGCTTGTTTCCTCGCAGCTCTACCGTGTGCAGGTTTGTCAGCTTCCCTGGATCCAGACCCGATATCACCTGGATTTCATTCCCTGAGTGACAGAAGGAAGCAGCAAAAGTGTTATTTCCCTTCCCAGCACACAGCAAGGAGCACTTCTTTGTGGTGAGGCCTGGTATACATCTACCTTTAAGGTTGAGGCTGCCCAGGCGTGGGTGGGTAATGCCCTCTGTGTCCTTGATGCGGTTGTGGGCGAAACTGGCAATCTGCAGGTAGGGCAGCTCTGTGAGACGGGCGCTGGTCAGCCGATTCCCATCCACCTTCAGCCACAGAAGGTGGATGAGGCTGCCCAGAGGAGACAGATCTCGCAGCTGGTTCTCTGACAAGTCCACATAACGCAAATGAATGTAGTTCTGGAGAAGGCTGATATCTGTCAGGTCCCTGCCACGGGATGAGGATGTGAATGTGAAACAAACATTCAGCTTTCTTCCTCCCCTTCCTCTCCTCCACTCTGCCCCTCCCCACTGTTGGGGAGCCAGACTCCTCCTCTGCAGTTCACCTACATTTCATGACCAGAGAAGCTTCTCCAGACCAGAAGGAGGGAGAAGGCAGATGATGGAGTGAGCAGAGGGGTTGGAAATAGAGCCCCTGAGGGACCCCTAGATGGAGCCCTCTCCCAGGAATGGAGAAGGAGCTGTCAGCTGCCAGAAACTGAGGGCAAAACAAGAGAGGTTGTGAAGAGATAAGTACATCAGATAGTGGTCCTAGCATTGAGGGCTGGGAGGGGGAAAAAGGGAGATGGGGAAGGACCAGGCTGCAGGGTCAGGAGGCTGGAATGCATTTTTAGTGACAAGGGCTGGTTCTAGGGGCAGGCGAGTAAGGCAGTTGCCCTGTGTACCAACTTCCAGGGGCCTCCAACCTCTCCTGATTGGCTGGCCTTTTCTTTTCTTTTTTTTTTTGCAGGGTCACTCAGGCATAGGGTGCAGAAAACATTTTCCACCCTGGCCAGCAAAACAGAAAGGGCTGCTCCTGATTAATGAAAGACAGGAAGGTCTCTCTAGTACCTGGTGGACATGGCCAGGGTGGGACTCAGTTCACAGGGATGTGAGTTCCAAAGTCTCCCAAGAATGTCCTCCCCATGACACTTATGGGTCCATGGATTACAACTGGTGGTGAGGAAGAGGATGATTCAAGTGGCTGCTGAGTTTGGGGTGGTCACAGTCACTTGAACAGCCCCAGGAATCAGTGCAAAGGGCATAGCTCCAGGGATGTCATCTAAGCCTCCCCACTACTCACAAGAGGAGAACTGCTGAGAGCATTTCCTGGAGCATCCATCTATCTATCCATCTATCATATCTACCCAGTCGTATCTATCTGGATGTTGATATTGGTGTTCTCAACAATGTATTTGGGCATCTACCTGACCCTACTGATCAGAGTGATCTGGAATGGGGTATCTCAGAGGTAACTTAGGGTTGGTTAACTGTGGTGAGGTCTCCACCAGGACAAGATGTCTGGTCGGCTGCAACCTGGGAGTCCAACCAGAGAGACAGGGCCGTAGAAATGCTTTGCTGGCCCAATGAGCTGAACTCCAGTTGGCCAGTCATCTTCTGGTGCCAGCTTTGATTTGGGAGAGCAGGAACAGGTCTATATAGATACTGGGGGGAGAAGTAGACACAGGGAGGGAGGAGGTCCATTAACAAAGTGACAAAGGCGCAACGACAGCAGAGAGGCTAACAGAAGGAGTTTGCCTGGGATCTGCCTGAGAGGAGGTATGCTAAGGGCTGCATTAAGGAGGCTGTGTTGGTGAGTATCTGAGTGTCTGTTGTGGGGACAGTTTGACCGTGTGCTTGATTGGTTGTTTAAAAAGTGTGAATTAGGAGTGCTTTGTTCCAGGTGAGCCTTGAGTGGGCCTGACTGTTATAAAAAGCCAGTCAGCTGCAAACCAGCTGAGCAGCAAACAGCAGAGGCTAAAAGAGGAAGTTTGCCTGGGGAGAGCCTACTGAGCCTTACATCTTGCTGGCTTCTCTGAGTAGTTACTACAACTCCTGAGGAAGCTCGTAGAAGGAAGGTAATATGGATGGGGAGTGTTCAGCTGTTGTGACCTGCACTGGATGTGCCATCTTTGTCTTTCTTCCACAGGATAGAAGCGACTTTGTCTGTACAAAGTGCAAGCTGGTCTCCATATTGGAAGAAAAGGTTCAAGATCTGGAGCAACAGGTATCGACCCTGCGTTGCATAAGAGAAACTGAAGATTTCCTGGACAGATGTCAGGATATGCTTCTACGGATACAAGGTTCTGAAGATTCAGAGCAGGCTGCACTGCAGGGAAAGGAGGATGGTGAAGAAATCTGGCAGCATGTGACCTCCAGAAGAAGAAAGGGGAGCGTCCATGTACCAGCAACACAGATACAGGTAAGTAACCATTTTCATGTTCTCTCCACAGGTAGTAATGCGGAGAATGGACTAGATGATACATCTGAGGGAAGGGAACAGAAGAAGACTCCGCTGATTGGAAGGCATGAGATGCACAGTCCTAGGGTTGGGGGTTCCACGACCACTGCTCCCAAGAGAAGGAGGCGGGTGGTGGTGGTCAGGGACTCTCTCCTCAGGGGGACTGAGTCAATCTATCTGCTGCCCCGACCGGGAAAACCGAGAAGTCTGCTGCTTGCCAGGAGCTAGGATTCATGATGTGATGGAGAGACGGCCGTGATGGAGAGACTGCCGAGACTCACAAGCCCTTGGATCGCTAACCCTTCCTGCTTCTTCACGTGGGCACCAATGATACTGCCAAGAATGACCTTGAGCAGATCACTGCAGACTACGTGGCTCTGAGAGGAAGGATAAAGGAGTTTGAGGTGTAAGTGGTGGTCTTGTCCATCCTCCCCGTGGAAGGAAAAGGCCTGGGTAGAGACTGTCGAATCGTGGAAGTCAACGAATGGCTATGCAGGTGGTGTCGAAGAGAAGGCTTTGGTGTTCCAAGAAGGAGGAGTGCTAGGCAGAGACGGGCTCCACCTAACGAAGAGAGGGAAGAGCATCTTCGCAAGCAGGCTGGCTAACCTAGTGAGGAGGGCTTTAAACTAGGTTCATCGGGGGAAGGAGACCAAAGCCCTGAGGTAAGTGGGGAAATGGAATACTGGGAGGAAGCACGAGCCTGAGCGCATAAGAGGGGAGGGCTCCTGCCTCATACTGAGAAAGAGGGACAATCAGCAAGTTATCTCAAGTACCTATACACAAATGCAAGAAGCCTGGGAAACAAGCAGGGAGAACTGGCACAGTCAAGGAATTATGATGTGATTGGAATAACAGAGACTTGGTGGGATAACTCACATGACTGGAGTACTGTCATGGATGGATATAAACTCTTCAGGAAGGACAGGCAGGGCAGAAAAGGTGGGGGAGTTGCATTGTATGTAAGGGAGCGGTATGACTGCTCAGAGCTCCGATATTAAACTGCAGAAAAACGTGAGAGTCTCTGGATTAAGTTTAGAAGTGTGAGCAACAAGGGTGATGTCGTGGTGGGAGTCTGCTATAGACCACCGGACCAGGGGGATGAGGTGGATGAGGCTTTCTTCTGGCAACTCATGGAAGTTACTAGATTGCAGGCCCTGGTTCTCATTGGAGACTTCAATCACCCTGATATCTGCTGGGAGAGCAATACAGCAGTGCACAGACAATCCAGGAAGTTTCTGAAAAGTGTAGGGGACAATTTCCTGGTGCAAGTGCTGGAGGAACCAACTGGGGTAGAGCTCTTCTTGACCTGCTGCTCACAAACCGGGAAGAATTAGTAGGGGAAGCAAAAGTGGATGGGAACCTGGGAGGCAGTGACCATGAGATGGTCGAGTTCAGGATCCTGACACAAGGAAGAAAGGAGAGGAGCAGAATACAGACCCTGGACTTCAGAAAAGTAGACTTTGACTCGCTCAGGGAACTGATGGGCAGGATCCCTTGGGAGAATAACATGAGGGGGAAAGGAGTCCAGGAGAGCTGGCTGTATTTTAAAGAATCCTTATTGAGGTTACAGGAACAAACCATCCCGATGTGTAGAAAGAATAGTAAATATGGCAGGTGACCAGCTTGGCTTAACAGTGAAATCCTTGCTGATCTTAAACACAAAAAAGAAGCTTACAAGAAGTGGAAGATCGGACAAATGACCAGGGAAGAGTATAAAAATATTGCTTGGACATGCAGGAGTGAAATCAGGAAGGCTAAATCACACCTGGAGTTGCAGCTAGCAAGAGATGTTAAGAGTAACAAGAAGGGTTTCTTCAGGTATGTTAGCAACAAGAAGAAGGTCAAGGAAAGCGTGGGCCTCTTACTGAATGAGGGAGGCAACCTAGTGACAGAGGATGTGGAAAAAGCTAATGTACTCGATGCTTTTTTTGCCTCTGTCTTCATGAACAAGGTCCGCTCCCAGACTACTGCACTGGGCAGCATGGGAAGTAGGTGACCAGCCCTCTGTGGAGAAAGAAGTGGTTTGGGACTATTGAGAAAAGCTGGATGAGCACAAGTCCATGGGGCCGGATGTGCTGCATCCGCGAGTGCTAAAGGAGTTGGCGGATGTGATTGCAGAGCCATTGGCCATTATCTTTGAAAACTCATGGCAATCGGGGAAAGTCCTGGACGACTGGAAAAAGACTAATGTAGTGCCCATCTTTAAAAAAGAGAAGAAGGAGGATCCTGGGAACTGCAGGCCAGTCAGGCTTACCTCAGTTGCTGGAAAAATCATGGGGCAGCTCCTCAAGGAATCAATTCTGAAGCACTCTGAAGAGAGGAAAGTGATCAGGAACAATCCACATGGATTCACCAAGGGCAAGTCATGTCTGACTAATCTAATTGCCTTCTATGACGAGATCACTGCTTTCCCCTCATCCACAGAGCCAGTTGACATGTTGTTCCTTGACTTTAGCAAAGCTTTTGACGCGGTCTCCCACTGTATTCTTGCCAGCAAGTTAAAGAAGTATGGGCTGGATGAATGGACTATAAGGTGGATAGAAAGTTGGCTAGATTGTCGGGCTCAACGGGTAGTGATCAATGGCTCCATGTCTAGTTGGCAGCTGGTATCAAGTGGAGTGCCACAAGGGTCGGTCCTGGGGCCGGTTTTGTTCAATATCTTCATAAATGATCTGGAGGATGGTGTGGATTGCACCCTCAGCAAGTTTGCAGATGACGCTAAACTGGGAGGAGAGGTAGATACACTGGAGGGTAGGGATAGGATACAGAGGGACCTAGACAAATTAGAGGATTGGGTTAAAAGAAATCTGATGAGGTTCAACAAGGACAAGTGCAGAGTCCTGCACTTAGGATGGAAGAATCCCATGCACCGCTACAGACTAGAGACCGAATGGCTAGGCTGCAGTTCTACAGAAAAGGACCTAGGGGTTACAGTGGACGAGAAGCTGGATATGAGTCAACAGTGTGCCGTTCTTGCCAAGAAGGCCAGTGGCATTTTGGGTTGTATAAGTAGGGGCATTGCCAGCAGATCGAGGGATGTGATCATTCCCCTCTATTCGACATTGGTGAGGCCTCATCTGGAGTACTGTGTCCAGTTTTGGGCCCCACACTATAAGAAGGATGTGGAAAAATTGGAAAACATCCAGCGGAGGGCAACAAAAATGATTAGAGGACCGGAACACATGATTTATGAGGAGAGGCTGAGGGAACTGGGATTGTTTAGTCTGCAGAAGAGAAGAATGGGGGGATTTGATAGCTGCTTTCAACTACCTGAAAGGGGGTTCCAAAGAGGATGGATCTAGACTGTTCTCAGATGACAGGTAGCAGATGATAGAACAAGGAGTAATGGTCTCAAGTTGCAGTGGGGGAGATTTAGGTTGGATATTAGGAAAAACTTTTTCACTAGGAAGGCGGTGAAACACTGGAATGCCTTACCTAGGGAGGTGGTGGAATCTCCTTCCTTAGAAGTTTTTAAGGTCAGGCTTAACAAAGCTGTGGCTGGGATGATTTAGTTTGGGACTGGTCCTGCTTTGAGCAGGGGGTTGGACTGGATGACCTCCTGAGGTCCCTTCCAACCCTGATATTATATGATTCTATGACAGCCCAAAGTCTGTATCCCTTCCCATCATCCCAGGGTACAGTCAGAGGTAACTCAGAGTGTGATCTATCCAGGATATTGAGTGGGATGCCCCACCAACCTTGACAGCCCATACAGAAAGAAGCCCACACTACTGGGCAGTGCAATCCATTCCCCCATTAATCATCATTCCAGAATTTCTCCACCAACCTACTCCCATCCACCTAGAAAGGGTGCTGCAGGAAGGATGTTGGCTTCTGCCGTGCTGCCAGTGGGTATTGTGGAAGGTGGATTTGACTGCATGTTATCACACTCACTTTTCCTTTGCCTCTAGTTTCACATAGGCATGAGCCAAGCCATTGCCAGTTTTACACAAGAGGGAGAGGCCTTCCTTCAAGATCTCCTCTGTAAAAAGGTGGGGAGACAAGCTCTGAAGGGGGGAGGTGGGGAATGGAGAGAGACAGAAACAAACAGTCAGAGAAAGAGAGACTTAGAGATATCATCACACAAAAATTGGGCAGGGTCAGTCTCCCAGCTCACCCCTAACCCCAGCCATGTCCCCTACAAATTCCCTCCCCTCATGCTCAGGGTCCTTCTCTCCATGTCAGCCTTCCTTACCTCCTCCTCCTCCTCTGTTGGCTCCTTCTTTTCCTCCCCCTCCTCTCCCTCCTTTTCTTGTTCATTGGCACTGTAGTCCTCATCAAACTCCTCATCTGACATCTTCAGAGACTAGAAAAAGCCCCATTAGAAGATAATTTAATTCCGGCCAGAGAGCCCTGACCAGCAGCCCCTGTGGGCCTGTGTGTAACCCTGGCCTGCCAGCAGTGAGGAGAGCTTTGCCCTACCTACACCCGTGCTCCTGGCTGCTGTGCCTTGGCCTGCACTGGCGGCCCCCTTTGAGGGGAGAGAGGAGTTCAGTCTGTGCAGAGGCTCCCAGTCACACTTATGCAGACCCAGTCCTGCTGAGAACCCATCACCTTGCTGCACACAAAGGGCCCTGAGAAATCTCCACCAGGTGGGGATAGGGCATCAGCTGGGGCCAGAGGGGGCCTGCTAACTAGAGGGGAGAAGCCCTGTATCCCAGCACCAGCTGGTGCCCTGGACCTAGGTCCGGACTGGCACCAGGGCAACAAACCTGCTCCCCTGACCCCAGCTCTGAGCTGCTCCAGGAGTCTGGGACCTGCAGGGAAGCGGAGGGTTTGTTTATTGCTGCTATGGAAACCCAGGAGATGGGTGGGAACTCTTGCCAGGATCTGCTGCCATGGCAACAGTTGGTGATTGACAAGTCCCCATTGGCCAGAATCCCTCGGAAATTGGCAGGAGTCGGACAGGAGAGACTCAGAAGTTGATTGGCTGCCACTTGATAGGAGGAGGTGGTGTGTGATTTGCATGAGATCCTTTGAGAACGAGCAGGGGGGAGAAGGCAGGAGCGAGCGGGGCTAGGAACTGGGGCGGGGCCACTGGGTGGCTGTGATGTGGTCATAGTGCTGTAAAGGAGGGGTGGTGGGGGTGCAGAGCTTTGGAGGGAAGGACTCTCTGTTCTGCCCAGGGGGCTGCAACCTAGCATGGCTGAAGGAGCACCAGCAATCATAGGAGCTGGAACTAGGGGTGCTGCTGCACTCACTGGCTTGAAGTGTTCCCATCATGTACAGGGTTTACAGTTTGGTTCAATGGCTCTCAGCATCCCCATTAAAAAAACTGTTCCAGAACCCCTGCCAGAAATGGCCTGCTCTGTAGAGCCCAGCAGCTCCAGATGAGAGGTGCTAGCCAGGCCAGGCCATGCTGGTGCTGTGGCTGCCCTGTGCTGGGGTTGTGGCAGTGCTGTGCTAATGTTGACTCAGTTAGGCCATGCTGTGGCTGCACTGTGCTGGCTGAACAGCATCTGTGGATCCAGCATTGACATTTTTGATCTCTTGTCAGTTAAGCTTGGAAATCATTTTGAACCGTAGGTGCTTTAACTAGGGATGCAGGGGGTGCTACTGCTCCTCTGACTTGAAGTAGTTTCTATTATGTATAGGGTTTACAATTTGATTCAATGGCTCTCAGCACCCTCACTCCACAAATTGTTCCAGCACCCCTGTTTTGAACCCACAATGTTTACAATCATCAGCTGGGAAACATTCAGGTAGAACCCATCCCTGCTCGGTGTCAGTGACTGTCCAGCCACCACCAGAGTGCAGCTAATACCAATGTCCAAGGTGCTATTTCCATGATCTCTAATGTACACTATTTCACGGCCCTAATGTTCCTGTTACACAAGCTGTGACTCTTGCGTTCTGCTGTTCAGGGGACTGGACTGATTCAGTCTGTTCTGGTCACTGTTCAATGTGCATCTTAAACCCCAGCCCCCATAGTCCATCTGTCACCTAGGAATCTTGCCACAAACCCAGTTTTCTCCTGCAGCCTCTCTGCGCAGGATCACTTGACTGTGCTGATCAACAAGATCTGCCAAATTCTACTTCCTCTTCCCCCACAGTTCCCCCTGTTCCTTTGATCTAGACTCTGTGGTTCCTTGAAGGCTCTCCACTTCTAATTTCTCCTCCTACTTAATTGGCCCCATCCCCTCCTGGTTGCTCACTTCCTTTGCCTCCATTCTCATGATCCCCTCCCTTCTTAACCTCTTTTTGTTTTCTCTTTTAATACAAGCCTGCTCCTCTTCCCCAATCTCAAACAGCCATCCCTCCACCTCCTCTGCAACTCCAGTTGCTGCCTCATACTTAGGGCCTTACCAAATTCACGGTTCATTTTGGTCAATTTTACAGTCATTGGATTTTAAAAACTGTAAATTTAATGATTTCAGCTATTTAAATCTGAAAATTTACATTGTTGTAATTGTAAGGATTCTGACCCAAAATGGAATCGTGGGGGAGTGTCGCAAGGTTATTGTAGGGAAGGTTGCAGTACTGCTACTCTTACTTCTGCACTGCTGCTGGTGGTGGCTCTGCCTTCAGAGCTGGGCAGCAGGAGAGCGGCGGCTGCTGGCCGAGGTCCCAACTCTGAAGGCAGAGCCACTGTCAGCAGCAGCACAGAAGGAAGGATGGCATGGTATGGTATTGTCATCCTTGCTTCTGTGCTGCTGCCTGCAGAGCTGGACCCTCAGTCAGCAGACGGCACTCTCCAGCTGCCCAACTCTGAAGGCAGAGGCGCAGAAGTAAGGATGGCATAGTATGATATTGCCACCCTTAGTTTTGCACTGCTGCTGGCGGGGTGCTGTCTTTAGAGCTGGGCGCCTGGCCAGCAGCTGCCGCTCTCCGGCCACCCAGCTCTGAAGTCCGTGCAGAAGTAAGGGTGGCAATACTGCAACCCCCCTAAAATAACCTTGCAACCCCCCCTGCAAATCCCTTTTGGGTCAAGACCCCCAATTTGAGAAACACTGGTTCCCCTTGTGAAATCTGTATAGTATGGGGTAAAAGCACACAAAAGATCAGATTTCACAGGGGGAGACCAGATTTCAGAGTCCATGACTTGTTTTTCATGGCCGTGAATTTGGTAGGGCCCTACTCACATTTTGTCTTTCCTCTGTTCACACTGTTTCAACTGCCATTTACCTTGTTGGCTCACAGATCAACCTCTCTGCTCCCACGCTGTCTCCCTGACTGTGTCCTATGGGGAAATGGATTAGATGCTATATGATGGGGCTTCTCCATCTCTTGGGCAAACTCCTGGAGCATTCATAGGGAACAATCCTGCCTTGGGTCCCTTCTTCTCATGGGACTTTGCCAGACTGATTTCACACCATGTGGTGAAGGGGCTCATCCCATTGATTCTGTGTTTACCCACAGTCATTATGCTTATATCATGAGGGGGTTTCTTCATAGGACATTTCAGACCCTTTGTAATCTATCACATGCTTTGGCCCATCCCCTCCAGCTCTAAATCCTGCAGAAAACCCTGGAGAGACCTTACTAGATATGCTCTTACATTCAATTGCTAATGGTTTAAGGACCTTGTAAAGTTAATCTGGAAAATCAGTTCTGGGAGTGGGGAGGGGAAGGGCTTGTGTGCTTTCCCCCCTTTCCCCCGCCTTTCCTTTTATTTTGATGGATTTAAAAAGACCTGGAAGGCTTTTGTTTGTGTTTAATTTTTTTCCAGCCTGACTTTTACAATAACAATTCAGGTCTTGTCTACTTTCTTTTTCCTGGAAGACTCTATGGAGGATTGGAGAATGTGTATTCTTATGAAATCAGATTCATTTGAGAGGAGAAAGGGTGTTTGGGTTTTTTTTGTTTTTTGTTTTTAAATTCAAGCTGTGTAAAACTTTTTTTTTTTAACACCTAACCATATACAATGCCTAACAAATAGTTTGGAGAAGGATCTTTAACAAAAAGAGGTTAACACTCTGTGACTCTTCAGTGACCCAATAAGAGAACTCCCACTCCATGTATCTGTGTCCTCTAAGGAGCTGGCAGCAAAAAGTAGGGAAAATGAGATTTGGCATTCCTGACAGTTCTAAAATTAAAAATTAAGCAGAGCCCCACCCACTCTTTCCCACTTAAAGTTTTTTCAGGACTCTCTATTCTCCATAAAGAAGCAAAATAATGGCACAAATTCCATTTTTTCCTCTTTTCAGTTCACCTGCATGGGCTTTTGCTCAACTCCTCATCTGGCAGTGCTGAGCAAGATAGAAGGAGCAGGAGACCAACAGACCAGAGCCTCATCTTGCTCTAATCCCTGCATGAGATGTGCTTTGTTCTAGTGGTGGCAAAGAAATCAAAAGATCATCCCAGTACACAATTCCTCCTGAGTATTCCAGGGTCTCTGGTCTCAGGCCTGGTCTACACTATGAGTTTAGGTTGAATTTAGCAGTGTTACCTTGATTTAACCCTGCACCCGTCCACACGACGAAGCCCTTTTTTTCAACTTAAAGGGCTCCTAAAATCGATTTCTTTACTCCACCCCGACAAGGGAATTAGCGCTGAAATCGGCCTTGCTGGGTCTAATTTGGGGTACTGTGGACACAGTCTGATGGTATTGGCCTCTGGGGGCTATTCCAGAGTGCTCAGTTGTGACCGCTCTGGACAGCGTTCTTAACTCAGATGCACTGGCCAGGTATACAGGAAAAGGCCCGCAAACTTTTGAATTTCATTTCCGGTTTGGCCAGCGAGGTGAGTTCACCTGCACAGGTCACCATGCAGAGCTCATCATCACAGGAGACCATGCAGTCCCAGAATCGCTGAAGAGCTCCAGCATGGACCGAACAGGAGGTATGGGATCTGATCGCTGTATGGGGAGACAAATCCGTGCTGGCAGAACTCCATTCGAAAAGATGAAATGCCAAAATATTTGAAAAAAATCTCTAATGGCATGAAGGACAGAGGCTATAACAGGGACCCGCAGCAGTGCCGTGTGAAAATTAAGGACCTCAGGCAAGCCTACCAAAAAAAACAGAGAGGCAAACGGCCGCTCCGGTTCAGAGCCCCAGACATGCCGCTTCTATGATGAGCTGCATGCCATTCTAGGGGGTGCAGCTACCACTACCCCAACCCTGTGCTTTGACTCCGTCCAAGAAGTGGCAGGCAACATGGAAGCAGGTTTTGGGGGCGAGGAAGTGGCAGGCAGCAAGGAAGCGGAGAAACCAGTTTCCCCAACAGCCAGGATCTGTTTTTCACTCTGGACCTGGAGCCAGTACCCCCCGAACCCACCCAAGGAGGGCTCCTGGACCGAGAAGGTTGAGAAGGGACCTCTGCTGAGTGTACCTTTGTAAAAATTATACATGGTTTAAAAACAAGCGTGTTTAATGATTAATTTGCCCTGGCATTCGTGGCCAGTACAGCTACTGGAAAAGTCTGTTAACGTGTCTGGGGATGGAGCAGAAATCCTCCAGGGACATCTCCATAAATCTCTTCTGGATGTACTCCCAAAGCCTTTGTAAAAGGTTTCTGGGGAGAATAGCCTTATTCCATCCTCCATGGTAGGACACTTGTACCACACTAGGCCAGTAGCACGTAGTCGGGAATCATTGCAGAACAAAGCAGTGCAGCGTATGGTCCCAGTGTTTGCTGGCATTCAAACAACATCCATTCTTTATCTCTCTGTGTTACCCTCAGGAGAGGGATATCATTCATGGTCACCTGGTTGAAATAAGGTGGTTTTAGTATGCGGACATTCAGAGGTGCCCGTTCCTGCTGGGCTGTTTGCCTGTGGCTGAACAGAAATCTTCCCCGCTGTTAGCGATGTGGTGGAGGGAGGGGTGAAGCCATCATCCCAGAGAATTGGGTGTGTGTGTGTGTGTGTGGGGGGGGTGTTAGTTGGGTTTCTGCTGCATGTGAACCCGGAAACCACAGCCCCTCCTTTTAAATTGCCAACCCATTTTTAATGGCCAACCCAACGGCTACTTCGTATGGGAAATGAGGGCACTGCTGTTTTGAAACCATTCCCACATGCTGTGAAGGTTAAAGAAGCCAAAAGACTGTGGATTACCATGGCTGCCTGCAAGCCGAATTCTGTTGCCCAGCACTGCGTGTGTGATCTCTCACACCAAACCGGCATACCCTCAATAAGAGGCAAAATGCAACCTTGTAATGAAAGCACATGTGCTATGTAATGTTAATAGCAAGGTTTACCGTGAAAGGCTACCCATTGTTCTATAAACTGTGTCTCTTTAACTACCACTCCCTTTTTATTTTTTCCCTCCACCAGCTGGATGCATTTCTCTTTCCCAGAGGCTAGCGAAGATTAGAAGGTGAAAAAAAACGCACTTGTGATTAAATGTTTTCTGACCTCATGCTGTCCTCCCACACTGACAGAGCACAGCAAAATACGTGGAGGCAGACAATCTGAGAGTGCAGGAAAACACAATATGACCACCAGGAGAGGCGGTGGGCTGAAGATGGTAGGTGGTGTCAGCTTGCTGAAAGAAGGCAGGAGTCAATGCTGAGGCTGCTGGAGGATCAAACTCATATGCTCCAGAGTATGGTTGAGCTGCAGGAAAGGCAGCAGGAGAACAGACCGCCACTACAGCCCCTGTGTAACCAACCGCCCTCCTCCCCAAGTTCCATAGCCTCTTCACCCAGATGCCCAAGAATGCGGTGGGGGGCCTCTGGACAACCAGCCACTCCCCTCTAGAGGATTGCCCAAGCAACAGAAAGCTGGCATTCAATAAGTTTTAAAGTGCTGTGGGGCCTTGTCCTTCCCTCCTCCACCATCCCTCCTGGGCTACCTTGGCAGTTATCCTCCTATTTGTGTCATGAATAAATAAAGAATGCATGAATGTGAAGCAACAATGACTTTATTGCCTCTGCAAGCGGTGATCGAAGGGGGTAGGGGAGGGTGCTTAGCTTACAGGAAAGTAGAATGAAATGGGGGTGAGGGAGGTTTCCATCAAGGAGAAACAGAACTTTCACACTGTAGCCTGACCAGTCATGAAACTGGTTTTCAAAGCTTCTCTGATGCGCACCACACCCTCCTGTATTCTTCTAACCGCCCTGGTGTCTAACCGCATGTAATCAGCGGCCAGGCGATTTGCCTCAACCTCCCACCCCGCCATAAACGTCTTCCCCCTTACTCTCACAGATATTGTGGAGTGCATAGCAAGCAATAATAACAATGGGAATACGGGTTTTGCTGAGGTCTAACCGAATTAGTAAACTGCACCAGCGTGCTTTTAAATGCCCAAATGCACATTCTACCACCATTCTGCACCTGCTCAGCTTATAGTTGAACAGCTCCTGACTACTGTCCAGGCTGCCTGTGTATGGCTTCATGAGCCATGGCATTAAGGGGTAGGCTGGGTCCCCAAGGATAACTATAGGCATTTCAACATTCCCAATGGTTATTTTCTGGTCTGGGAATAAAGTCCCTTGCTGCAGCTTTTGAAACAGACCAGAGTTCCTGAAGATGCGAGTGTCATGTACCTTTCCCAGCCATCCCACGTTGATGTTGGTGAAACATCCCTTGTGATCCACCAGTGCTTGCAGCACCATTGAAAAGTACCCCCTTGCGGTTTATGTACTTGCCAGCTTGGTGCTCCGGTGCCAAGATAGGAATGTGGGTTCTGTCTATCGCCCCACCACAGTTAGGGAATCCCATTGCAGCAAAGACATCCACTATGACCTGCACATTTCCCAGAGTCACTACCCTTGATAGCAGCAGCTCAGTGATAGCGTTGGCTACTTGCATCACAGCAGACCCCACAGAAGATTTGCCCACTCCAAATTGATTCCCGACTGATCGGTAGCTGTCTGGCATTGCAAGCTTCAACAGGGCTATCACCACTCGCTTGTGAATTGTGAGGGCTACTCTCATCTGCGCGTCAGGGCAGGGGAAAGCAAGTCATAAAGTTCCATGAAAGTGCCCTTACGTATGCAAAAGTTTCACAACCACTGGGAATCATCCCAGACCTGCAACACGGTATGGTCCCACCGCTCTGCTTGTTTCCCGGGCCCAGAATCGGCATTCCATGCCATGAACCTGCCCAACTAATACCAGGATGTGCAGATTGCAGAGGCCCGTACTTTGTGAGAAGACTATGTCCATGTCCTCATCACTCTTGTCACCACGCTGCAGTCACCTCCTCCCCTGGTTTCACTTTTCTTGCAGGTTATAGTCCTGCATATCCTGCTGGATAATGTATGTGATGTTTATAGTGCTCATAATTGCCACAGTGATCTGAGTGGACTCCATATTCCCAGTGCTATGGCGTTTCCACTGAAAAAAGGCGCAGAACGATTGTCTTCCGTTGCTTTGATGGAGGGAGGGGCGACTGACAACATGACTTACAGGAAATTAAAATCAACAAAGGGGGTGGCTTTGCATCAAGGAGAAACAGAATGGCCCCCTCAAGGATAGAACTCAAAACCCTGGGTTTAGCAGGCCATTGATTTCACAGAGGGAGGGAGGAGAAAATGAATACAAAACAAAGCTGGTCTATTTCTTGTTTTGATCCACTTCATCTGTCTTTATACATCTTGCTGGCAGTAGACTGTGCAGTAGGACTGCTAGCCATCATCATCTCCTCGCTGCTCATTAAAAGACAGTGCGGTATGACTGCTGGCATAACTGAATCACTATGAGATGAAACTTAAAAGGGTAATGACCTGGCTGAGTCACTCCAATGTTTGCCCAGGCACCCCTGACCTCACCAAGGTCTGTTAAAAGAGCACTCAGGAGTATGTCAGTGATGGCTACCAGTCATACTGCACTGTCTGCTGCCAAAAGGCAATGAGTGGCTGCTGTGTAGCAATGCAGTACCATGTCTGCTAACACCCAGGAAACATACGGTGACGGTGAGCTGAGAGGGCTCCATGCTTGCTGTGGTGTGGCGTCTGCTCGGGTAACCCAGGAAAAAAGGCGCAAAACGATTGTCTGCCCTTGCTTTCACGGAAGGAGGGAGGGAGGGAAGGGGGGGGGCCTGACGATATGTACCCAGAACCACCCGCGACAATGTTTTTGCCCCATCAGGCATTGGGATTTCTACCCAGAATTCAAATGGGCAGCGGAGACTGTGGGAACTGTGGGATAGCTACCCACAGTGCAACGCTCTGGAAGTCGACGGTTGCCTCGGTAGTGTGGATGCACTCCACCGACTAAATGCCTGATAAATGCATTAAGACCATTTGTATGGGGATACACACAATCGACTGTATAAAAACGCTTTCTACAAAACCGACTTCTATAAATTCAACCTAATTTTGTAGTGTAGACATAGCCTTAGTCTGTCTACTTACATAGCACCCACTGCCTGGTGCCTGCCAGGGATAAGTCACACAGTCCCCCTGTCAGAGGTGGGCATTATTCTGCTTTCTTCTCATGGAAAATCTGTGAATCTTGCAGATTATATGATTCCCCCACCTTGAAATGCCCCACTCCCTACACACATACACACACCATGTTCCCAGGGAAGGTGGTTTTTGCCACACTGAAGTTTAGTCTTTTCTCTCCTTCTTGTGATTAGTCCTTGTGATTTCTTTCATTATGAAATTGTGGCTAAATCACTTTACTCTGGGACCACAAGCCCTACTTTGTACTAATCATATTTGGTATCACAAGGCAGACCTGTGGAGGTGTTCTGTGTGTTTAGTGATGATGTCTCATAGTTTCTTTACATATTTGGCTTCAAGTTTAACCCGACCTTTGAATTTTCTGGTTTGTAATGCCTGATTTTGGGATAATTACCCCATCACTTTAACATAGTTTACCCTAAATTACTGACACATACTCTTACGTATAACTCCATTTTAACTTAGATATTGCCTGGGATTTCTTTATCAGCGGTTGTCATTTTTCTCTCCAGAAAGGCCATTCACTGTGTTGGTAACTAAGAAGAGGAATAAAACTTTTCTTCAGCATTCCCATTCCCCCGCAGTTTCTCTCTTGGACCAGCTGTGGTGTGCAGTGATAAAGGCCCTCAGTCTGCAAGCTGCTGAATGTCATCAGTTCTCATTAAAAACAGGGGGAGTTGAAGATGCTAAATATCCTTGGGGTATGTTTCTGAACAGTCCAGCAAGCAAAGACATTTTCTTTGTTGAGCTGGAGAGAGCAGAATAGGAAGGCCTGAGCCAGCTGGGTGAAGCTGACTCTAATGCAGTGTTACTCCCTGTGATGCCCAGAGCTCTGTTGCTTCTGGAATCATGTTTTTGGATTGAACTGGAACTTTACAATGAGATTTGTGTTCAGGCCCTGCACATCCATGTGGAAACAAAGGCAAGGGACACAAAACCTCCTAGGTAGAAGTCACAAACAGGTCTCAGTTATTGCCTCATTGTTGGCTCATGACCAAGGGGAAGCTGAAGAGCTGAATGCGGGGAGCCCAGCACTGGGTCACAAGTGGATATGAATCAGACACTATCTGTTTTGTGGCAGATTGCTGTGGGTATGGAATATATGAAATTTGCTTCATTTCTGCTTATTGGCCAGCCGAGGGCGCTCCAAGACAGGCAATCAGTTTAGGTCCAGATTGGAGAGCCCATAAAATGGGGAGTGAATATAAAGATGCAGCCTGTGTATGTACAGCATTCCCAGCTAGCAAGAGCCTGGGACAAGGAATGGAACTAGGGTTTCTTGCATGCTTCTGGGCATAAATACCCTCTTTCAAAAAGGACCATTGGGGTAGGGAAGGGGGAAATCTTGTTGAATCGTGTCAAAACCTTGAAGATTTAAGTAGACATCCCTTGTGGAAATGCAGGTGACAGCAAGAAGAGAATCAAAAGAGGGTGAAGGAGCATGCAGAGGTTTCACATCAATCCTGACTCACAGAACTGCCTCCTATTCCAGGCCTGGGCTTCCTCCCAGCTCTGCTAAAGCCCCCAGCCCTGTCCTGCAGCCCCAGATGCAGCTAGTGACTCCTCTTAACATAATGGTGCTTCCAAATTCAGAGACAAGTCCATTTCATGGGCCTTTTATTGAGGGCTTCTCCACACTACAGGTTATAGTGGTATAACTTATGTCACTCAGGGGTGTAAAGTAAGTTATACTGACCTAAATGCTGGTTTGGACAGCACTATGTTGGTGGGAGAGCTTCTCCCGCTGATATAGCTATCACCTCTCAAGAATGTGGTTTTATTATGCCAAGGGTTGCTCTCTCCCATCGGCATAGAGCGTCTTCACCAGACTCGCTGCAGCAGCACAGCTGCATCAGTGCAGTTGTAGCACGCCTAGCAGGGATGGATTACCCAATAGGCAGACGAAGCATGTGCTTAGGCCACCAGCAAAGCAGGGGGCACCAAAAAAATGTTGGGTTTTTTTGGAAAAAATTTGATATTTGATATTTCAAAAAAAGCATTGAAGTAGTCATCATGGGAAAAATCAGAACTTTGTTAGACTTCCTTACACTCCACTGCACTCTTCCCCCATTTTTCTGTTCTCTTTTTATTACTTATCTCCACCTAAACCAGGGGGGAGTCCTACTAATGTAGATTGAAATAATGTGAGGAAATCAGATCCTGTCATGTATTGCAAAACATTTGTTTTATTATTGATATATTCTTCTAAATTATATGTACTTGATTAATTTTTTTCTTTCTTATATATATATACATATTATACTATTTTTATATGTGTGTGTGTGTGTGTATATATGTATAATGTTGTGTAATTTGTTTGTTTTTTTTAAGTTCCGATAACTGAGATAAATGGGCAGAATGAAACATAACCAACTGAGTAGAGCACAGAAACGTAACTGGCGGAAGAAAAGAAACAAAAAACTAGTGACGTTTTCCAAAATCTTCCAAAGTCGACATCATTTTTCAAAGTGAATCCTTCAGAAGCAACATCTTCTTTCAGTAGCACAGTCATCGTTCCTGTAGGTGTTTCAGAGACTGACCCTTCTTCTATTGGTGAAACAAACACCATTCCAGAACATGTGGATGTGTCAGAGACTGTAACTGATCATCCTACGCCTGGTGGTAAAACAGACATTGTTCTAGAAGGCGTGGATGTGTGCTTTTTCAGGGAGTTTCTTGAGCAAATGGTGTAGCACAAGAACAAATCTGCACAGACATACCCCTGGAACCCCGACCTGGGGTATTCTATTTGCTACCCAAGATCCATAAACCTGGAAATCCTGGACGCCCCATCATCTCAGGCATTGGCTCAATTTGACTCATTTTTAGCAAGCCATATCTCAAAATATGGGAATGCTGACAAAGGTAACCCATCATACTTATTCAAGACAATATGTGATGAACTCATTGGTCTAATGAGTGACAAAGTTCATTCAGCTATTGTGGATGAAATAAGTACTGCTGGGTACTTCAGTTTATCTGTCAACTCTACACCTGATCTTTCACATATTGATCAATTGAGTATTGTACTAAGATATGTGTCTCCCACAGATGGAAAACCAGTTGAACGATTTATAACATTCCTTAATTTAAAAAGCTACACCAGTGAAGAAATGGCAAATCAAGTACTGCATTATCTGTGCCAAGTTTGCAAAATAGATTTCTCAAAGTGCAGAGGTCAATCTTACGACAACGCTACCAACATGTCAGGGTGTTATCAAGGAATGCAGAAGAAGCTTTTAGAACAGAACAAATATGCCATATTCATACCATGTGCTGTACACTCTCTCAATCTTGTTGACTGCAGTGCTGTTGATTGTTATCGGATGGCAGTAAGTTTTTTCTCAACAGTCCAGTTACTTTATACATTTTTCTCTGCTTCAACACACCGATGGGGAGTTCTTAAAACATATCTGGGCAATGATTGTGTGTTGAAATCTCTTTCTAATACTCGCTGGGAGGCACATGCAGTAGCAACCAGTGCAATTCTGGAGTCCTACTCAAAGATTGTGGATGCATTAGAAAGTATAGCTGAAGACCAATCACAAGGGAGAAACTATACAGAGGCAGAAAACATTGCAAACAAGATACAAGAACTAAAGTTTGTATTCATGTTGACCATGTGGAGTGAAATTTTACCACACTTTTACCACACAAGTCAAGCTCTCCAAGAAAAAGAATTGGATTTGAAAACATGTGCGGTCCTCTGTTAATCATTAGCAGACCACTTACACACTTTGAGGAATGATTTTGAAAGATTTGAAGACATACCTAAAGATATCTTGCCTGATACTAACTACAAAGAAGGCCAGTCCCGCAAGCGAATCAGGAAAAAACAAGCAAATGATAGCAGTGCAACAGAAACAGCATTGAATCCTAGAGACAAATTTTGCATATCTACTTACTACGCTATAATTGATACACTTGAAGCTCATATGAAGAGGAGAGGTGAAGTGTACAAAGAAGTATCAAGTAGATATTCATTTTTCTAAATGATATTGATTTATCTGATTAACAGTATTCACAAGGTTCCCAAAAGCTAGTTGACTCATACCCTGTTGACTTGAACATGAATCTCTGTGAAGTATGGCAGTTCCACTGTTATATGCGCGCAAAATTTAATGAAACAGGAAAAATTAAATTCAGTCACATTGATCTTTATGGCACAATACTGAAAGACTGAATACAATGTGTATTTCCAAATGTAGAGATTGCACTATGTATTTTTCTAACATTGATGATTACTAACTGCTCCGCAGAACGCTCTTTTTTTTCAGCTGAAATGAATAAAAAACCCGCAGAGAACAACGTGTCAGGACCAACTTGATTCACTTTCCCTATTGTGTATGGAAGCGGACATGCTTTGTCGAATCAGCTTCGATGAACTTACCTAGAATTTTGCAATCAGAAAATCTAGACAGAAGCTATTTTAATTTCAGCATATATGTAAGTTTTGTGTCATTTTGAAAAATAAAATTGTATTTTACGATATAGTATTGTTTTTATTTTGAATTACATGGGGGGGCACCATAATCTTTTCAGTGCTTAGGGCTGCTAAAGGTCTTAATCCAGCCCTGACGTCTAGTGTAGACTAGCTCTGAGGAAAAGGCCTATGCTAAGGATCAACACCTTCGTCTCCCCTCCTTTGGTACTAGATCCTGCCCCACCTGAGAGCACGGCCCCTGCTCCAGGGAGAATTGGTTGCATCACAAACAGTGAGGGAAGAATGGAGAAAGGGAACGAAGCAACTGCCTCACTCTCCCAACTGAGGACACAGTAGTCAGCCCAGAGGTGGGCAAACTGTGGCTCACGGGACCATCCTGCGTGTCCCCTGAGCTCCCGGGCGAGGGAGGCTAGCCCCCAGCCCCTCCCCTGCTGTCCCCCCTCCCCGGCAGTCATGCCACCGCGTGGCTTGCACCCACCCACCTCCCAGGTTTTCCAATAAGCCTGACCTACTGCTCTGAGCAGCCTGGTAAGGGGGTGGAGGAAGAGGGGGCTGGATAAGGGGCAGGAGGTCCTGGGGGGCAGGGATGGTTGGATGGGGTGGAGGTTCGGGGGGGTGGGGTGGTCAGGAGACATGGAGCAGGGGGGGTTGGATAGAAGGTGGGGTCCTGGGGGGACAGTTAGGGATGGGGGTCCCGGGAGGGGGCAGTCAGGGGACGAGTGAGGGTGGAGAGATGGATGGGTCAGGGGTCCCAGGGGGCCTGTCAGGGGCGGGGGTGTGGATAGGGACAGGGAGCAGGGGGGGTTGGATAGGGGGTGGGATACCGAGGGGGTGATTAGGGCCCGGGGGGGTTTTGGGAGGGGGTGGTCAAGGGACAAGGAGCGGGGGGGGGGTTGGATGGGTCAGGGATTCTGAGGGGGCAGTCAGGAGGCTGGAAGTGGGAGGGGCCAGATAGGGGGCAGGGGCCAGGCTGTTTGGGGAGGCACAGCCTTCCCTACCTGGTCCTCCATACCATTTCACAACCCTGATGTGGCCCTTTGCCTATCCCTGAATTAGCCCCTAACTACAGCTGACCCAGGACAAAGGGAGGCCTTGCAGGGTAATATTCATAGACCAGATAAGGAGCTTCTGCTTTGCTCTACATCACCTCTTAGTGAGAAAGTCTGGAAGTTCACCTGAAGGTGCACTGTCTCTCTCCAGACCCCTGAGTGAAGTGCACAAACATGGCCTAAGATATCAGAGCAAGTCCCTTCTGCCCATTATAGCGTGGGTGCTGAAAGGTTTTAAACACTAGGTGTGCACTCTTGCCTGTTTTTTTTAGGATTTCCCTGGATTCTTCCTCATCTCTACCTTAGATAGCACTGCTCAGTTGAAGGGAGCTGAGCCTAAATATTGGTGGAGGTAAGAGGAACCCTACATTTGACTCAGGCTCCAGTGTAGGCAGAGCTGGGTCAGATGGCAGAGAAAGCCCCCCACTCTCCCTGAGAGACTGGAATCAGAGCTGTCCCTTGGGTATGGTGAATCAGGGTCACTGCTCAGGGCCCCATGCTTTTGGGGGCCCCATGCTTTGACATCATGGTGTCAGATGCAATACTTTGCCCACACCCATCAGAGTGTGCGTGTGTGTTGCTTGGGGGGGGTTTGTGGATCCCAGGGGCTGAGGGATCCCAGGGGTGAACCATGGGGGGATCGTGACAGTGGTTCTTGGGTTTGCCCCACAGCACTGGAGGTGGCAGCGATTGTCCTTGTGTAGGCTCCATGGCTGGTTTGTCTGGGAGACCAGGGGGAAGAAGAGGGCTGTGGTGGCGGTGGGATCAGAGACAGGAGGTGGCGCCAGCAGAGCAGGTGAGTGCAGAGGTGGAGGGGGCACAGCTGGATGAGGGCATCCCACAGGCTGGGACCTCCCCGCCCCATCTGGCAGGGGTCAATGCTGCTATCCTGGGGTCCCTGGCCAAGGCTGCTGGCTCACAGGAAGGCCCCAGCTCAGGGAACCTGTGAGAGGCCCTTCATGGCTGTTTATTTCTTTGCCGGGTATGGGGCTGCTCCAGCCTGCCTGGCCCTGGCCCATGAGTTCCCCGCAGGGATGCAGAGCAGCTCAGACACTAGGCCCCAGCTCGAGGGTCCATGCAAAGCTCAGGCCTGGAGCAGGGCTGCCTCACGGTGAATTTTTTTTTTTTTAAATTCTATGAACTTCATTATAATTATACATAAGAACTACAATATAACTACATAATTATACAGCTGGGCACTATCAATATTTAACCTGCAGCTTCCCTTGAAGTTCACTAACCAGATTTCACCTGTATAAAAAATGTTAAGGGGGCCCATAGAGGTTGATTTGTCCCAGGCCCCACACCCCCCTAGGGATGGCCCTGAATGGAATTAAGGCTCCCACCAGTAACTGGGATATAGGGCAAACACAGCTGAAAGTCCAGCAGTTGCGCTGAAAACACTACAGTGAACAAAAAGCATAGGACCCCAAGTGACTGCCTGTAGCCCACAGCACAAATGGGGTACAGGAAACACAAGGCCACTTGGGGCACTGCATGCTCAGGGATCTGATGGGCCCAGGAACTGTGAGGCCTTACCCCGATAAAAGTGGCCATGGCTGAAGGCCTCCTCCTAGCTAACTAGTATGTGGCCCTGCTGGGCAGCAATAGAATGTCATGGAGCTAAGGGGCTAGCTGCCCCCATTACCCAGCAAAGGGGTCAAAGTAGAGGTAGGGGTGCTGTCCAAGGAGGCAGGTACACTGAGCTATATCACAGACAGGACTCATCTAGCAGCAGACTTTCAGGGGCTGAAAGGCAGACACTACCCAGCTCTGTGCAGAGGCAAGGCTAGGTCAGCATCCAGACACTGGGGAGGAGTCTGACACCACTGGCAAGGTAAATGATGGCATACTGGTAGAGTTAGTGAAGACAAAAGATCCTGTGATTGTGAAAGGAGTGAAATCTCTATAGGATGGAGGGAGGTGATGCTAAGAAGCAAGTGGGGATCTCTGAGTGAGATGGAGATAGCAAACCTGAATCTGACTTCATCTCCCCTCTTTCTTCCCCCAGTAGAGCCCTGCTCAATCTCCCACCCTCAACTTCCTCTGCCCTGCCTATGAAGCAACACCGCCAGCACAAGTGAGCTGGGGGGTACAGGCTGTACCAATAGTGCCATTGGAAGGGCTTCCTAAAGGGGACAGGTCCCCAAGGCTAGCACCTTCTCCTGAGATGGTTCTACCATAAGCACCTCCCCTAGTTCTCAGTTTGACAAGGGATGCTGCTTTCTCTTGGCAACCCTCCCCCCTCCAAGCTAGCAGCTGGACTAACAGTTGTCAGAGGGGGGAAGGATTTGACAGGGAGGGCTCTTAGCCAGGTTTATAGGTGGTGGTGGTGGTAGGGTGGGAAGTACAGGCCCCTCCCATGCTCACTGGCCCCACCCTTGGCCTCACTCTGACCGTTTAAACAATTAGAGGACATTGGAAAGTCAGCAGGGTTGAAAGGGTTACTGCCATGGATGGAAACAGAGTGTGAAGGCTCCTACGACCATCAGAAAACAGGACCCAGGTTGTACAGAAGGCCCTGTAGCACAGCCTCAGGAATACCCCCCACAGTGCTGGGTACAGTAAGTGAACTCAGTTTCTTCACAGTAGATAGGAAAGTGGATAAGCCCCTCAGACTGCAAATGTAATACCCTGCAGAAACTAGTGCTGACAAGTGCTGCAGGAGTAGGCTGTCGCTGCTTTCCCCCCCACCAAGGCAGTGGAGCCTCTCTGGATCAGGGCAGTACTGAGCCAGTCAGTGAAAGATAACCACATTGCCATCCATCCTTACAAGTCAGACCCCTAGTGAGATGAATAGGAGCAATTCACAGTGCAGCTCTATTTCCCCCTCACTGCCAGCTGGAGGGGATATTACTGAAGCTGCCAGTCATCAAAACATGAAATGACTGTTCCTTCCCAGCCAGGAGAGCCAGGTGTGGTTCTTTCAGAAATGAGAGCTTACATGCTGGAAGACACTGCAGAAAATCCTCCAGTGGTAAGGCACAGGGGCTAGACTCAGAGATGGGTGCCTGAGTTTCCTCCACAGCTGTCTCTCACCCCAGTGGCAGTTCCAACACTTGACACTTCTCACAGCAGTGCCCAGCTCACTGGGGAAGGAACGCAAGGGAGTATGAAACAGCTCAGCATGCTGTCCCTACCACATTCATCCTGCAGGAAGCCCTCTCTATACAGCTGTGGCCTGCCTGAGGGAGGCACTCCATTTCTTCCACCCTCCTTACTCACCCCCCATAGTAATGACTGCACTGGGACACAAGCCGGTGCCATGTTTATTTCTATTCACCGTTGGTTAAGGTACATGGAAAAGTGACAATGTCTCACAGGGATGTCAGCTGCCAGCCCTCCCTCCTAGCTGATCAAACCAGAGGCTGCCTGGTGCAAGAGGCAGCCTTTCCTCCTCTCCCCAGCCCAAGTGACCTCCTTATTGCAGCACTGCAGAGGAAGATGGGTGGGAGCGAGGGACAGACAGGCTATGGACTCTGATTGGTCTACCAGGCACATGGGCACAGCCAGCCAGACCCACCCACAAGCCTACACAGAGTTTTGCCCGCTTAAGAGGGTGAGAGGGCAGGCAAGAGGTGGAGACTAATAAAACCCTGTTTCTGGAAAAAGACTCTCTGCCAATCAGAATCCAGCAGGATGACAGCAGTTAGCAAGAGGAACAGTTACAGTGAATGGGGGGTGGGGGGGAGAGGAGGAGTCATGGGTGAGGGGGCAAGGGGTGAGCTTCCTTATATAGTTTCTTTATTTCTCCTTCCTTCCCTTCCATGATGGTTTTCCCTTTTGGACTATGGATCAGTTCAGTGTTTTGCGTTGATAATGTCCAGGAATTCAGGCTTGAGGGAGGCGCCGCCAACAAGGAAGCCGTCTATATCATGCTGGGAGGCCAGTTCCTTGCAGGTGCCACCAGTGACTGAACCTACAAAAGGTGGGCATGATTCCAAACAAGGGTTAGATATTCATGGTCAATGCTGTGGGTGGGATAGGGAAAGTGACTGGTTAGCTATGGGGTTGGGGCATAGAATACAACAGCTTTTACCTATCTACAGGGCACCAAGCTGAGTAGCTAGTTCACTGCCACAGGGGTGGGAGTGGGGAAGGGAAGCATTTTCCTATCATTACAGTTCAATGGAAAACTGGTTGTGATATTGAAGCGTCCTTCAAAGAACAGGCAGGCAGTTAGTGCACACTGAGTCCAGCTTGTATCATTAGTATGTAATAATAATACCCCCACCATGCTTGACTGCACTTTTCATCTGTAGATCTCAAGTGCTTTCCAGAGGCAACAAGTTTCATTATCCCTATTGTGCACATGGGAAGCTGAGGCATGGGATGAAGTGACCTGCCCAAGGTGACCCAACAAGCCAGTGGCAGAGTGAGGAATTGAACCCAGGTCTCCTGAGTCCCTGACCCTCTGTCTACTAGGCCACACTATCTCAGGCAGCACAGTGGCCCCACTGGCCTGGCACAGAACAAGCAAACAGCTGTACAACTGAAGAGACAAAAGGCAGAAATGAGCAGGGGAAGAGAGGGGTGCCGGGGTTGTTTACCTCCATAGATGATCCGAGTGGACTGAGCAACACCTTCAGACACATTACTTTTTAGCCACCCCCTCAGCTTCTCATGAACCTCCTGAGCCTGTAATGAAACCAGAGCTGCATTACTGGAACACCAACCTCATTGAGGGAAGAGTGTTTTTTAGTTAGAGAGAGACCCTCTGAAAGGGGATGAGAGAGATGGACACCAGGCTCCTTAACCCTATTCATACCTGCTGGGGAGTTGCAGTTTTACCAGTTCCAATAGCCCAAACTGGTTCGTAGGCAAGAACCACCTTGCTCCAGTCCTTCACGTTATCTGGGGTGGGGAGAGGGAAGCAAGTGTTATTGGGAGACAAGACATTGCTCCGCCCTCCCCAGTAGGTGGTGCTAGGAGGCTATCCAGCACATACAGAGCTGTCTGTTCGAGGAGCAGTTGGGTATTCAGACACATCTGATGCTGTTCACACAGGCCCCCAAACAAGTGCACACAAAGCCAGCTCTGTTGCCCTCCTGGAATAAGTTACCAAGGAATAGTAGGTTTCAGAGTAGCAGCTGTGTTAGTCTGTATTCACAAAAAGAAAAAAAGGAGTACTTGTGGCATCTTAGAGACTAAAATTTATTTTTGAGCATAAGCTTTCGTGAGCTACAGCTCACTTCATTGGATGCATTCAGTGGAAAATACAGAAAACATGAAACAGTGGGTGTTACCATACACACTGTAAAAAGAAAAGGAGTACTTGTGGCACCTTAGAGACTAAAATTTATTTGAGCACTGTAAGGAGAGTGATCGCTTAAGATGAGCTATTACCAGCAGGAGAGTGGGGGTGGGGAAGGAAGAAGTAAACCTTTTGTAGTGATAATCAAGGTGGGCCATTTCCAGCAGTTGACAAGAATGTCTGAGGAAGGGTTGGGGGGGGGGGGGAGAAAATAAACATGGGGAAATAGTTTTACTTTGTGTAATGACCCATCCATTCCCAGTCTCTATTCAAGTCCAAGTTAATTGTATCCAGTTTGCAAATTAATTCCAATTCAGCAAAAGAAACTACAGCATTTGCTTAAGAACAAATCCGCACAGAATACCCCAGGTTCGGGTTCCAGGGATGTGTCTATCTGCTACCCAAGATCCATAAACCTGGAAATCCTGGATGCCCCATCATCTCAGGCATTGGCACCCTGACAGCAGGATTGTCTGGCTATGTAGACTCCCTCCTCAGGCCCTACACTCCCAGCAATCTTTGAGACACCACTGACTTCCTCAGGAAACTACAATCCATCAGAGATTTTCCTGAAAACACCATCCTGGCCACTATGGATGTAGAAGCCCTCTACACCAACGTTCCACACAAAGATGGACTACAAGCTGCCAGGAACAGTATCCCCGATAATGTCACGGCTAACCCGGTGGCTGAACTTTGTGACTCTGTCCTCACCCATAACTATTTCACATTTGGGGACAATGATTACCTTCAAATCAGTGGCACTGCGATGGGTATCTGCATGGCCCCACAGTATGCCAACATTTTTATGGATGACTTAAAACACTTCCTCAGCTTTTGTCCCCTAATGCCCCTACTCTACTACTTGCGCTACATTGATGACATCATCATCTGGACCCATGGAAAAGAAGCCCTTGAGGAATTCCACCATGATTCAACAATTTCCATCCCACCATCAACCTCAGCCTGGACCAGTCCACACAAGAGATCCACTTCCTGGACACTACGGTGCTAATCAGTGATGGTCACAAACACCACCCTATACCAGAAACCCACTGACCACTATTCCTACCTACATGCCTCCAGATCACACCACATGATCCATTGTCTACAGCCAAGCTCTACAGAACAACCGCATTTGCTCCAACCCCTCAGACAGAGACAAACACCTACAAGATCTCCATCAAGCATTCTTACAACTACAATACCCACCTGCTGAAGTGAAGAAACAGATTGACAGAGCCAGAAGAGTACCCAGAAGTCACCTACTACAGGACAGGCCCAACAAAGAAAACAACAGAACGCCACTAGCCATCACCTTCAGCCCCCAACTAAAACCTCTCCAACACATCGAGGATCTACAACCTATCCTGAAGGATGACCCATCACTCTCACAGATCTTGGGAGACAGGCCAGTCCTTGCTTACAGACAGCCCCCCAACCTGAAGCAAATACTCACCAGCAACCACACAACAAAAAACACTAACCCAGGAACCTATCCTTGCAACAAAGCCCATTGCCAACTGTGTCCACATATCTATTCAGGGGACATCATCATAGGGCCTAATCACATCAGCCACACTATCAGAGGTTCGTTCACCTGCACATCTACCAATGTGATATATGCCATCATGTGCCAGCAATGCCCCTCTGCCATGTACATTGGTCAAACTGGACAGTCTCTACGTAAAAGAATGAATGGACACAAATCAGACGTCAAGAATTATAACATTCAAAAACCAGTCGGAGAATACTTCAATTTCTCTGGTCACTCGATTACAGACCTAAAAGTGGCAATTCTTCAACAAAAACACTTCAAAAACAGACTCCAAACGCTGAATTGGAATTAATTTGCAAACTGGATACAATTAACTTAGGCTTGAATAGAGACTGGGAGTGGATGGGTCATTACACAAAGTAAAGCTATTTCCCCATGTTATTTCCCCCCCACACTGTTCCTCAGATGTTCTTGTCAACTGCTGGAAATGGCCCACCTTGATTATCACTACAAAAGGTTTACTTCCTCCTTCCCCCACCCCCTGCTCTCCTGCTGGTAATAGTGCATCTTAAGTGATCACTCTCCTTACAGTGTGTATGGTAACACCCATTGTTTCATGTTCTCTGTGTATATAAATCTCCACACTGTATTTTCCACTGAATGCATCCGAAGAAGTGAGCTATAGCTCACGAAAGCTTATGCTCAAATAAATTTGTTAGTCTCTAAGGTGCCACAGGTACTCCTTTTCTTCAAGGAATAATATACTTCCCAGGATCTTATGTGTGGGGTCCCTCCAAAGCAAGAGAAAAATATTCTTTCCCATTTTGGACCAAAGGGACACCTCCCCTGCCCCCCCCAACTCTTACCAGCAATCACTTTGGTCTGTTCAAAAACCACCTTCTCTGTGATGCCAGCTTCTCTCTCATCCAGTTTCTCTCCAATGCAGGCGATGACACCAAGACCTTCAGCCAGGGCATGGGCCACCTTCTGCCCAATCAGCTGGAAGCGGGGAGGGGAAGAGTTAGCCAGACACTCACAGGCCCACCCTGGAGCTCTGTCCCCCACCACAGGGATCTTAAAGCTAGTATTTCCCTAAATCCCAAAGTGGCCCACCTCATCAGACTCCCCAAAAACATGTCTTCGTTCCGAGTGGCCCAGGATCACCCAGGTGGCTCCAATGTCCTTTATCATTGCTGGGCTGGAAGGGGAGAAAAGAGCAAGATTAGAGTCTTGCCCCTGTCCTGGGAAGAGCCCCTAAGGACTCTAGGTTCATTCAGCTCCATCATCCCATGGTGGGCTCACCTGATCTCTCCTGTGAAAGCTCCCTTTGGCACCTTATAACAGTTTTGTGCTGCAACCGCAATCTTTGCATCAAGCTTCTGACGGGTGAAATCAAGGTAAATGGAGGGGGCTCCGCAAATAACCTCTGGAGGGCAAGAGAGGGCATTAATCTTCTGGGGGTGGATTAGATGTCAAGCTTGATCCTCTCCCAACTGCTGAATCCTCTCTTCCCCCCCCCCCCCCCACTCCATCCCCTGATCCTTCCCTCTTCCTCAACTCCTTCCCAAGTGCTTATGCTGACTCTGCCAAACTGCAAGAACACTTCCAAAAATATTACCCTTACTGAAACTTGGAGACCCACCGACACAGCAGGGACATTTCCACTCTACTCTTAAGGGATCCATGGTGAGTATCAAAGGAAACTCAGTTCAATGTTTGTATAGACTAGAGGGGAGGGCACAGCTCTGGGATTCTACACCATAGCACAAAAGCAGAGCAAGGACTCCATGGAACTTTCAAATTGAGCAATTGGAAATGGATTCTGTTCTTGTTGGAGAGAATTTACATTTGCCGAGAATGAGAGGGGAGCAGCAAGTTAACAGATTGTAAGTGGGTAGGGTGCAAGGTAGGCAAATGCAATTCTGGGGACTGCAGACCCAGAGACCAATCCCTCTAGGCCAGGGGTTTTCAAACTGGGGGTCAGGACCCCTCAGGGGGGTCACGAGCTGTCAGCCTCCACCCTAAACCCTGGTTTGCACCCAGCATTCATAATGGTGTTAAATATATATAAAAAAGTGTTTTTCATTTATAAAGGGTCACACTCAGAGGTTTGCTATGTGAAAGGGGTCGCTAGTACAAGAGTTTGAGAACTGCTGCTCTAGACAAGCCTGGGGAGAGCCCACCTCACATGATCTACTTAGCTCTGGGCACCTCACTCCCAGAGAAGAGCCATAGAAATGCTCAGGGAGCTAAAAAGATTAAGCTTTACACTGTGTCTACACTACAGACCTTGTAACAGCATAACCGCACCACTGCAGCTGTGCCACTCTAAGGTCTCCTGTGTATCTGCTCTATGCTGGTGGGAGAGAGCTCTCCCACCACCATTATTATACCACTCCTAATGAGTGGTGGTAGCTATGTTGGTGGGAGAGCATCTTCCACCGACACAGCACTGTTTGCACCAGTGCTTTTGGTGAAAATTTTGTCAGTCAGGAGTGTGGTTTTTTCACACTGCTGACTGAAAAGTTTCTCCAATGGAAGTGCTAGTGTAGACAAAGCCTTAGGGCAGTAATCCCCAAACTTTTCAGGGTCATGCCCCGCTCCTTACCCATCTCCACCCCTCTGTGCCCTGGAGCCCAGGCTCGTGGGGGGGATGGGAGGAATGTGGGCAGGGGTAAGGGAACTGAGGCCCGGGTCACAGTCAGGGGCTGAGCGCAGGGCTGGGAGAAGAGTGCGGCTTGGTGGCACTCCCACCCCAGGGAGGCTGGCCCGAACCCTGCCACCCCCATGCCCCTTGAATGCTCCACTGTGACGACCTTCCCCCCCCCCAGGAAGGCACGCTCCACAGTATGAGGACCTCTGCCTTAGGGGTAGTTTCAAAGAGCTAAATCTACCAAGCTCATAAAACCCACTACTGGGTTGTGTGCGCACATGAGAAATGCATGAAGTGTCTGAAGGCACAAGGCACAGTGGGGAGGGGGATTGTTTAGGAGGAGCCCAGATAGAGGCCAATTAGGGGGACAAGGGAAAGTTGCTCAGGAGCTATTTCCCAGCACTGAGGGGTTTGGGAGTCATCTCCCCATGAAAAGGACTTGGAATGCCACTAAGGTCCCCGAGAACTAGGGCCCCAGTGTATTGGCCCCTAGGGAATAGATTAGAGGGAACCTTGTTAGGCTGCTTCACCAATTTTATAATTATAGGAGGTGATGTGACAAGTTACTGAGGAAATCAGCCTGCGAGCTCCCTAGGCATCAACTGCAGGCCTGTCTACACTACAGGGGCTACAGTGGCACAGCTACAGCACTGTGGCTATGGCACTGTAGCTCCATAGCTTAGAGGCTTCTTAAAGTGATGGAAGGGTTTCTCTCATCACTGTGGTTAATCCACCTCCCTGAGCAGCAGTAGCTATACCAATAGAAGCATTCTTCTGTTGACCTAGCCACAGCTATACCGGGGGTTAGGTTCTCATAGCTACAGCTCCCAGTGGTGGTATATCGCTGAGCAACCGTAAGTAGGTCAATCTAAATTCTAAGACAAACTCAGATACTCAGCTCTGGGCATCCTTTGCACCCATCCTAGGCAGCTTGCCTGCCTGTCTTGGGCACAGCTGAGATAAGGAAGGGAGGAGACAAAAGTGATGCTGCCAAGTGAAGGAAAAATATGTAGAGATTAGGTGCAAACCAAGACTGCTGCTTCCATTCAAAAAAAAAAAAAAAATACTTGTGGCACCTTAGAGACTAACAAATTGTCTGGTCACCTCCACTAAATGCACAGGCTTCCAAGCACCATTCCAGGCAGTTTAATCTATAAAGCCCTAGGGACCTGGATTCAGTAACCACATCATAAGAGCCTTTATGCACACACTCTGGGGCCCTGCCATCCTATTTGTGCATTGGGACTAGGTGAGACCCCTGCCTCCCTTCAGGAGGGAGACTTTGCAGTCTAGCTAGTGGCCTCCATTTGGAAGGGTACAGAACAATTTTAAGTCAAGAGGTTTATTTAGTTTGTTAATTTAGCTGGTTAATGATTACATAGGAAGAATTGTTGCCGTATTTTGGATGTGTGTGTTACTGAAGCTTTACCTTCTCTGCAGCAGGGAGCATTGTGACACCAGAGGGGAGGAAGCCTGCAGCTGCCTAGTCTTGCCTCCCTAGAAGGGGCCACTGTTGTAGCTACTGGTACTCTCCCCTGCACCTAAATTATCCCAGGACCTGGAACTAAGCAGGGGATGGGGGGGGGTAGAAGGGGGCACAGAGAGGATGCCACCAGCACCCCTCCTCTCCAAGGCCAACCCCTTGATCTTTTGCAGCCAAGGGAGATCTGGTTTCCAAAACCAAGTACAGTAGCTAGTATTTTTAGCTCAGCCACCACTGGATATATTTAGGTCTCAGCCTCCGCAGAGACCTTTGACATTTCTTCAGAGCACTTCCCCCAAAATAGCAGTTCCCCCTCCTCCCTGCAGGGCATCCTATCCCTTTCTGAGGAGATGGGCAGCAGAAGATCCAGAGGCAGAGGATATTTCAATGGCGGTGGTGGTAGAAGGACAGCAAGGAGATGATGGTGGAGATCACCAGCTAAGCTTCTGCTGGAGGACATAGATACCAGCTGAAGCGGCCACAAAGGGAAGTTGGTGAACAGGAGATCCATCTGCAGTACAAACCCTGGGGCAAGGAGAGATAACAAGGGCCTGGTTTGCCCAAATAAAAAGCTGCACCAGCTTAAATAAAGGTGTGATTTTAAACTGATTTAGTTAAACTAGCGTGTATCTCATGTCCGTTTCAGTTACAATTTAATGAGTCAAGTTAAGCCTAGTTAACTCAACTTGTGCAGTGCCCTTTCTTTTTCATCAGTTTTTAAACCTACAAGTTAAACCAGTGCAACTTGGGTGTTTGGACAAGCCCAAGGGGAAACAAGAGGAGACTAAGCCACTGGCAAGGAGCTCAGGATCCATCTCCTAGTACCTAGGTTCAGAGGTGCCTAGAAGTCATCTCACCCAATGACCAACTTGAAGGCCTACTGCTTGGAACATTGCCACCTAGGAGTGCCAGGGAATGGATGAAGGCATCTTCCTCTGCTGTCTGGCTCAGGTAGGGTGGAAGACCTCAGGTTACCCCCTCCAGGTTCCAGCTGGGAATCTCAGGGCCTGTCACTTGCTCTGCCCCTCTCCCCAATTGGGGAGTAGCCATAATGCACACGAACTTGACCTTTCATACTTACCAGTGGAGAGCAGAACTGAGTCAGCAGAAGCATGGTGGCAGACCAAGCAGTGGGGAGCACAAATGGACAAGTGAAGGTTAGGAGACTAGATGGAGGCAGGATATGGGTGCGGGTCACTTGCCAGGATTACCTCAGTATACCTCACTTAAATCACTTCCCTGCCATTGCGGGGGCCTTGGGGGACTGGCACATTTCAATCCCTCCTATTCATGTGGCATGCAATAGTCCCATCTCCTGAGGGCTGTAATGCTTGGATCTCATTTCGGTGCTGGGTGGCGCTAGGGGCCCATGATACTCTGGAGGGCAGAGTAGATCGGGTAGGCTCCGATTCAGGGGAGAGAGGGAAGAGATGAACGGGTTCTAACAGGGTCCCCATCCCACTGTCTGGGCTCCTCAGACAAACTCCTCTCCCATCCCTGATTGGTCTCCCTCCTTCCCTCTACGGGTGCCTCGGGAAGTGAGCTGCACCCCAGGGCCTCACCGCGCGAGCAGCCACCCCTCCAGCGAGGCGGGGTTCGCAGACTGCAGCAGCGGCCACATGACGCTTCCCCGCCCGGCAAGCGCAGGAGGAAACGAGTCATTCGGTACGTGCGGGCGGGCACAGCTCCGGAGGGGGAGGGGGATGAGCGGGGAGTGCGGGTAAACGAGACCCGCCGGGGGCTCCTACAGCCCTGCCCTAGGCGTGCGGCGTCAGCGCCTCCTCTTCCCTCCCCCGACCCGGCAACATCTCAGAGGGCTCCACATGCGACTCGGCGCCCCTGGGCTGCCTGCACGGCCACCCACTGCACTGCGGGGCTGCTGCAAAACAGTTTCTGGCTACCCTGTCCCCCAGCTACCTCCGCTTTGGTCAGCGGGTTAACTTAGCAGTCGCTTGTCCCCGCTCCCATAGACTCAGCACGTCAGAGTCCGGGGTATCGTAGGGGTCGGGCAGGTGGGGACATATGGCTGCCGTAGTCAAACACTAGGCGCTAGCGGGGGAGAAGGTGGGGGCGCTATGCTCAGGGCTGAAGCCAGGCTCCTACAACCTCCCTCACACAGAGGCCAATAGGGCAGCCAATAGCAATGTCCACAGCACGCAGAGACTCCGGAACAATCAGTGAGCTGTAGCTCACGAAAGCTTATGCTCAAATAATTTGTTAGTCTCTAAGGTGCCACAAGTCCTCCTTTTCTTTTTGCTCCTACCAGCCTATCTCCCACTCCTCCTACCTTCCCGGTCTACACCCATTCCCCCATCCGCTCACCAGTGTCCACCGGGATCTTGCCGCTGTTTAGGGTGTGGATCAGCTCGCCTAGGATCTTCTTATCTCCGTTCATCTTCCAATTCCCCCCCACAAAGAATTTCCTCGGTGCCATGAGGGAACGAATACTAGGCTCTAGCAAGGACGCAAAGGAGACTGAACACACTACGCACAGCGCCCAGGTCAAGCCTCTTTATAGACAAGTGAGCCGGAGACACGCCCACATCTGTCTGAACGTTCCACATGCTCCTCCCCTAGAAGCGTCTCCGCGTTGCACTTGCTCCACGGAGTGACAACGTTCCTCTAGCTCCACCCCCTTATGTGTCACCGTTCCGTTGGTAGTTGGTCGAAGGGGGGGGAGGTCAAAACTGCACTTGCGCTACCTTTACCTTCGCACTGATAGGGGAAAAGGGGCACGGCCAGGCCAATTTTCACTATCATACATGACGCTAGTAGGGACGGCTAACAAATTCCAGAGCTTCCTAATTATCTTCAATACCTGGCACCAGCAAGGATCACAGCTGCCAAATGTAACTTGCCCTAGGGCCACTCACTGCCTGCTATTCGCTAGGTAGTCATTGTGAAGGGGCTGAGTGGGAAAGGACCACCATCCCTTGGGAAAGGACAGCCTTCCCCATCCCACCCTTTGTAAAGCAGCCTCCCATGAATTAACAGAGAGAGAGGTGAGGGAGGGGAAGAGGGGCTCCTTAACTTTCATCATTAAAGCAAAAAGAAAAGGAGTACTTGTGGCACCTTAGAGACTAACAAATTTATCTGAGCATAAGCTTTCGTGAGCTACAGCTCACTTCATCGGATGCATTTCACGAAACATGTAGCTCACGAAAGCTTATGCTCAAATAAATTTGTTAGTCTCTAAGGTGCCACAAGTACTCCTTTTCTTTTTGCAAATACAGACTAACACGGCTGCTACTCTGAAACCTATCGTTAAAGCAGCCATGGATAATGGGGAGTTAAGGGGTGCTAAGAGATTATGGCAGGGAACCCAGCATCCAGGCATGAATTCTGCACCCAGCTCTACTACTGCCTTCACCTGGTCTGGGTCTCTTTCCACCTTAGTGAAGGAAGACAAGGACACTGTCACTGTCTAGCTCATCACCCCACCTAGAAAGGCTTATTTATTTCAGAGTTAAAAATATTTGAGCTGCTGTGTTGCACAGGCTGTAGAGCATCATCACCTCCAATGGAACTCATTTTCCCTAAGGATGGAAGAGCAAGGAGGGCAGTTTAGAGCAGATTAAGAGACTATGATTCATGATCAGCTGTCCTGGCAATTCCTGCTGGGAAGCTGGTCTTTCCCTTGATGCCATGATTAGAATCCAGAGAGTGGAATTAATCCCAACTCTGATCCCAGCTGTTTCCCTGCAACATAGAGGGCAGGTCCCAATCTGCAGGAGATAAACAGCCTCTGTCCCTGCTCGGTTGGGTGTACAGAAGAGGGCACAATGCCAGGAAGGAGAGGATAGCCTTATGTGACTTCCACAAGGACAAGAAACCATCCAGAATGTATTAGGCCGATATGCCCATGACATTATGGGTAAGTAGAACACCGGAGTCCAGACCAAGTTCCCAGCTCCAAGCACCTAGACCTCACTCCCAAAAAAATAACCTGACTTTTTTTGCAAAAAGAAAAGGAGTACTTGTGGCACCTTAGAGACTAACAAATTTATTAGAGCATAAGCTTTCGTGAGCTACAGCTCACTTCATCGGATGCATTTGGTGGAAAAAACAGAGGAGAGATTTATATACACACACACAGAGAACATGAAACAATGGGTTTATCATACACACTGTAAGGAGAGTGATCACTTAAGATAAGTCATCACCAACAGCAGGGGGGGGAAGGAGGAAAACCTTTCATGGTGACAAGCAGGTAGGCTAATTCCAGCAGTTAACAAGAATATCAGAGGAACAGTGGGGGGTGGGGTGGGAGGGAGAAATACCATGGGGAAATAGTTTTACTTTGTGTAATGACTCATCCATTCCCAGTCAGCAGTCTCTCGTTGGAGTCTGTTTTTGAAGCTTTTTTGTTGAAGGATAGCCACTCTTAGGTCTGTGATCGAGTGACCAGAGAGATTGAAGTGTTCTCCAACTGGTTTTTGAATGTTATAATTCTTGACGTCTGATTTGTGTCCATTCATTCTTTTACGTAGAGACTGTCCAGTTTGGCCAATGTACATGGCAGAGGGGCATTGCTGGCACATGATGGCATATATCACATATACAACACTACAAAAAGAAGGATTCTGGGTGGACTCCTCCTGAAGGTCGAAACAGCAGCCTGGATTTCTACATAGACTGCTTCCGCCGACGTGCACGAGCTGAAATTGTGGAAAAGCAGCATCGCTTACCCCATAACCTCAGCCATGCAGAACACAGTGCCATCCACAGCCTCAGAAACAACTCTGACATCATAATCAAAAAGGCTGACAAAGGAGGTGCTGTCGTCATCATGAATAGGTCGCAGTATGAACAAGAGGCTACTAGGCAGCTCTCCAACACCACTTTCTACAAGCCATTACCCTCTGATCCCACTGAGAGTTACCAAAAGAAACTACAGCATTTGCTCAAGAAACTCCCTGAAAAAGCACAAGAACAAATCCGCACAGACACACCCCTGGAGCCCCGACCTGGGGTATTCTATCTGCTACCCAAGATCCATAAACCTGGAAATCCTGGATGCCCCATCATCTCAGGCATTGGCACCCTGACAGCAGGATTGTCTGGCTATGTAGACTCCCTCCTCAGGCCCTTCGTTACCAGCACTCCCAGCTATCTTCGAGACACCACCGATTTCCTGAGGAAACTACAGTCCATTGGTGATCTTCCTAAAAACACCATCCTAGCCACTATGGATGTAGAAGCCCTCTACACCAACATTCCACACAAAGATGGACTACGAGCCGTCAGGAACAGTATCCCCGATACTGTCACGGCTAACCTGGTGGCTGAACTTTGTGACTTTGTCCTGACCCATAACTATTTCACATTTGGTGACAATGTATACCTTGAAATCAGCGGCACTGCGATGGGTACCCGCATGGCCCCACAGTATGCCAACATTTTTATGGCTGACTTAGAACAACGCCTCCTCAGCTCTCGTCCCCTAATGCCCCTACTCTACTTGCGCTACATTGATGACATCTTCATCATCTGGACCCATGGAAAAGAAGCTCTTGAGGAATTCCACCATGATTTCAACAATTTCCATCCCACCATCAACCTCAGCCTGGACCAGTCCACACAAGAGATCCACTTCCTGGACACTACGGTGCTAATAAGCGATGGTCACATAAACACCACCCTATATCGGAAACCTACTGACCGCTATTCCTACCTACATGCCTCTAGCTTTCATCCAGATCATACCACTCGATCCATTGTCTACAGCCAAGCGCTACAATATAACCGCATTTGCTCCAACCCCTCAGACAGAGACAAACACCTACAAGATCTCTATCATGCATTCCTACAACTACAATACCCACCTGCTGAAGTGAAGAAACAGATTGACAGAGCCAGAAGAGTACCCAGAAGTCACCTACTACAGGACAGGCCCAACAAAGAAAACAACAGAACGCCACTAGCCATCACCTTCAGCCCCCAACTAAAACCTCTCCAACGCATCATCAAGGATCTACAACCTATCCTGAAGGACGAGCCATCGCTCTCTCAGATCTTGGGAGACAGACCAGTCCTTGCTTACAGACAGCCCCCCAATCTGAAGCAAATACTCACCAGCAACCACACACCACACAACAGAACCACTAACCCAGGAACCTATCCTTGCAACAAAGCCCGTTGCCAACTCTGTCCACATATCTATTCAGGGGATACCATCATAGGGCCTAATCACATCAGCCACACTATCAGAGGCTCGTTCACCTGCGCATCTACCAGTGTGATATATGCCATCATGTGCCAGCAATGCCCCTCTGCCATGTACATTGGCCAAACTGGACAGTCTCTACGTAAAAGAATGAATGGACACAAATCAGACGTCAAGAATTATAACATTCAAAAACCAGTTGGAGAACACTTCCATCTCTCTGGTCACTCGATCACAGACCTAAGAGTGGCTATACTTCAACAAAAAAGCTTCAAAAACAGACTCCAACGAGAGACTGCTGAATTGGAATTAATTTGCAAACTGGATACAATTAACTTAGGCTTGAATAGAGACTGGGAATGGATGAGTCATTACACAAAGTAAAACTATTTCCCCATGGTATTTCTCCCTCCCACCCCACCCCCCACTGTTCCTCTGATATTCTTGTTAACTGCTGGAATTAGCCTACCTGCTTGTCACCATGAAAGGTTTTCCTCCTTCCCCCCCCTGCTGTTGGTGATGACTTATCTTAAGTGATCACTCTCCTTACAGTGTGTATGATAAACCCATTGTTTCATGTTCTCTGTGTGTGTGTATATAAATCTCTCCTCTGTTTTTTCCACCAAATGCATCCGATGAAGTGAGCTGTAGCTCACGAAAGCTTATGCTCTAATAAATTTGTTAGTCTCTAAGGTGCCACAAGTACTCCTTTTCTTTTTGCAAATACAGACTAACACGGCTGCTACTCTGAAACCTGACTTTTTTTGTACTTTATTACGTGCACACACAAGCACACGGATAGCGCTTTCATCCTGTAAAAAGGAGGAACAAAACAATCATGTACCGTCCCCAGCAACTGGTCAAGGATGGGAGAGGGAATTGTTCTGGCTCATCACATGTAGGGCTTTAAATGAGAACAGACGTTGACCTGGACCACTACAGAAAACAAACAAGAGCTGTGTTTACCAGAAAGGCTGCTGCATTGTGTACCCAGTAATTTCTCAAGGGATCGCATTGTTACACCAATAATCAAGTGTGGAAAACATAAGTGAGTGGATCGTCATAGCCAGAGCCACATAGGATGGTTGTTCAAGCAATGGGTATTTAGGCATGAGCAACCCTAACAGTTGCAAACTTACTGAACAATGCAGGGGCAAATGCCCCCACTTGATGGGATATTTATTAGCTACAGGTAGCACAGCCATCTTTCACCTCTGCTTTAACAGATATATCTCCTGCATCACGTCACTGTCCACATGCTAGGACAACAGGTGCTGACAAAGACAGGAGAGCATCTAGCTTTACAGTGAGGTCTCCCATCCAAGCTTAGCACAAGGGCTCATATGCCAAAGTAGAGGAGAACTGCCAGTGGCAGGGTTACACTGAGCACTGTGTTAGATGAGGAAGGAGTTCAGATACCCCAGCTGACGGGGCCCCCCACTAACATATGGGACAGACAGAAGCCAGGGGGTATTCAGATTTTTATTTTATCCTTCATGTATTTTGGCATTTAAGGGGCACACAAGGAGGAAGTGGTGCTAATTATGGCCCACATTATTTCCTGCATAGCACCCTCTTTTGGGAAGGGGGGATAAGGGAGAGAAGCTAAACACACACATACACACACACACACACACACACACGTCACCCCCTCCCCTTTCAGCGTGAAAGGGGATGGCATAATTACACCAAGCAGCAAAGCACTAGAGGCTGTCTTGGAGTAAGGGGTAATGAGAGATTTTATATTGAAACAAATCCATCTGCCCACCCCTCTTCACTCATGTCCATGGGGGCCCCAGCCCCCAGTTTTATTAGCCAAGGAATGCCTGCCCCCAGAGTTACAGCAGTGGCATAGATGGAGACACAGCGGGGAGTGGGGTGAAAGAATGTGCACTGCTTCTCTGTATTTATTGTCACTGCCTCTCCCTCCTCATGCCAGCAGCCTGCTTCCCCACTCTGCACACAGTAGGAGGGGGTTCTAGCTGGGAATCCGCTGATAGAAGTAGATGTAACCGAGATCCTTGGGTGGCTTCTCAGAGGCGCAGACTTTCTGGTCATTGTAAATCACCCACCTGAAACAGAGACAGAGAGATAAGAGCCACCAGCTTGCAGCTGACCTGCAAGTCTGTCCCCATCTTTCCCTCCTATATGACACAGGGGCCTGTTCCTCTCTTTTCCCTCCCTCAGTGACAGTGGATCCACAGGGAGAATGGCACTAGACACTGAAGTAAAGGGGGAATGATACTGGTTTATCCTTAGAAGCTGCTGCCTTTAGGCTCCTTCTTGTCCCTTCGAGCCCTTCTTACCTGCCATCCTTCTTGATGTGGCAAACATAATGGCCACACATGGTGGAAGTGCCCATGTGGCTGATGAAGGCAAAAAGCTGATACTCTGAGGAAGAGGGGAAAAAAGAGGTGGTCAGAGAGAGACAAGAGCAAAGAGGGTTACATACCCTTGGATACTCCTGCCCCCCCTCTCTAGAGAGGAGCTATTGTCCCATGACTCCCTAGAGAGGCCTTCAGAGGTCTGGGCCGCACTAATGGCTGAGAAGACATGTTTCATGGTGGAGTAGGTGGAACAAGGCAGCTGCCTAATCACAAGGCCAAGAGAATTTTAGACCCAAGCTCTGTGGAGATACTGGTGAAGCAAGCAGGAGGAGAGATGATAGCTCCTTCAATGCGGCCCTACCTGCTGCCTACCTCTCAGAGTTTGAGGGGGAAATAGATGAGTGAGGAGGCCCTGGCTCACATATCTGCTGTATGGGGCTTTCCACATTACAGCAAATAGTGTAGCAGCTTGGGCATGAATTCCCACAAAGATTTAGCTGGCTAGAGCCCAGGTGTTTTGATAGGAGAACAGAAAAGAACAATCTCAGAGGCAACACAGAGATGGAGTTCCAAAGGATAGGAGCAGAGCCCTCCTTACCTCCCTGGCAGGATACCCCTATTCCTCCCCTGCATCTGACTAGACACCACATCCCATTCATCCCTCTGATGATTTCCAGTGGGCACAGACCCTTTCCCCTTCCTCTCTGTTACATTGCCCCAGCAGCCAGATCAATTCTTCAGAGGTGCTAGAATCTCAGGGATCAGTGAGAGACCTAACAGTTTAGGGAGGCTAAAGCTCTGGGGAAGGCCGGGGCCCCATGATTAGAAACCACCACCACCACCATCCCCAGGAACTGAACTGCCTCTACAGAACCCAGAGGAGGGCAGAACTCATGCCCTCCAGTGTCTGGGACTCACTTCCAGGCCCATCGCGCACTTTGGGACCCACAGGGACAGATTCAGAGATGGACTCAGCTGCCGATCGCCCCTCTGAGATGTCCATGGCAGCCTCTGCGTCCAGGTCATCAATGTGACTGAAGATCCAGTCCACAGCCCGCTCCAGACTGTTACTCTGCAGGAAGAGGGGAAAACTGTCAGATCAGGAACCCCTCAATCTAAGCACCTCCCTTCCCTGAGGATGCCATTACCAGCCACAGGCCTATAAGGCTGCAATCCAGCAGTAATCTCATCCTTGCTCCTTACCGTGGCTCTTAGGGCTTTCATAGCCTGATCTCGGGAGAAGCCCATGGAGACAATGGTGGCCAAGCTATCTTCTGAAGGGGGGTCTGGACAGATGATGGTGGAACCTGGCCCACTAGATCCAGAAAGAACCAGAGGGTTGGCAAAATCTGTAGCAGAAAACAGAACATAGTTCAGAGGGGCTAGCTCCGGTGATGGGGAAACAGCACTGGCCTCTCCAGCAGGCAGCGCTGTAGCATACAGCACATTGATCCAGGTGGGAGGGCTTCGTCGTGGTCATGTGTTCTCATACCTGGATCATCCATGTGCGACATGATCCAGTTCATGGCAGCCTCAGCCCCGCTGTTCCCTGTGTAGTACACAGCTTTGCGACAGGCATCCATGGGAAAGCCCATCTCCACCAGCTGGATAATCACTGACTCATCCAACATGGGGGCTGTGGAGGGACAGAGAGATTAGAGGAGCCTTGGCAGTCCTGCTCCCACCCACCCCGTTAGTGTGAGTTCTGTCCCCTCCCTCCACACAACCTTGTGCAAACCTCAAGCCTCCCTCCCTAGCTGAATCTCATGTGAGCCTTACCCGTCCCTTGGCTAAGTCCTTACCCCCCATAGCACGCAAGCCTCATATAGGGGGCGGAGAGATTAAAGTCATGAGCCAGGCACTCCCTAGCAATGGCTCAGGAGCTTTATTTCCTCTTCACCTCTCACCATGCCGCCGATCTTTGTGCAACCAAACTTCTCTCCCAGCTAGACCTTCTGGATGCATTGTGCATGCCCCTCTTCCCACTCCTTCCTAATATGGGCCCAGACAAACCTACAGCTGAAAGGGCTACTGGGGCCAGCAACATCCTTGTACAATGAGCATGCAAGGGGACACAGTCACTGGTAGAGGAACAGGAAGAGAGAGACTGAAGGAGAAGGAAATCATTTGTTAGGGAGACAAGTGATGAGGAGAGTGAGGGAGTGAGTCAGGCACTAAGAGGAGGAGAGAAGAAGAGTCACTAACATGTTGGAGAGGAGAAGTGAGGGGAGCAGAAGGAGTCGTCGTCCTCGTTGCCATAGAACCCCAGGCTACCTTTGGGCTCGTCTGGCGTCACCAGTGGAGGTGCGATGTCGGGCATCTCCTCCTCACCAGCTTGCAGCCCTGTCCCCTGCAGCGCAGAGATGTCCAGCTCCTCTGGCATTTCGATAGAGACATCTGTAAAAGAGTCTGGATCAGACCCTCAGGGTCGTGTTCAGTGAGCTCAAAGAGCATGGATGAGCAGCCCTCAAGGATAAGCCATTTGGGGTAGAGAATGCACATGGGACATTCTGCAGCAGCAGTACAGCAACGCAGTAAGGACCGCTCTCCCCTGTCAGTAGAGACCTCAATGCCTAAGCATGTGGGTGTTGCTACACAGAGCAGCATTGGGGACTCATTGATCCCGATGCTTCGTGCTTCACCTCACTATCCTTACCGAGCTTTTTGGGTACCCAATCCAGGCCAAAAGTGAATTTCTTGATCTGGATCACCAGATAGTCTGGGAAGGAGGCAAACCGGGTTGTCCTGAAAAAAGAGTGACATGTCATGTCTGGACAGGTTACCCTGTGCTTTGTTAATGGGGGAGGAGGATGGCTAGGGGAGACTGGCTGGCTCGGGGAGAAATCAAGGAAGGGGATTTGGAGTCTTGCACATTCCAGAGCTACTGTTGGAATACAGAGGGAGCAGTCTGTATGGCTCTGGGGCGAGCCCACTGTACTCAGCACTGAGCCTGCCAAACCCTGAACAATTTCCAGAGGAAGTGCTCTGACTGGAGGAGAGCTTAACCTAGCATTTCCCAAACTTTTTGGGGTGAAGGCCACCTCCAGGAAAATCAAACACTCCTCCCTCCCATGCAAACCCTGTCATGTGGTACAGGCCACCACAGATTTTAGAATTCTAATTAAATACAAGTAAAACAAACATGTATGGATGCATTTTAACTATAGTTGAAGGAATGAGGTATATTCAGCATTGGATATGAGAAAAGGTTTGAACACAAGTCATTACTCCAAACTGCAGTAGAATATGAATAATGTCAACTTGAAAAGCAACATTTCTTTAGATCTGTTATTGCTAAGGGGTGTCTTTCAGTTTTTCTATAACAAAATATCTCCCCCCATGGGCTCTGCTAGGCTCCTTGGGCTTGAGTCCTTCTTGACTGGAAAAGGAATGCCAATGGCAGCAGAACAAACAGCCACTCAGCAGACATTGTAGCTCTTCATTACTGCCTTGAGTTACTATGATCTGTGTTTTGGACAGTGAAACAGTTAATAAATCTGACATTCAAAGTATCACCACTGGCATTTGAGTTAACTCTGCTGAAGTGACTGGGGCAGCTCATTTTATGTTTTGAAAGTTTTGTTCAACTTTAACAACTGGAGACTTCTTTTAAAACAAAAGTTAAGGCTGGGGAGGACAACAGAGCACTGTCTATATCTCCCTCCTAGGCTAGGCATACTTTAAAGCATAACTCAAATTAAGAATGTCAGAACACTGATAATGGGGCATCAAAACCATTGCCAAATTTTCTGGTTTTCCATTGCTTTTTTTCTGTACCACCACTGAATGCAGTGTTGAGGACCCCACAGCCACCTTAACTCTGCCCACCGTAATCCCCATGGAAAAATGGTACAAGACTGAGCCTAGAGGCTCATGAACCACCGCACAGGGTTGACAAGTCATGGATTTCTAAGAGGGGAACTAGCAGCCCTAGGAAACATCCCTGCCCAGGGTACTGTAGGAAAGGGGTTCCCAAGAGGGCTTTTCACACTCTGATCTCTATCCTAGATAGTACCTCCAAACCACACTCACTTGAGAGCCACAGACTTGGCCTGCAAGGCTGTGCTCCAGAAGTCATCCACCTGCTCTGGAGCGCCATAGGCCTCTAGACAGGAGTTGAAAGGCACCTTGGCTCGGACCAGTTCAGGCAGTGGCTGCTTTTCCTCTTCTGCCTGGTGCTTCCTCTCCTCATATTCCAGCAGCTCATCTGGGGACAAGGCAGAGAAGTCAGGTCCAGATTCCGGGTGCTCAGAAGGCACCTGCTGTTGGCTACCTCCAGAAGCAGGACACCAAGCTAGACAGGCCTATCAGGACATGTTCCCTAGAGTGGTGCATAGGGCACACAATCTCCTCCAGCCATCAAGATGGTTTCATTATGCTGAAGTCCCACAGGCTAAGTCACAACCCTTGCCTTGGGTGAGGCAGGGGAAAGGTTTGATCCCTAACTTGAGTGACTGATACCTGTCCACAGCATCTCTGAGGAAATCCACCCTGCCCAGCTCCATGGGGTGATGAAGGAGAAGGATTTGGCTCCAGAACAGGTCCTTGCTTCTTCAGGTCCTTGAGGGATCCTCTCAACCCCAGTAAAGGAGCACAGTAGATAGAGTTTCCTCACTGATCCCAGTGCTTGCTGCCCCCTCCTCAGTCCCCATCAGACCACTGACCTTTGTTGAGTGCAGCATCCATGGGCACGGGCAGCTGCATAATGTAGTCCACACGCTGGGTGTATTTCACCTTTTCTGTGGCCAGGCACTTGAGCTTCTCCTCCACCAGGAAACGGAAGACCTCATTGGGATTCTCTGAGCTGCGGCAGTTCCTCTGGGAAGGGCAACATGGTGAAGAAGGGTGTAATATCAAGGTGTCCAGATCAACCAATCACAAGAGCAGCAGCCCCACATGGGACACAGACAAAGAACAGTCTCCACTGTCCCTGGTCCAAGTGTACAAGCTGGAGCCCTTCAATCAGTCTCCAGAAACCAATCCCATTCCCACCCCAAAGGAGAGGGTTCGATTTTTAGAGGGAGCTCTGAGTACTCCAAGCTCCCGCAAAGTCTACAAACAGCAATTTCACAGGGGCTGGGGGTGAGCCCTGAACAAAAGGCACTGCAGTTGGGCACCCTCATCCCCTTCTCCCGAAGCAGTCACTCACTGATATCCTGAAAAGTTAGTTCTGGTGAACCTGGTGCTTCAAAATACCTGCATGCTGATCCCCTCCCTGCATTTCCATCCAGCCTAAGTGCCACCCCCCACTTGCTGGAGCTCAGAACAGGAGCTGCCCCTTTCCCAGGATTTCAGAAAGTGTGGATCAGTCATTACCTCTACCATGTTGATGAAATGCAGGAAGAACTCCTGGGCATCTTGCTGCCTATTGGTGGAGAATTCTGGGTGCCCTTTGCCAATGAGAGATTTAAACATGCGTGGAGCAATGCCATCCTGCATGCCCTAGAAGAAAGGGAGGCGGGGGGGGGGGGGAGAAGAGGAAGAGGAAGGAGTGAGCATGGCCTCCCAACAGCTCTGCCCTGGGGTACATCTTTCCAAACCCTGTCTCTCTTTAGGGTCAACGCCCTGGACAGAGTCTCCATAGAGGATCCCCCACACCATTACAGACACACTTAGTGCATTCCCTCCCCATGAGGGTAGTGAGGCCCCAGTCCTCACCTTCTGGTTCTGATCCGGTTGCTGTTCCCCATCTCCAGAGGCTGGCTTTGAATACTCCCCAGAGAGTAGCCCGTGGCCCAATTTGGCTCTGGAATGGCAAACAATTCACCATCAAAGCTGTACCAAGCTGCTTCCAACCCAAACACCCTGGTCACTCCAGGAGCCAGTTCAATCACTCCAGCTTTGAAACTCACGTGGACTTGCCCCAGCTGACCTTGGTTGACCCAGCTCCCTCTTCCTACCCAGCCCAGACTCCTCTGTCTCATCCTGCTCTGCTGCCCCCAGTCCTGTCTGACATCTTCCATTTGAACACCTCACAGAACTTTAAAACTGAGCCTCAACTCCTCCCTGGCCAGTGGGTAAGGACTGTGGAGGGACAGCCTCAGCCATTCACAGAAAGGCAGCCAGCACTGGGCTGCAACAGTCGTTTACCAGCCACATCTCGCAGCATCTTGGCACAGGAAGTGAAACCCCGCAAGTGACTCTGTACAGGAGGCTGAGGGAGGCAGAATGCAATCCCTCTAAATCCGTGATGGCTGCGGCCCAAGTCACGGGATAGCAGGATGCAAACTGCACCCCATTCCCACCAGCAGGTTGATCAGATTTTTCCAAAGTGAGAGATAGACACTTTACTGCCCAGGGTGGACAGAAGACAACTGGAGATACCCACTATCAACCCCTCACTGTGCTCTCTTGGGCCCAACTTCTCCCCCTACCATCTTCCTCTACTCCCATCTCCTCCAGACTCCCATTCACACACAGCCCCAGTCACCAATTCACTACCATTCCCTTGCACACAACCCTGCCAACCCAAGTCAGCCCTCCCAATCCCCACCTCCCCCTCTCATTTTAGCAATTGACCCAATCCCTGGATGTGTGTATGTGCATATATGTTTGTTTGTCCTAAAGTTAGTTAAGTATTTCAGGAAAATTTGTCAGTTGGTGGCCACACTCTCAGGCCACCAACATTTTTGTTATGAGAACCCCTGGACTACCCCCACCTAAACCAGTATACTCTTCTCTCAGGTCTGGTCTACACTGCGGGGGGAAGGGGGTGTCGATCTAAGATATGCAACTTCAGCTATGACAATAGCATAGCTGAAGTCGACGTATCTTAGATCAACTTAGAATCACTTACTTCGCGTCCCTGCAGCACAGGATCAACGATCACTCTGCCCTCTCGCTGGGGTGGAGTTCCGGAGTCGAGGGCAGTGATCGGGAATCGATTTACCGTGTCTACACTAGACGTGATAGATCGATCACGTAGCCATGGCCCCAGACACCTCTCTCTGGCTGGAAGTCTGTGCTGCAGAGCCAGACACCCTCCGCGGACAGCTAGCGGTACTACACCCACCAGGAGTTTCCCAGTGGCAGCATGGGTTACTACGCCCTGCAGGACATTTGCCACTCTATACAGTTGTGAGATTGAGGCTGGGGCTTAGACCCATTAGCCCATCAAGCCCAATCTCCTAGTCAAATCCCAACTCTTGGAAAGTTCCAGAGATCTTTGATGACTACAAAGGGTTGGCATCTCAGAAGTGGGACCTACTTGCAACACAATGCAATTTAAAAATGGGATGGGACCCCTGACTGGAACACCCCAAATCCATACCACATCCCCCTTCTTCAGAGCACTACATACACTTGTGTGCTGAAGTCCTGCGTGGGGTCTGAGGGAGCACTTTGGAATATCTTCTCCAGCTTGTCCACATACCTGCAAAGCAAACCAGAGACGCAAAGGGAGCTGCAGACAGAGCACTGGTAACTGGCTTATAAGGCTCCCAACCTCAGAAGGTAAGATCTCAGCACCCCACAAAGGATGAAGTGAATTAATTCCTCTCAGAATTCAGGTAGAAATTGGAGCAATTGGGACTGAGACCAGGACTAAATGGCCTAAATAACCCACAGTCCTGGAGCAGTGGTGAGGGGAGGGGGCCTTCCCTTAGCTCACTTACTTTCTCTGGAAGTCAGGGATGCTGAACAGCACCTGCACCACAGAATTGAGGTAGCAACTATTGCCCAGGTTTCGGATGCCAGTGTAACCAGGGCCATAGAGGGGTTTGAGCTGCACCCCAGACTCCTGGATCAGCTCCCACTCCCCAATGCGCTGATTCATGTCAATCTCCAGCTCGGTCATTGTCTTGTCTGTCTGTGGAGAGAAGAGATGGACCAGGGGGGAGCTCAGAGAAGAGCCACAGATACACTCTGGGCCAGAAAGACACAGTTTCAGGAGATATTCCAAAGCTAAATTCATCCGGTTTGGTGAAAACTATGACGGGGGGGGAGAGGGGGGGAGGAGAGAAAGACATGGAAAGAGTGTTCAAATGTCTAAGGGGTGCCAATTCCAAGGGGAGAAAGATGGGGGGGCAGAAGGGGAACAGGGCAAGTCTGAGCCAACGAAAAGGAGCTCAGGAACCATCCCCCAGCACTGAGGTGTCAGAGTCTGAGGAGCCATCTCCCCAAGGGAGGCCCTGTTGCTTGGAGTACTGAATAGGAGCCACAAGGGAATGAATCTGGGGGGGGGGGGGGGGGTGTAGGAGAAGAAAGGAAAACCAGTCAGCTCTCTGCTTGAGAGGAAGTGGGGGCTGTGTACCCAATGACCACAGCACAGTAACTGAATTACAGCTCCCACCCTGTTTGGTGACCGGAGACTCGGATCCAGCTGAGGACTCAGTGTGACAGAGGACAAATGCCTGCAATATCCTAGACAAACCTTATTGAATTAGGTTTAATACATTTGGGAGGTCCATTGTATTAAAAATGTAATTGATAGTGTGTTATTGGGAAACATTAGGAACTTCAAAGAACTGTTTTGGACAATATGTGAGAAGTGAGTTTCCTTGGAGGTACTTGGGAGGTTTTTTGAAGCTACACCCTAGGGAGAAAAACCCATTGTCGGCTGATTACCTGCTCCTTGAAACTCCAGATCAGAAACCTCTGAACTGTATAAAGGCTGGACTAAATTTTTCACGAGTGTGCTAGTTCTGAGCTGAGGTTGTTATGAACTTGTGACCACAGACGGGATCCCTCTGCTGGGTCTGAAGGGCTAATCACTGCCAGAACCCACATCAGAGTTGGGGTGATCTCTGGTAAGCTTATTAGCCTGCATACTGCTTCTTTTAGTGTTTTCTGAATAATGCTTTAGCCCTAAGAATAAATAAGCTTGCATAGAAAGAGCTGTGCGGTAGCTTAACTGGGGCAGTCACATTTATCACTCTCTGAAGGGAAACCAAGCAGTCTGCTCAGGTACTCTGTTTTATGCTGGGAATAACACAGTGAAGGAAGGGAACTGTTCAGCCTGGAGATACCCCAGTCAGCAGGGAGAGAGACACGCATCTCCACCCAAGAGAGGTGACAGCTGGGGAGCCAGAACCCTGGCAGTGGTGCCCTTGCTGAACCCCTGAGAGAAAACAGGTGCAACTGTGATACTTAGACCCCCTTGTTTTGATTGGGAATTTCTCTCTCACCTTCTGCATCTTGAGCATGTCAATCCCAAAGTGAGCCAGATGTTCAGCCAGGCTAGGATCCAGCACCATATCATCCTCATCATAGGAGTACACGTCTGTGGGGATACAGACAGGAAAGGGAAAGAAATTAGCTTATACCCCAACCACTCCCAGATCCCACCAACACCCACTCTTTCTTCCTCAAACAACCTGCTGCTAGGGGGAGAGAGTGCTCTCTCTCTCATAAAGTGCTCAGAGCTTTAAGGTCTAACAGACTAACTGTCTGAGCCCGTGGTTTTCAAACTGCAGGTCACGACCCAGTACTCGGTCGCGGAATGTAAGGCACTGGGTTGTGGTGGCTCTGGTCAGCACCGCTGATTGGGCCGTTAAGGACCTGGTCGGCAGTGCTGCCCGGCTAAGGCAGGCTAGTTCCTACCTGTTCTGACACTGCGCTGCGCCCCGGAAAGGGCGAGCAGCAGGTCCAGCTCCTAGGCAGGAGGTCACAGGACTCCGCACGCTGCCCCCACCCCGAACACTGGCCAATGGGAGCTGGGGGTGAGGGGTGGTGCCTGTGAGTGAAAGCCACGTAGAGCCGCTTGCACACCTCTGCCTAAGAGCTGGACCTGCTGCTGGCCATTTCTGGGGTGCAGTGTGGTCCGCGGTGCCCCAACCCCGGGTCACAATCCCCTGCCCCAGCCTTGAGCCCCCCACTAACCCAAAGCCCCTTCCTGCACCCCAAACACCTCATCCCCAGCTCCACCCCAGAGCCTGCACCCCCAGCCCAGAGCCCTGACCCCCTCCTTCACCCCAACCTCCTGCCCCAGCCCAGATCCCCCTCCCACACCCTAAACCCCTCATTCCTGGCCCCTCCCCGCACCCCAACCCTCTGCCCCAGCTCCGTTGGGTCATGGCCATTAACAATTTTCTTTAACTGGGTCGCCAGAAAAAAAGTTTGAAAACCACTGGTCTGAGCAATACTGTCCTAAGGTGGGAAGAATGGGGGACCCAAGTTCCCCAGAGATGTGGGGTAAGGAAGAGGAGCAAACAACTCTGCCTTGGATTCTAGTACAAAGGCCCTGTGTGCCTCGCTAGCAGAGGGATGTTGCGCTATTCACCCCCCTTCCCTGTCCCAGACCACTAAAACAATGAGCACCCCCTATCCCAGGCTGGAGGGAAGAGGGAATACAGATAGCCCTTTCAAAGGCCCTTGAATTCCAAGAAAGGGGGCAGGGGAAGCACAGGGTTTCAGCAATTATCTCATTGCCCTCTCCCCAAGATGTGTATCAGGCCAGGAAAACCCAGTTGTTGGTGGTGGCAGCTAGTTGGTGCATGTCCTAGGCCACAGCATTAGCACAATTAGTGTGACACCCCAAAACCCCCCTCACTTGTTCTGTCAGGGGAGCATGGTGCCACATTCAGCCCATTCAGATGCCTGGCACCTGCAACTCCACTGAGTGCCCCCATCTCACCAGCCCCATCGGGGGTGATGGTTCCCAGTTTCACAGCCAGCGGGTAGCCAGTCTCCCGATAATGCTCAACTGCATGGTTGTTGCCGCCACTGCCATCAAAGTAGCGCCGGCCACACAGGATGGATCCATCAGTCATGTTGAGCCACAGGTTCTCACGCATGTCGCACTTGTTGCATTTCCAGCCACTGCCAGCAGTGGAAGAGAAAAGGAGCAGTCTATTTTCTATTACTCACGCACCATGACATAAGCAAAGGTTTTTGGGATTCCACTCCCCTCCTACTCCGGGAAGCAGAGGACCTGGGGAGACCTATAGGGCAGGAGTCAGTTCTAGTCAACCCCCCACCCCCCACAGAGTTTCCAGGAATTTACCAGCTTGTATCACGGGCCACACCTTGATCAGGGAGAGGCGTGACTACATGGAGCAGAACCAGCAACAGTCCCATCACAGCCCTAGAGAGGGAAGTTGTGTTGTGAAGTGTCCAGGGCAAGAGGGAACCTAGCCAGGCTTAGTGCCAGACTCACCATGGAGGGATGCGGACGCTGTTCTGTAGCTGGTGCAGGGAGAAAGCATGTTTGGAAACACGCCGAACTTCTCCGTCCCATGCCTGCACCTCCTGCTTCCGCGAGGCTGAATCTGCTGTCAGGATAGCCTCAACCGCACTGGCAATCTGGAATTGGGGAGCGGGAGAAATAGGGGGAATAAGAGCTTCACATCACCTACCCTTGCTATTCCAGACTTGGGCTCCCCACAAGGCTCTGCTAATGCCACTCCATTCTGCCCAGCCACCCCTCATGCTATTCCAGTCCTGAGACCACAACACTACTGGATCCAATTTACAAAAGAGCGTGCTTCCTGCAGACAGAAAATAAAGACTTACCCTGTCTTGGACCATGTCTGGCAGCCCCCCCAGCCCATCCCGTGGGATCTCCAGGTGCTCTGGGAAAATAACTATTTTTATGTCTTCATCATATTCAAACTTCTCCTCTGGGATGTCAAACCCACCTTCTATGCCTACAAGAGAAGGAACACTGCAGTAAGAGAAAAGGCAAAGAATCTATAACCTAGCCAGCTTTCTTGCCTTATGAATGCCAACCCCAGAGAGGGGCTTTCCAGCCTTGGATATTGTGTGAAGTAGGGAACCGTAGAGCTGTGACTAGCTCTGTCTAAGTCTATAGTGACATTAGCTAGGACTGAACCACCAAGAGGCATTGATGCTCCTGATTCACAGATGTAATGACAACTAACTGTAATTGGGGGACACAGGAAGCCCAAACCCAAGGGCCAGTGCACTACCACTTCAAAACACTTGGCTAAGGCAGCGTGTTCATTGCTCCTTGCACCTTCCACAAAGGGAGGCTTCCTGCTGTTCCAGTGTTTGAGGGCAGGGCATGGAAGTGCTTAGCTCAGGTCTCCCCCAGAAATGTTAGAGTTACAAGAACAAACCTCACAGACTTAAAGAAACCGGGAAATGCACAGCTGAAGTAGTATCCCACACCCTCCCCATTACTCCATCCCCTTTGAGATGACAGCAGACAGGCACAGGCACTCTGCATAATGGGGACTCTAGTATTACTTTCGAGCAGTCACTGACCACATATCAAAGAATAATGTTTGTGTGACTGAAAGCACCCCAATATTCACACCTTACATACTCCTGTAATAATCTTTGTACAAAATATGCCTTGTGAGATATCATTTAAAAACTAGCAACACACTGATCATCAATATTCTTATGTAATATATGTACAAAATGCATATTAAGAGTTATGCACATAAGCTGAAATTATGACTACAATGTGTTTACCAGACAAATTGGGGGAGGGGGGCAAACTGATTTCTCTAAGGACAAGATGATGCTTCTAGCCAGATGTCATCAAAGTTGACTGGCAATCACTTGTCAACTGGCCATTTTTTGGCAACAAAGGGGGCCAGGAACAGATTGATCTGCATTATAGCAAACAACATGGAACCTCTTACACCACGAAACTCCATGTCTCTGTCCATACAGCTGGAATGAACTTCATCTAAGAGTAACTGCAAGAAAATATTTTTCAAAGGATGACTGGATTATAAAAGTGAGGGGCAAAAACACCCCGTGTGTGCGTGCACATTCTCTCTCTCTCTCTCTCTCCACCCCAAGACGACAAAGGAGCCAGCCATTTGACTTTGCGGGAGAGCCTGACTTGAGGATTTGGTCAGCTGTGTTGCTGGGAACCTGTGGTACAGATTTTATCTTGAACCAAGTCTAGCTTGTTAAATTTTAGCTAGGAAGTGTTTTATCTATGTCTCTTGTAACCATTTCTGACTTTAATACTATATAGCTGTATTTAAAATCGCTCTCTTTGTAATTTAATAAACTTGTTTCTAATCTAAACCAATCCAGAGCCGTGTTTAAACTCAACTGTTTGGTAACTCCAGTTAAAGTAGCAAACGGTTGAATATTGACCCTTTACAGGGGCAACGGACCTTTAATATCTGAACTGCCCAAGAAAGGGCTAGAAACACACTTTTGGGAAAATTCAGGATTGGGAGTGTGTTTGGGTCACACTGAAATTAGTAACTAAGGCTGGTGGAAGCCAGAGGGTGACTGGAAGCCAGATTGCCGACAGGCTGCTGGGGTCAAACCCACTGGATCAGGGCTGCAGCTATACACAGACACTCAGGGTGTGATCTGCATTCTGTTAGGCTGTTTGTGAGCAGCCCAGGTTGGGAGCTACAACAGCAAAGCATTATGAGGCACCCATGGTTGCAGGGCAGACAGTGACATAACTCCTTAATGTTCTGAACTGCACCCTGGAATGTGACAGTTTGTTATGGAAATATCAGATAGCCTAACTTTGAACTCAGCCCCCAAGGGACTGTCATTAGGAATGCGCAGTTTGGACAAGAGTAAAGGAGAAGTCACCCTAACTGAGCATTTCCTGATTTTCTAACATTGGAGTTTGGGGATCTAAAATCCTACATTCCTGAAGGGTACAGGGAGCAGACAGCACTTGGTTCAGAAACAACGTTAACCTGACATTTTTGTAAGTGAATTTCCTGTGTTGTTTTTTTTAAAAGGCAAATGAGCTAGATTGGTTTGGGTTCCGATGTCTCTCTCTGTCTCAACACAATGGTTCACTCTATTCTGGCAGAGGCGTCTAGTCTTTGCAGTCAATACTAGTTGTTACTTTGCTTGCCAGCAGGTTCAACTTAGTGTTATCCTTGAATAGGACAGATTGATACAAAAAAAAAAAATATATCAAAGTGATTTAAATCAGCAAGCAGGAAACCTTGGTTGAAAATCATCCATTTTAATCTTGTTTTTACATTTGTACTTTTTAGTTAATTTACTAAAGAAAGATTGATTCTCATTGATTGGTAACCATTAAAAATATGTTCATCTGTAACTAAATAGAATCTTTACACTAAAATTTGATACTCTTTTGCTAACCAGAAGAATACACTATATCTATACATGTTTATTTAAGCAATTATATAGCTTAATTATTCAGAATCTTACTTTTTACATTATGCACTATTCACCATTTTTAGCCTTTTTTGCTTGTGATTTCTGTCAAGCTGCATTTGGATGGAAGATGGAATTCAATTTAGTGAGCACAAAACCAGCATTTTTAAACTATTTTGTGCTAGTTAAATACCATCACCTTAAATAGATATAAGAAAAAATAGGAAGTTTATCACAACATGGTTTGCCTTTAAAACTGATTTATTAAAGAAAGGAAGTATTATCTGTAGTTAATTAATTGAATGGACTGTTTCTGGTCAAGATTTTAAAACTAGTAGATCTCATAGACTTTAAGGCCAGAAGGGACCATCACGATCATCTAGTCAGACCTCCTGCACATCACAGGCCAGAGAACCTCACCCATCCACTCCTGCAATAGGCCCATAACTTCTGGCAGAGATACTGAAGTCCTCAAATCTTGATTTAAAGACTTCAAGTTACAGAGAATCCACCATTTGCTATAGTTCAAACCAGCAAGTGACCCGCTGTGCCCCATGCTGCAGATGTAGGTGAAAAATCCCCGGGACATCTGCCAATCAAACCTGGGGAAAAATTCCTTCCCAGCCCCAAATGTCCTCTCACACCACATTTTTATTCATAGATTGGAAGAGAGGAAACAAATTTTCTTGCTTTTTCAACTGACAATCGGTTTTTAAACATTAAATGAATTAGTTATTGAACTGGACTAGTTGAATTGAAATAAAGAAAAAATTCTCTCTGCACCTGCAAAAGAGGCTACTGTGTCAAAAGCTGGTTTAGCACTTCAGCAAACTCTGGTCTAGGTGCTTAGCCAGTGACTTTCTCCAGTTCAGTGGTACGACTTTCTTTAAAACTTCAGCAGCAAATACATAGTTCTTGAATATTTTTATAATTTGAATTAATTTAAAAGATTCTAGTACGTTTAAGTCTTAGCATAGGTTGCCAATTTCAAATTTAATTTGTAATAGGCATATTTTTAAAAATAAAATATTTAAATAAAAATCTGATTTTGTTTTATTTAAATCATCCATTTTTACCCACCCTGTGGGGCAGTCCCTTTTACCCAGTGTTTTAGAAACAGTCACTGTCTAAAAGAACTTCCATTCCACAGCGCTTCCAAGAGCCACCCGCACCTGATCAAATGGAAGAGCCTAATAACTACTGACAATAAAAAAATATAAATTTCACCAAGCACAATGCTTTCTCACCCTCCACCTCCTCCAAATACCCCTTCAGTGCAAGGATATGGTGATGCTGTTACATCAGCACAGTGACAGAGAGCTACAAACCTTGGTGGGTTCAGAAATACCGGGAACATAGTGAACTGAAAAACACAAGTCAGCACACTATCCCCAGACTCTTCACATACACAAAAATGCCTTCTCAGCGTCTCTCCTGATGTATCCTCAGGGCTCCCAGTCTCTACAAAGAGCACCATGCTTTTCCCCCACAACAAGGAGCGATTGAGAATAGTGAATCCCCAGAGCATTAAAAGGTTCCTGAACCCTAAAACAAAACAGGCTACTAGGGTTTCAGGATGGCCCTTCAGAGCTTCCTAAAGCTCTGATGGAGTGGTGGACTCCTTGTGAGCCTCAGGCTCGTCAGGTGGGAGAGGCTCTCCAACAGCTTACCACAGGGATCACAATGATCTATTGAGCTGCTTATAAGCCCCCCACTTCAATACTGAACACCTCATAAACACTGATGGAATTATCCTTCCCCCTCTCTGTGAGGTAGAGAAGTTTTGTTGTCCCCCTGTTACTGATGGGGAAAGAGGCACAGAGACTAAGGTCTTGTTTACACTATGGGGGGAAATCGATCTAAGTTACGCAACTTCAGCTACATGAATAACCGTAGCTGAAGTCGACGTACTTAGATCTGCTCACTGCAGGGTCCATACAACACCATGTTGATGGGAGACGCTCACCTGTTGACTTCCCTTGCACTTCTCACTCAGGTGGAGTACAGAAGTCGACAGGAGAGCGATCTGCGGTCGATTTACAAGGTCGAGACCCGCTAAATTGATCGCTGATGCATCGATCGCTACGCGTCGATCCCCTGGTAAGTGTAGACAAGCCCTAAGGTGGAGATTTTGAAAGGATTTAAGACCAGAAATCAATGGGATTTTGCTCTTAAATTCCTTTCAGCAGTTTTGAAAATCTTCCCCAAAGCAATTAATCCTACGTCACACAGGAAGCCTGCAGCAGAAAGAAGGTGAGAACCACTGCCTTAACCAAAAGACCAGTCGTTTCCTTCTTACAGTCCCCAGCCTCATTCATTACACTGAAGTGTCATCAAGTTCAGCTATTTGCTGGGCCAATGGAGATGCAAGTCTCACAAAGCTTTGTAGAGTGGGTACACAGGAATAACCCAATTGTACAAAGAGCATAGCCAAGCACATGGATTTGGCCTAATCTTTCCGAGAGGCAGCATAGCTAAGTGGGTAAAAGCATCTGCCCTACCAAGAAACCTCTCTTCTATTCCTGGCTTTGACACAAGTAACCTTGGAGAACCTCTGTTACCCAGTTCCCCCCTCTGTAAAAAGGGGGGTAAATGATAGGAACTCGGTGTTATTATTTCTATTGCAGCAGTGCTGAGAGGGCCCAAATCACGCTCAGTAGCTTTTGCAACACAAAAAGGAATTTTAAGGTGATGTGTTATACCAACGAGGAGTCCTTGTGGCACCTTATAGGCTAACAAATTTATCTGAGCATAAGCTTTTGTGGGCTAGAATCCACTTCATCAGATGCATGGAGTGGAAAATACAGAAGCAGGTATAAATACAAGAAAGGATGGGGGGTTGCCTTACCAAGTGTGAGGTCAGTCTAACTTGGTCCCATGCCACAGGGGCCCCTGTGAAGCTACATAGCTCACGTTTCGACTTCAGCCCTGGGTGGTAGGACTCAGAACCCCAGGCTTCAGCCCCATGCGGTGGGGGTTCAGCTTTCTGCCCTGGACCCCAGCAAGTATAACACTGGCCTTGTTTGGTGGCCCCCCCTTACATCTGCTCATGGCTCCCAAAGAGACCCCGTACCCCTGGTTGAGAATCACTGTTCTAGACAGAAGAGTTTAATGAGGAGCCTGACCATAATTTTTCCCCTATCTTCACTAAAAAGGGTTAGGTTTTTCAACTATGTAAAATTTTATGGGGGACTCTCAGAAACCTTTTGATTAAGCAATGTCAAAATTTCCCCAAACTCTACCCCGGCCCCTAACCTTGCATAGCAGTGTTCAAGCTGATCTATGTATGATTTTAGAGAAGATGCAAATTCCATCTGCTAACAGAACCCCATTATTACAGACTTGAACATAAAGGAACTCTCATCACTGCAGCAGGTTTTTAAACAGCTATCCTTCTTGGCCGTTCCCTGACACGTGGACATTGGACTCGATGGGACTACCGGGTCTAATCCAGCACAGGGGCACGAAAGGCAAGAGTGAATGGCCACTGAGCCAGACAGCTGTAGAGGTCTGATCTGGCACAGAAGGGAAACTGGGCTAGATGGAGTTGTTTTCTTACCAATAGCTAAGCGCGTGGGTTTCTTCCTGGGGGGATCTCCAGCACTGGAGCTACTGTCTTCCTCCTTCTGTTTTAGAGGCAAGGAGAGAGAGGAGACAGTCAATAAGGAGGCCAAACAGTCTGAGAGTAGCCCAAAGCCTGTGAAACTGAGGCAGATACTGCAGGTAGAGAGAGATGGGGCAGGCAGCCAGTACAATAACTAACTGAGTCGAAAAGAAAAGGAGCACTTGTGGCACCTTAGAGACTATCAAATTTATTTGAGCATAAGTTTTTGTGAGCTACAGCTCGCTTCATTGGATGCATTCAGTGGAAAATACTGAATTCATCCTATGAAGTGAGCTGTAGCTCATGAAAGCTTATGCTCAAATAAATCTGTTAGTCTCTAAGGTGCCACAAGTACTCCTTTTCTTTTTGCGAATACAGACTAACACAGCTGCTACTCTGAAACCTGTCATTAATTGAGTCAGAGCTCCAGAGTTGGGGTCCCATCAAGGTGTGGGGGGAGAAACACAAGGTTGTGTTTCAGATGAGGGAAAACCTCAGGTCTGAGTGAACATAGAGCTGGATCCCTCTTCTCAGACTCAGAGCACATTTGGTAGTGCAGTGTGTCCCCCAGCTCCAAGCACCCCATTCTTACCAGCTTGCGTGTTCTCTTGAGATGCAGATAGACCCGATGGCCTGTTTTCCCATAGTACTTCTCTACATATTGCTTCCCGAAGCCCAGGAACGTGTTCATACAAATATACAGGCCCCCATCTGACTCCTAGGGGAGAAAGACAGACTGAGTGGGAAACATGTCTCAGAGGGGCCAAAGGAAGATATTCAACAGAACAGAATAGACTTTTTACTTTTAGTATACTGGTTCTAATCCAGCTCCATTCAATGACTGCAAATTATGCCCATGTGTCAGCCATTCAGTGGCTGGTCTGAAAGGAGTTGTCAAGTCTCACTCTAGTTGAGAGCAAGATACGTATCTCCCCCCACTATGAATGATTTGAAAAGCCACTTGCCCGTTTATCCATAGTGGGTAGGAAGCTGAATCAGGCCAGACCCATAAACTTCTGAGGAGATGTAGCCTTATTTAAAGAAGCCTTTAGAACTTACAGTTGCAAAGTATGATGCAGCTACATCAGTCTGTCTCTGCAGATAGATGGATCTAGTACTACTGGTGCTGCCAGGAGCTTTGTCAAATTGTTGCAGAGTGGAAGTTTAACTAGAATCTTGTTTTTGGTTTTACTGTTGTTTCGGAACCTAGTGGGCAGCTGTGAAACAGACCAGGATAAGAATCAGGTCAGTCTCACACGTTGGCAACCTCCCAGCACCTACAGCACTGATGCTGTGTAAAAGTGGTGGAGGAGGGCATGAGACACACCTAAATATGGAGACCAGGAAAGAGACAGAATAGCAGAGAATACCCAATCTGTGTCTCAGCAATCAGAAAGCTGAAATGGAGATAGAAACAAAAAATGGGATTCAGAATTCAAATGCAGGGCTTGTGGAGGAAAAGAAGAGGGAAAGAGTCTTTCATTGCTTTGGACAGCGGGACCCAAAATCTTTTCATGTCTGTCTTTGATTAGTAGGTTTAATTCTTGTAGTGAGGTAAAGGGAAAAATAGACACTGAAGACAACATAAAAAGATCTAGTTATATGGGAAAAAAAGAAAGTGGAATAAAGTCATGAAGAGAGAGAAAAAAGGTAAAAACAAAGTGAGAGACTGGCTGTAAGTTACGTGTTTAGCCTGTTAGGAATTTGGTTGACAATGTTACAATTTGATACAAGAAAACATCTCACACATCTGTACTCATCCATATAAACTGCAATGGCAGTTGCAATGTACAGGGAGAAAAACTTGTTCTACTGCTACTCGGGCTGATCCCAGTCAGAGGATAAAGGCCTCCAATTCCCATGGGCTGCCAATCAAGCACTTTAACCAACACTAACTTCCCAATGAAAAAATTGAACCATTTTAGAAATGCCTGAGGCTGTAACTCCATTGGGTGAACGTGGCTGGAGGGAAGGGGAAAGGGAGGGAGAAGGTACACTGCTCTTTTAATGACACAGCGTGGAGTATCCCCAGCTTTTGGGGCCAGGGAGAACTTTGTGTTCCAACCTAAGAGGAGGTAGGGTCCGTAAGACAAGGTGAGCCCAGGGAGGTTCTGAGGGACTTTAATTTAGGAGCTTAGGGGTGGTTCAACCTCTTCAGTTGCCTTGATGTTTAGAAGAAACTATGTATTTTCCACACCCCAGGAAAGGGCCTGGCTGTGCCCCCAGGAGGTGATGCAGATCTCCCCCGCAAACTGGGTTCGAGGGTGTAGGTGTAAGAAACAGCAATAACTCCCCCCTCGACCAACTCCCACGAAGGAGAGCGGGAGAGCGTGCGCGTACAAACCCGGACTCCAGAGGGTGGTCAAGGGGATCAAGAATGAGGTCACCCCCTGTGGATGTTTCCGGGCCTGCGGAGAGGGGAGTGCTGCCAGACTAGCTGAGCTACGCCCACCAACGTGCACCGCGAGCAGCCCAGCCCAGCCCGCCAGAGATGCCAACAGGGCAGCGGGGCGAGGAGCCCTCCGTGCCGCCCGTGGAGCGACTCTAGTCTCGGGGGCTGCAGCGCGGCCGGTCAGGCCCCTCGGACTCGCTCTGGGGAAGGGGTCAGTAGACTACAGCTCCCAGCATGCTTCGCACAAGAGAGCCGTTCTGGGTCTGCGCTCCCCATCCCAGCGGGCACTGAGGGAGCCGGGCCGCCCTGCAGTGAGTCAGCAGGACAAGCGCGCGCGGAGACGCTGCCGGGGTGGCGGAAAGGCAGGACCCCGCGGGCAACACTGGGCTGGAGAGAACTACACCCCCCCCCCCAGCACAACTCGCCCAGGAATGGGGCCGGGACTCAGGGCTTGCCGGGAGCTGTAGTCCTCGCAGCCGCACACTCAACTGAGCCGAAGAGAGCCCACACCCATGGAAGACTTCATATCCCAGCATGCCCCACGCGGGCCGGTCCCTAGGGCCCAGGCGCGCGGAGGATCAGGCCGGAGAGCAGGCGGCCTCACAGTGAAGGGGGGGGAACAGCTTACCGGTGTATCGAAGGAAAAGGCGCATTCCTCCTTATGGACCCGGTCTCCAGCCTTGGGCACGCGGATGACCGGCAGTACCGACAGCAACGCCTCACTCAGCTCCGCCATGACAGCGGCTCCCTGCAGCACCGCCCACAGCCCCACCCTGACCAATCACAGACCTTCCTTGTCAGAAACTCGCTAGCCAATCCCTTTCCACGCAGGCGCACAAGCAGAGAGGCGGAGCTACCGTTAACGCTCCGCCCCTTCGTTCCCAGGCCTGCCCTGCTCGCCCTATCAAAATTGCTCTTTGTATACGGACAGGCACCTGGGACAATCTGGTAGAGACGTCTAAACCTCCAGCCAATGCAAGCGCAAGAGTCACTTGGGGCGGAGTCGCTTGGTGTTTGACAGCAATAACTGTCAAATGAGGGAAAGCCAATGAGCCCCGGAAGCCTAACGACCCCGCCAATAGAAGATGACAAAGTGCCAGGAAACAGCCAATCAGATTGGGAAAAAAATTAAATTCCAGCGCGTAGGAAACAGAGAGGTCTTTATGAAGGATGTTGCGCTAAGGATGTGGCTGTCCCCCTCGTGGGAGGTTAAGAGGTGGGATTACGGAGTGATTGGCACCGAGATGGGCTAATGAGCGCACGTCATAGGAAGCCTGGTGTATATTGGGGGCGGGAGTGCTCCACCTTCGCCAGGAGGGAGGGCGGGCGGGCGAGCGAGCGAGCGAGCTAGCTAGCTAGCTAGCTAGCTAGCTTCCTTCGTAATGGGGGCGCGGCTAGGGCGGGAGATTTGAATCGCGGCGGAGGTTGGGCCCGAGGTGAGGCTAGGCGGGCGCTTCCCGCGCGCTGAGGCCGGAGAGCCGTGGGGGAGCCTCCGGCGGAGTGTCAGCCTTTCCCGGGCTGTGTGCAGGCTCCCGCGGCGCTAGCGCGGCGGGGGCTGACGGGCGCCGCTGCCCGGGGTCCCTGCCGCAGAGTGGTGGAGGGAGATGCGCGAAGCCAGCCCTGCCTAGCTCCTGAGCCGGCGGAGGACCGCCTCCAGCTCCCCGGCTTAGCAGCGGAGGGGTCGGTGGATCGCTGCCGCGGGCGGTGCTTGCGGTTAACTCCGCAGCATTTCCAGTTTCCTCAGGGGCTCCCAGCTGAAGGCGGACACTGGCGTGGAGGACTCGCCGCTCCTGTTGCCAGCAGCCATGGGGGCTGCTGAGAGCTTCCCAGCTACACCCACTTCGAAACCCTTCCTCAACAAGCACCTGGCACACGTCAGCGACCCCCGCTCCCCCACACCTGGGATCCTGAGGACCCCCATTGAGGTAAGAGGCGAGCACAGGTTCATCCTGCCAGTGCCAGCCCTAGTCAGACTGAAAACAGGACTGTCCAGTCTGGTGTCCTTCCCCAGTCCTTCCCCCCCCCCCTTGCCCCTGCCAATCAGACCCTCTCACTCGGTATGTCTCACCCAGACCAGTGGGCACGTCTAGTCCTCTGCTTCTCATCTGAGAAGGATCTGAACAGCACAGTTCTGCTTTGTCTTTGCCCACTGTGGATCTGTCTCCCTGCTCTGGTCACAGTGCCTGAGCTATGTCCATTTGTGCCTGACTCCATCTCTTTGTCAGGTGGAGAGCTCCCCTCAGAGAAGCCCCTTGGCTGAGCCCAAGGAAGCAGTGATGACAGCTGAACAGAGCCAGAGTTGGGACCCTCGATCGCCAACCCTCGGTATCTCACGCACCCCTATGAAGGCTGTGATGGCTGGTAAGTATATGTTTTCTTTTGGAATATGCCTTGTCGTATGGGCAGATCAGGGTTTGGGGCAGAATCATTGTCTTCAGTCCATTTCTTGGGGGCTCTGGGCCTTTCCCTTATGGAGGCCGCTTCCCAGATCCATCAGGATTGGGGATGGTTCCTGAGCTCCTTTCCCTAGTTCAGTGTACCCTGTTCACACACTGCCTCCTAATAACCACAGTTGCCTCAGTTTTTGTGCCCTTCAGATATTTAGAGATTCTTGTTTTATCGTCTTTTTATTTTTGGCTCTCTTGAGCTGGGTGAACTTAGCTATTGAAGTCTCCCACCAGAATTTCACCACTCTGGCTCCCTGAGCATTTCTTAATTCTTCTCTGAGCACGCTTCAGTTTGTCACTACCTTTCTGAGATTGAAGGGTCCAGAGCTGAGTACACTAACTCAGGTGGGGTCTTATCCTCACCTTCTCCCCAGACACCATAAATTGTCTGGTGAAGCAGCTCAGTGAGGCCTTTGGGGCCGAGACCATGGAGCAGGAGTCGCTGCTGGAGGAGCCGTTAGACCAGGGACCAAATCCTGGAGCTGCCTGTGCTCCAGGGGAGGAGACAAATGGAAAGAATCCTCGGGAGGAAGGCTCTGCCAGGGATGCGTCTCAGGAAAAGATCTCAATGCGGGGTGAAGAGAAGCAGCCACCTTCCAACACTTGTGCTCAGCCTGTAATGAGACCAGCTCACTTCACTGACCCATCCCGCACCTCAGGTAAGTGTATGGGTTTGGGGCCTCCCCTGGTGTGGGGATTGTACGTTATGGGGAACTGACCGGGGCCTCTGTTGTGGTCACCCAATGGAGGATATCATTAAGGAGGTGAGAGAGGCCAGGATGTGGAGAGGGTGTCAGTGTGGGGTGAGAGGGGGGTCTAGAACAAGTGAGAGGGATCTCCCTCAAAGGTCATAATGGGGAGTAGTGTGTTTGTATGTATCCTCAGGAAAAGTGAGTTAATCCTAGAAAGCAGCAGCAGCATTGGCTCCCTCTTGCAGGCTGTGAGGGGCACAGGGAATATGTGGGCAAGGAAATGAGTTTAAGGTTCAGCTGGAATTGTGCAGTCTTGCAGAGGTGTAAGAGTGGAAAACCCCAGGGTCCTAGTCTAGTTCTGAAAGGGGAGAAAATGTGGACAGACAGATGGGTTCAAGACCCAACTCCCCCACCTACACCAGCCACCTCCCCAGAGCCATTCTGGTTTGCTTCCCCATAACAGTTTTGTGCATCTCGCCCTGCCCTACGGACACAGGTTGCTTTCTTCATCACCCTACCCCTGCTTCCTTCCACCCCTTTATATTCCAAATGAAGCACATCCACTATCTCCTTTCCCCGCCACCAGCCCCATGCTGTTAAATCTCTGCCTGCCCCCTCTCTGTTACGTTTTAATTGGCTGTTAAGTCATCAGGACCAGATTGTATTCATCCAAGAGTTCTGAGGGAACTTAAATGTGAAATTGCAGAACTACTAACTGTGGCTTATAACCTATCATTTAAATCAGCTTTTGTTCCAAATGACTTGAGGATAGCTGTAATGCCAATTTTTTAAAAGGGCTCCAGAGTGATCCTGGTAATTATAGGGGAGTAAGCCTGGCTTCAGTGCTGGGTAAACTGGCTGAAACTAGAGTGACTCCTCACTTAACGTTGTCCCAGTTAACGTAGTTACGTTGTTGATCAATTAGAGAACATGCTTGTTTAAAGTTGCAAAATGCTCTCTTATAACGTTGTTTGACAGCCGCCTGCTTTGTCCACTGCTTGCAGAAAAAGCAGCCTGTTGGAGCTAGCTGGTGGGGGCTTGGAACCAAGGTGGACCAGCAGCCCCCATCAGCTCCCCTAAGTTCCCTATGCAGCCACCGCCCAGCAGGCTATCAATTAACGGCAGTTCAGCTGTCCCTCCCCACACTGCCATGTGCTGCTCCTGACTTCTGCCTTGGAGCTTCTCCTGGGAGCCTCCTGCTTGCTGTGTTGGGGAAAGGGGGGCTAATGTCAATGTGTCCCCCTCCCTCCTGCCCCCGCATGCTTACGCACAGGGTTCAGGATGGAGGGAGCTTGCTGGCAGCAGCTGCTGTCTCAACTTGCTGATCTACTTAAAAAGGCAATGTACTTAGAGTGGGGTGAGCGCACTTAAAGGGGCAATGCGCATCTCTCTCTCATGCACAGGAGCCAGCAAACAGAGCTGTAAACGGGGGAGTTTGTAGGGAAGACTAAGAGAGCCAGGCAGAGGAACAGACAGGCTAATGAAGGGAGTGTGTGGTGGTCTGGCAGTGTTTTGGTGCTCATTGGGGGTTTGTTTTGCTGTGGGGGGTGGTGGTTTTGGTTTGTGTTTCCCAGACTAACAGGACTTGTGTGAGAAGGCTGACAGATACAGAGGCAGCAGTGGTAGTGACCCAAGCAGTGGAAGACACAATGAGGATGACTGGTTGTGGAAGCTGTGGCATGTACATGATTCTGGAGGGGGTACCTGAAGAGTTTCATCTGCATGAATTGCCACCTGATAGAGCTGATGGAAGAAAAGATCCGAGGATTGGAGATGCAAGTGGAAACTCTGGTCAAGTTTAGAAGGGGGTTTGAGCAGATGATGGAGCAAAGACATGAGAGGCTGAAGGGAAAAGCTCACACTTGCAGATGGAAGGAGGACCAAAGAACTCTGAGGGGAGACTGCTGGGTGAGGAAAATGGACAGTGGAAACATGTGACTAAGAGCACCAGGCAGAGGAAAAGACGGGCTACTGAAGGAGAAATAGAGCTTGGGAACAGGTTTGCGGAGTTGGAAAACAAAGAAGGGGCACAGCAGATGGTCACTGAAGGTAAAAGGGCAAGGAAGAAGAGAAGAGCAGCTAGTCCTATGGGAAGAGTCAATAGAGATAACAACACCAAAAATGAGCCCTAGGAGGATACGGGATGGGTTGCAGAGGATTGCAAGGGACAATAGGTATCGAGAGGACTTTCAGCCAGAGGGAACAGGGGTAGACCGCAGAATCGCACCATCACCAGGAAAAGGCAGGTCTACGTGATTTGGGAACTCCTTATTGAGAAGAATAGACAGGACTGTAACCAGAGCTGATCCAAAAAACAGAAGGATGTGCTGTCTGCCAGGTGCTAAGATACGGGATGTGGGCCTGAGGCGGAAGAGGATCCTAATGGTAAAGAATCCACTGATTGCCCTTCATGTGGGAACAAATGATATTGCTAGGTTCTCACTGAAACATACCAAGGGAGACTGTGCCAGACTGGGGAAGACACTTAAGGAAATCAAGCTCAGGTGACATTCAGTGGGATTCTGCCTGTTCCTAGAGAAGGGCAACAAAGGTGTGACAAGATTATGATGATCAACAGATGGCTCAGGCAGTGGTGCTATAAGGAGGGCTTTGGGATGTATGACCACTGGGAAGCATTCATGGACAGAGGACTGTTCTCTTGGGATGGACTTCACCTGAGTAGGGAGAGAAATAGACTTCTAGGATGGAGGCTGGCACAACTGATTAAGAGAGCTTTAAACTTGGAATCTGGGGGAGATGGTTGGGAGAGGTCCAGGTAATCTTCATGCCGGATTTTAACGTTGAGAGGGAAGAAAATGAAATAAAGGATACAGCCATGGGTAGGAGAACGGACATGAGGAGGAAGGGTAGTGTAGATATCCATGTAATAGGTGATACTGGCGGTAGAATGTCTGTGCTTAATAGGGTAAAGAATGTGAGAGAAGCCAAACAGTAAAAATTAAGATGTTTGTACACTAATGCGAGGAGCCTAGATAACAAAATGGAGGAACTAGAGCTATTGGTGCAGGAAGTGAAACCAGATATTATAGGGATAAACAGAAACATGGTGGAATAGTAGTCATGACTGGAGTACAGGTATTGAAGGGTATGTGCTGTTTAGGAAAGACAGAAATGAAGGCAAAGGTGGTAGAGTAGCACTGTATATCAATGATGAGGTAGACTGCAAAGAAATAAGTGATGGAATGGATAAGACAGAGTCTGTCTGGGCAAAAATCACAGTGGGGAAGAAAGCTACTAGAGCTTCCCCTGGGATAGTGCTTGGGGTGTGCTATAGACTGCCAATTTGGATATGGATAGAGACCTCTTTAATGTTTTTAATGAAGTAAATACTAATGGGAATTGTGTGATCATGGAGACTTTAACTTCCCAGATATAGACTGGAGGACAAGTGCTAGTAACAATAATAGGGCTCAGATTTTCCTGGGTGTGATAGCTGATGGACTCCTTCACCAAGTTGTTGCTGAACCAACAAGAGGGGATGCCATTTTAGATTTGGTTTTGGTGAGTAGTGAGGACCTCATAGAAGAAATGGTTGTAGGGGACAATCTTGGCTCAAGTGATCATGAGCTAATTCAGTTCAAACTAAATGGAAGGATAAACAAAAATAAATCTGACTAGGGTTTTTGATTTCAAAAGGGCTAATGTTAAAAAATTAAGGTAATTATTTAGGGAAGTGGATTGGACTGAATAATTTGTGGATCTAAAGGTAGAGGAGGCCTGGAATTACTTCAAGTCAAAGTTGCAGAAACTATCCGAAGCCTGCATCCCAAAAAGGGGAAAAAACTCATAGGCAGGAGTTGTAGACCAAGCTGGATGAGCAAGCATCTCAGAGAGACTATTAAGAAAAAGCAGAAAGCCTACAAGGAGTGGAAGATGGGAGGGATCAGCAAGGAAAGCTACCTTATTGAGGTCAGAACATGTAGGGATAAAGTGAGAAGGACCTTGCAAAGGGAATTAAAACCAATAGTAAAAGGTTCTATAGCCATATAAATAAGAAGAAAACAAAGAAAGAAGTGGGACCGCTAAACACTGAGGATGGAGTGGAGGTTAAGGATAATTTAGGCATGGTCCAATATCTAAACAAATACTTTGCCCCAGTCTTTAATGAGGAGCTTAGAGATAATGGTAGGATGACAATGGGAATGAGATATGGAGGTAGATATTACCTCATCCGAGGTAGAAGCCAAACTTGAACAGCTTAATGGGACTAAATCAGGGGGCCCAGATAATCTTCATCCAAGAATATTAAAGGAACTGGCACATGAAATTGCAAGCCCATTAGCAAGAATTTTTAATGAATCTGTAAACTCGGGGGTTGTAACGTATGACTGGAGAATTGTTAACATAGTTCCTATTTTTAAGAAGGGAAAAACAAGTGATCCGGATAACTACAGGTCTATTAATTTGACATCTGTAGTATGCAAGATCTTGGAAAAATTTTTGAAGGAGAAAGTAGTTAAGGACATTGAGATCAGTGGTTGGAACAAAATACAACATGGTTTTACAAAAGGTAGATCGTGCCAAACCAACCTGATCTCCTTCTTTGAGAAGATAACAGATTTTTTTAACAAAGGAAACACAGTGGATTTACTTCAATTTCAGTAAGGCATTTGATACAGTTCCACATGGGGAATTATTAGCTAAATTGGAAAAGATGGGGATCAATATGAAAATTGAAAGGTGGATAAGGAACTGGTTAAAGGGTCATACTGAAAGGTGAACTGCCAGGCTGGAAGGAGGTTACTAGTAGAGTTCCTCAGGGATTAGTTTTGGGACCAATCTTATTTAATCTTTTTATTGCTGACCTTGGCACAAAAAGTGGGAATGTGCTAATAAAGTTTGCAGATGACACGAAGCTGGGAGATATTGCCAATACAGAGCGGGACCAGGATATCATACAGGAAGATCTGGATGACCTTGTAAACTGGAGTAATAGGATGAAATTTAATAGTGAAAAGTGCAAGGTCATGCATTTAGGGATTAATAACAAGAATTTTTGTGTTAAACTGGGGACACATCACTTGGAAGTAACAAAGGAGGAGAAGGACCTCAGAGAATTGGTTGATCACAGGATGACTATAAGCCGCCAATGTGATATGGCTGTGAAAAAAGCTAATGTGGTCTTGGGATGCATCAGGCGAGGTATTTCCAGTAGAGATAAGGAGGTGTTAGTACCATTATACAAGGCACTGATGAGACCTCATCTGGAATAGTATGTGCAGTTCTAGGGTCCCATGTCTAAGAAGGATAAATTCAAACTGGAACAGGTACAGAGAAGGACTACTAGGATGATCCGAGGCATGGAATACCTGTCTTATGAAAAAGAAGCCCTTAAGGAATTCCACCATGATTTCAACAATTTCCATCCCACCATCAACCTCAGCCTAGACCAATCACACAAACGGTCCTTTTTCTTGACACTACTGTGCTAATAAGCAATGGTCACATAAACACCACCCTATACCGGAAACCTACTGACTGCTATACTTACCTACATGCCTCCAGCTTTCATCCAGACCACAGCACAAGATCCATTGTCTACAGCCAAGCTCTAAGATACAACCGCATTTGCTCCAATCCCTCAGACAGAGACAAACACCTACAAGATCTCTATCAAGCATTCTTACAACTACAATACCCACCTGCTGAAGTGAAAAAACAGATTGACAGAGCCAGAAGAGTACCCAGAAGTCACCTACTACAGGACAGGCCCAACAAAGAAAATTAACAGAACACCACTAGCCGTCACCTTCAGCCCCCAACCAAAACCTCTCCAGCGCATCATCAAAGATCTACAACCTATCCTGAAAAATGATCCCTCACTCTCACGGATCTTGGGAGACAGGCCAGTCCTTGCTTACAGACAGCCCCCCCCCAACCTGAAGCAAATACTCTTCAGCAAGCACACAATAAAAACATTAACCCAGGAACCTATCCTTGCAACAAAGCCTGATGCCAACTCTGTCCACATATTTATTCAAGTGACATCATAGGACCTAATCACATTAGCCATGCATCAGGGGCTCATGTACCTGCACATCTACCAATGTGATATATGCCATCATGTGCCAGTAATGACCCTCTGCCATGTACATTGGCCAAACCGGACAGTCTCTACGCAAAAGAATAAATGGACACAAATCTGACCTCAGGAATCATAACATTCAAAAACCGGTAGGAGAACACTTCAACCTCTCTGGTCGCTCAGTAACAAACTTAAAGGTGGCAATTTTGCAACAGAAAAGCTTCAAAAACAGACTCCAAAGAGAAACTGCTGAGCTTGAATTAATATGCAATCTAGATTCCATTAACTTGGGTTTGAATAGAGACTGGGAGTGGCTGGGTCATTACACATTTTGAATCTATTTCCCCATGTTAAGTATCCTCATACCTTCTTTCAGAGTAGCAGCGTGTTAGTCTGTATCCGTAAAAAGAAAAGGAGGACTTGTGGCACCTTAGAGACTAACAAATTTATTAGAGCATAAGCTTTCGTGAGCTACAGCTCACTTCATTGGATGCATCTGATGAAGTGAGCTGTAGCTCACGAAAGCTTATGCTCTAATAAATTTGTTAGTCTCTAAGGTGCCACAAGTACTTCATACCTTCTTGTCATCTGTCTAAATGGGCCATCTTGATTATCACTACAAAAGTTTTTTTTTTCTCCTGCTGTTAATAGCTCATCTTAATTAGCCTCTTACAGTTACTTCCACCTTTTCATGTTCTCTGTAGGTATATCTCTTACTATATATTCCATTCTATGTATCCAATGAAATGGGCTGTAGCCCACGAAAGCTTATGCTCAGATAAATTTGTTATTCTCTAAGGTGCCACAAGTACTCCTGTTCTTTTTGCGGATACAGACTAACGCGGCTGCTACTCTGAAACCTGTTCTATGGAAGGAGACTCAAAGAGCTTGGCTTGTTTAGCCTAACCAAAAGAAGGCTGAGGGGAGATATGATTGCTCTCTCTAAATATATCGGAGGGATAAATACCAGGGAGGGAGAGGAATTATTTAAGCTCAGTACCAATGTGGACAAGAACAAATGGATATAAACTGGCCATCAGAAAGTTTAGACTTGAAATTAGATGAAGGTTTCTACCCATCAGAGGAGTGAAGTTCTAGAATAGCCTTCCAAGGAGGAGGCAAAAGACTTATCTGGCTTCAGGACTAAGCTTGATAAGTTTATGGAGGGGATGGTGTAATGGCATAAATTAATTGCCAAAATTAGGCTTTGACTATTAGTGGTAAATATGTCCAATTTCCTGTGATGGGACACTAGATAGGTGGGATCTGAGTTACTACAGAGAATTCTTTCTTGGGTGTCTGGCTGGTGAGTCTTGCCCACATGCTCAGGTTTAGCTGATTGCCATATTTGGGGTTGGGAAGGAATTTTCCTCCAGGGCAGATTGGCAGAGGCCCTGGGGGTTTTTCACCTTCCTCGGCAGCGTGGGGCATGGGTCACTTGCTGGAGGATTCTTTGCACCTTGAAGTCTTTAAATTACAAGTTGAGGACTTCAGTAGCTCAGACATAGTTCAGGGGTTTGTTACAGGGGTGAGTGGGTGAGATTTTGTCACCTGCGGTGTGCAGGAGGTCAGACTAGACTATCATAATGGTCCCTTCTGAGCTTTAAAGTCTATGAATCTGAGTCTGTCATACGGTGTGTGTCTCTGTCTGCCATGCTGTCTCCTATCCCTCCATTTGTGCTGCCTTATAGAGTGTGAGGCTACAGTAACAACAATGTGTTAACCATTGAGGGCTCAGCCGAGTGCTAGTTCATCATTTAGCAGTAAGGCATTCCCTGGGAAATATCTTGCCCTCTTCCACCCTCTGACTCCACCACCTCAACCAAGCTTCATAATCATCATTGCTGTGTATAGTATTAAATTGTTTAAAACTCTGTGTGTGTGTGTGTGTGTGTGTGTGTGTGTGTGTATACACACACATATATACATACACACACGTGTATGTATGTATATATGTATGTGTGATATATATAGTCTCTTATCTGGTGGGGGGGGGGAATTCCCTGGACCCTAACCCCCCCCAACCATTTACATTAATTCTTATGGGGAAATTGGATTCACTTAACATCGCATTTTTCAGAAACATAACTACAATGTTAAGTGAGGAGTTACTGGATAGTAAAGAATAAAATTGTCAGACACATAGATGAACATAATTTGTTGGGGAGGAGTCAACATGGTTTTTGTGAGGCATGATTTCCCTTTACTAATCTACTAGAATTCTTTCAGGGGGTCAACAAGCATGTGGACAAGGGAATCCAGTGGATATAATGTACTTGAAGTTTCAGAAAGCCTTTGACAAGGTCCCTCACAAAAGGCTCTTAAGCAAAGTAAGATGTCATGGAAGAAGAGGGAAGGTCCTCTCATGGATTAGTCACTGGTTAAAAGATAGGAAACAAAGGGTAGAAATGGTCAGCTCTCAAAATGGAGAGAGGTAAATAGTGGTGTCCCCCAAGAGTCTGTACTGGGCCCAGTCCTATTCAATATATTCATAAATGATTTGGAAAAAGGGGTAAATGGTGAGGTGGCAAAATTTGCAGAACTACTCAAGATACTAGACTTCAGTCCAAAGCAGACTGTGAAGTGCTACAAAGGGAATTCACAAAACTGGGTGACTGGGCAACAAAATGGCAGATGAAATTTAATATTGATAAATGCAAAATAATGCACATTGGAAAACATAATCCCAACTATACATATAAAATGATATGGTCTAAATTAGCTGTTACCAATCAAGAAAGAGATCTTAGAGTCATTGTGGATAGTTCTCTGAAAATATCCACTCAATGTGCAGCGGCAGTCAAAAAGGCTAACAAAGTTGGGAAACATTAAGAAAGGGATAGATAAGAAGACAGAAAATATCATATTGCCTCTATATAAATCCATGGTACACCCACATCTCAAATACTTCATGCAGATGTGGTTGCCACATCTCAAAAAAGAGATATTGGAATTGGAAAAGGCTCAAAAGAGGGCAACAAAAATGATTAGGGGTATGGAACGGCTGCCATATGAGGAGGGATTAATAAGATTGGGACTTTTCAGCTTGGAAAAGAGACTAAAGGAGGATATAATAGAGGTCTATAAGATCTTGACTGATGTGGAGAAAGTAAATAAGGAAGTGTTTATTTACTCATAACACAAGAATTATGGGGTCACCAAATGAAATTAATAGTCAGCAGGTTTAAAACAAACAAAAGGAAGTATTTTTTTCACACAACACACAGTTAACCTGTGGAACTCTTTGCCAGAGGATGTTGTGAAGGCCAAGACTATAACAGGGTTAAAAACAGAACTAGATAAATTCCTGGAGGTTAGGTCCATCAATGGCTACTAGTGAGGATGGACAAGGATGGTGTCCCTAGCCTCTGTTTGCCAGAAGCTGGGAATGGGCAACAGAGGATGGATTACTCAATGATTGCCTGTTCTGCTCAGTTCCTCTGGGGTATCTGGCATTGGCCACTGTTGGAAGATAGAATATTGAGCTAGATGGCCTTTGGTCTGACCCAGTATGGCTGTTCTTATGTCAGAGAGAAGGAGAAAGATGCATGATAAAAAGCATTGCTTGTTTTAAGTGAAGCGCATTTAATTGGTAAGGTTGACCAACTGCTATTGGGTTGAGAGGCACAGTTTGTGGCAGTTTGCTCAAGGGAATGTCTACGGGTGAGAGGTGAAGGGGCTGTAATATGGGAGTGCAGTTTGGAGAGGATGTTTCCCCTATGTGAGACATGACCTTTGTCCTTGCTTATGAGCAGGGGGAGAAGCTCTAGCAGGTGGCAATGACAGGGCAGAGGGACCCCATAGCCCTCAGGAGGGGAGAGTAACAAAGGATGTGGGAGATGGCAGTGAGATTAGGGAGCCATTGGACCAATTTACCTCTGTGTGGGGTGGATTTGAGCCTTTAAAACAGGATTGAGCTCTTTTTAAATAAGATGCTCTAGTTTACTCACAAGGCATTGGGTGGTGCAGAAGTCACTAGCTGAAATTCTCTGGCCTGTGCTATGCAGGAGGTCAGACTAGATTATTATAAAATGCAGAAGGGACTATAAAATTGCTGAACCTCTAACTGAATTGCAGCTGCTATTGATTGCGTTTTTCTCTCTCTCCAGGGAGCAAACCCACAAGACGCAAGGCCAGCAACAAAGTCTTGGCAGCCTCTGGTGGTACTAGGCGCTCTCCCCTCAGCATCCTACAGGACGACAATTCCCCAAGTACTCTCACTCCTCGCCAGGTGACCCTTAGTGGGAGTCTTGTGGGATGAGGCATTAGGACCCCATTAGGGGCAGAGTGGGGATGGAGCTCCTTCAGGTTCTAAACACCCTATGAGCTCAGTTCAGAATTGTTTCACCCCAGGCCTGGCCCATTCCCCAGAACTCCTGGATGCTAATTTCCCAAATGATGGGGCTCCAGTCCCTTTGGAGAGATGACTCGGGCTCACAGACCCCTCAGTGCTGAGGGTTGGTTTCTAAGTTCCTTTTCCCTTTTCGGTCTTGTCCTCTTAACCTCCCACTAAATAACCTGCCATGCCTCCACTCTCTTTCCCCCTCCCCCCCCAGGTTGGAGCCTCCTCAGACCTTGCAGATGGTCCTTACACCTCTCACCATATCATGGCTTTGCTATGCTGGGTATGCCTTCCTCTGAAAATCTCCCCAGACCCTGGCAAGGAGATGTTTACTAGCTCCTGTGGGATGTATCAAGGCGTAGGTGCAGCCAGAGGGATTTTAAAATGTTTGTTTACATCATGGCCTCTGCATATTTCTGAGCTCTGCCTACCTTGAAAGGACTCAGGGGCCCAGAGCTGGGTGCAGTATCCCATGTAGGATTTCACCAGAGCCCCAGAGAGGAACTAACTTGCCTTTGCACTTGGTAATTTTCTCTCCTCTCCAGGGTAAGAGGCACCCATCGCTGTCAGAGAACCTGAGGGAGTGGAAGGAGGTGGCAGCAGATCCAGGGTGCAGCCTCAAATCAGGGGGCCATGCCTGGAATGACTTGAACAAAGAGAACCAACATTGTCACTTGGTGGAGAATTAAAGGGTTTGTGGGGTCACCTTTCCCTTGGACTCCTGACAATAACCCTTTCTTCTATCTATGCTTCTGGAATGGAGCCTTCTAAGGACAAAGGATCCTGCCCTTTTGGGTAGGGACACCCTGGGCCTGTAGTTTCTTCTCACCCAACCTTTATACGGGGAGAGGATGAACAGTAGTTCCTTTTCTCTCCCCTAATTTTATGCATCTCTCTTTTCATGCACCGGTTTCTGTGCTATGTGGCTGTTGGTCTCTGAAACCTCACTTGCACTGCCTCAATGTATAAGCCCATGCATGTGGTAAATAAACACATTTTAAAGACCATCTGGCTGCACCAGTGTCTTGCTGCATCCTACCAGGCCTAGCAGTCACCTCCTTGCCCAGTTCCTGTCCAGTTGCTGAATCTTGGGCCCAAAACAATTAGGTTCTTATGGGAGGAATCCCCCACCAACCTTGAAGGGAAGCAGAAACTGATCTCCAGCATGCAATGGCATATGCCATTTGAGCCAGGGTCTGTGATGTGCTAAGAGTGGTAGTCACTAGTGGGAGCTGCACCTACTTTGAAGTGAGAAGAAATATTGCATATGGGGAGCTGTAGTCAAAGGTTAAGAGGTATTCTGGGGCTGGGGGGGATGAGAATATGGCATGCTGGTAGTTGTACCCCTCCACTCCTGAGCATTGCATGCTGGGTGTTGTCTCTTTGGCATGGTAGTTTCTGTTGTAAGTGTGGTCATAACTCTTTGTTGCGGCCTCTGGCATCTCATGCGGTTAGGCCCTTTCTTAGCTACACTAAACTGGGACCCCAGGAAGGTGTCTGATGGCTCGCTGCTGTCTCAGAATTTCCTGAGCTTGATGGAGGGTCCTTCCCACATCCTCAGCTCCCTGAGAGTCTTTCAGTGGCCGACTGTAACAAATCTCAATCTCCTGCTCCCAACTTGACCCCTTGTGTACTCCAGAGGGAACAGCCAAGCGTTTGGCATAGGGTGGAAGTAGGGGGAGACTGCATAGGTCTCCCCAGGGCACCAAGAGAGGGGGAGGCCCATGACTTCTCCCTCCTCTGGGGCCTGCCCTGGATTGGGGGTCTAGAGCTGAGTGCAGTAGACACCTAGGAGTTCCCAGATGATTATCCCCTGTGTTCCCCAGCACCATTTGCAGTAGCCTAGTCCAGTGTCTATCTCAAATGATGCAGCACACGCATCTCACTTGATCTCTTTATTTTGCCTGAAACTCCTGTATGATAGTTACATCTTGAAAGCAGGGGCTGAGGTGGTCTACAGGCTAATGCAAGGGCAAGAGCAATACACAGCACATGTGGGTATGGGGAAGGGGATAGCTATAGAAATAAAAATAACGTTTCCCTGCCCTTGATGCCCTAGATGGGGCAGTAAACTCCCCTCCCCCATTTGATGCATAGATAAAAGAGCTAACTGGTGTGGGAAAGGAGGAGGTCCACAGAAATGAGCCCCTCTTAGCAAAGCTCGATGCAGAGTCCTAGATGGCTAAAATCTCTTCTCTATACCCCTGTGTGCAAGGAGGAGGGTCTCTCTCTTTGGGAGGATTAGGGGAGGTGTGTATGGAGAAATGGTTGTAGTTATGTGGGGGGGGTGTGTCCCTGCCTCAAGAAGAGGTCTTTTTCAGGGAATGGTGGTTGTCTTTCTGGTGGGTAGTTGGGGTGGGGAAGCAATGTAGGGATAAAATGGTGTGGAGTCAGTTGAGGGAGGAACGGGTGTCACGGAGCGTGCAGTGCAAGGTCCTAAAGCTTGCAAAACAGTCTCACTTATGTGGGGTCCTACAACTGTCCCAGGCTGAAAGCCTTATGGCATATTTAGGAAGTGGGTTGGGAACAGCTAATGGAGGGCTCCTTTCCCCTAGACCCCTCCTGCAGACTAGGGAGCCCCCAAAAGAGACTCAGAGAGAGACATGCCTGTGACTAACAGGTAGAAATATCAATTGTGCTCAACTGACAATGTGTTTGGTGTGGACACCCTCCTCCCAATAATCTCTTTCCCCATCATCCTCTTCAGTTCCAAATCTTGAGGAAGCTGTCCCAGGAGCCAGTAGCCACGGCCATGCCATCTGCTGTCACCCCCAGGCAGCTCACCCTGTTGTCGTGACCGGACAGGATCCCTGGGGGAGAGAGAGCAGACATCAGCAAAAGAGAAGAACTGGGGAAGACGTGCTACAGTGTGGGAACGTGGCCTACGTGCCCGTACACTACTATGCACCATGCCAGCTGCGCACGTCATGCTAGCAGGCACCTTGTGCATACCTTAGTGCCAAGAGGAGGCATTTCCCTCAGCAGAACTAACCTACCCTTCCTAGGAAAAGGGTGACTTATCTTCCACAACGGAGAGCCTCCGGGAGAATTGACTCCCCCGCTATTAACCTGCCCCTCCTAGAAAACGGGGCTTTGTCTCCTATGGAGTGACTTGCTGGGGTTCCCAGGCCTCCAGTGCAGTAGGCTGTCTTAACAGGCAACTCCAGGACCCACTCACCCACACGCTCCCCCTTCAGGGAGTCCCAGATGTTGCAGTTGAAGTCATCATATCCAGCGAGCATGAGACGCCCACTGTGGGAGAAGGCGACTGAGGTGATTCCACAGATGATGCTCTCGTGGGAATAGACGATGAGCTCCTGGTCCGCCCGCAGGTCAAAGAGGCGGCAGGTGGCATCATCTGAACCGGTGCAGATGGCCTCACCATTGGGGAAGAACTGAAGAGGGAGACGGCACCATTCATGCAAGGGACCATAATCCCACAGCACCTACTACACCAGCCTGCCCCCTGCCCCGGCTCTGACAAAGCCCTGCTATTCCAGCCCAGGGCCCTAGGTAAGGTACTTATCTGGTCCAATTATCATAGAGTCTGAGCATCTTGTAAATGTTGGTGGTTTTACACCCCAGCGAGGTAGGGCAATGTTACTGTCCCCTTAACAGTTGGGGACTGAGGTACAGAGAGACTGAGGAGCTTGCCCAAGGTCACATAGGGCAGGGAACTAAACCCAGATTTTCCAAGTCCCAGGTTAGCACCCAAACCATGTGAGCACCCTTCCTCAGATGGGTGGCTCCCCAAACACAGCTATGATAGTGCTCCCATGACTGTTTCAGTCCTGGGCCTTAAACACACATATTTACTGTTCCCTCAGGCTGGACAGGGTACATACACAGATGGCATTGATGTCCGACTCATGCCCTGTGAATGTCTGACGGCAGGTTCCCTCCCGTATGTCCCACAGCTTGGCAGTGGCATCACAGGCCCCGGAGATAAATAGTTTGAAGTCTGGGGAGACAGCCAGGCTCATGCAGTCTCCAGTGTGACCCATAAACACAGTCTTCTGCTGTCCTGTTTCAATATCCCAGAGCGCGCTGTAAGGGGAGGAGAGAAGAGTCCTTAGGGCTACAGCAACAGAAGGGCTAGAGTCTTGTGGCCACGGGAGATGGACCAGCCTTAAGGCTACATTTGGGGAGTCTACCCCATTTTAAAAGAAGGGATGGAAACTATGGCCCAGGCTACCTGATGGAAAAAGATGCCTTTACCAATCAAGTCAGCTTAACGCAACTGGAACCTCCTTATCACATTGTGTCAATACAGCTTATCACCTATACAACCGGGGTACTGAGTTGTGTTGTAGCCTAGGTCTAAGGGCTTGAGCAACTCTGGCCAGGTCTATGTTAAAAACTTTTGGTAGCAAAGCAATATTGCCTAGGGGGTGATTATTGTAATTTTACAAATTTTCTAGTGTAGACCTGGCCTCAGCTGGAAAGAAAACCACCAAGTTTATTATACAGAAGGAGAGAGGAATCAGCCTCCTCTTTGCAGCCCTCCGATACTTCTCTATGCCTCAGAATTGCCATCCTAAGCATTCAAAAACCATGGATCATGAGTTTCAAAAATAAAAAAAAAATGGGTTTATTTTTGTTGTCATCTGGTTTTTGAGCCTTTAAGAAGCACTGGGGTCACATTTTCCAGTTTTCTCTGCAACCATCAGGGCTAAAAACAGATTCTGGCCTAATCCCATGACTCCTGGGGTTGGGGCTTTAAGATAAATGCCACATATTGGGGACTTGCAATAAAGTCATTAGTTGGTAACAGAATGTCTGGTGAGAGGGCGAAGGGAATCACTCACCATGTGGTGTCTCCGGAACTCGTCACGATATTATTGTCATCCAGGAATCGGCAGCAAGAGAGGTAACCTTAGGGGCAGGAATAATGGGTGATGAGAATAATGGCGGGGGCAGGAGAGTTATGCTCAGGAACAGGGATATCTTTGGCTGCAGAGATGGGGAGGGTACTCACCTGTGTGGGCCGAGAGCTCCCTGCTCACTTTGACGTTACCTTCACGAGTCTTGAGACTGTAGATAGAGCACATGTTGTCGAGACCCCCACAGGCCACAAAATTCCCTGAGGGGGCGTAGGCACAAGTCATGACCCAGGATGAGCGGAGAGGGATGGCATGAACCTGGGGAGAAATGAAACAGTCCTGGACTCTCCCAGAAAGAGAAACTGAAGGGCACAGGGCAAGAGTGCTGCCTGTGAGGGGAGCCACTCCAGTCACAGCCTCTCCCAGCAGGAGGTGCTGTAGGAGGCAGGGTGAGTAAGATGGCTGTAGGGGAAACTCCCAGTTTCAGCCTATCCCAGCAGGAGGTGCTTGTGGGTAATTGTACCCTTAAGAGGTTCATGTTATGTAACTCGGAGGCAGTTGGAACTGAGATAGTGAATGAAGCAGATCTCTATAAAGCACTTTGTCTGAGTGATCACTGAACACCATGCGGTACTAGGAGTGAAAAGGCACTTAGACAATACCCTGAGTGAAATAATGGAGTGGTTAAAAGCCCCCACTTGAGCTGAACTGCTGTGGAATTTGGAAGACAACTGGAGAAGGTTCAAACAGTCCTTCACTCCACATCTACCAGCCATGGATGCCAGTAGAAAGGAAAACCATCAGAAGGAAGCCTCATTTCTGACAATAGCTGGTTCAGAAGTACTTGATGTGTTGAATAGTTTTCAGTTAACTCAGGCAGAGGAGGCTAGCTATGAAATCGTAGTCCTGGTATTTGAATACTGCACTCCATCTAAAAATGAGACATATGAGAGATGTTTTTAATCAGAGAGAAGGGAACAAAAGGAAGGTGAAACTATAGAAGAAGATTGTGTGTCTGATCTAAGGCTAAAGAGCCAATCATGCAGTTTTGGGGGCTTATCTGAGTCCCTCATAAGAGAACCGGTCGTGTTTGGGATCTGGAACAAAACACAGACAGAGACTACTAGGAGACTGAGTGATTAGAATTTGCCAAGCAACAGATGTCACCCAGTTCAGACTGCAGCTCTGACACTGTAGATGTGATAGAGAATCCAAAGTACTGCAAGAAAAAAGACCTGAGGCTTAGAGGCATGCAGAACCCACGGTCCAAGTCAGAAACAAGAGATCAAAGCTAGCTCAGACATGTCCACGTGCTGCAATCATACCTCCCGACACCCTTAGCGTCAGTACACTCAAATAGAGGAGGCTGCTTTGGCCTGAGTCAATGGGGGTAAAAAGTTTCATGTCTTTAGTTGTGTGAGGCCAGTTTTAGCTGAAACTGACCTTAAACCATTTATTGCCATTGCAAAAAGGGTCTGGCAACCCTCAAGAATACAGAGATGATTTTTTCAAATTAATTTGCAAATGGAATACAAACCTGGGAGAGAGTTGGTGCTTGCAGACACTTTCTAGAGCATTTGGCTAAACTGTAGCTAGATTTTGTACATGACTGATTAAAAAAAAAAACTTGCCTTGATGAATGTGGCCAGCGATTGCTAGAGCCACTGGCTCAGCATGAGCCCCTGCAGAAGGGGATTAAGGCTATTAGCACAGGGTGGTTGGGATAGCATATGCCCAGACCCCCTATTATCAATTTAAAAATGTAAACATTTAATAAGTGGGCATTGGAGGCAGGAATCATGGGCAAATGTCAGCATAGTGACACTGAATGAGAGGTGATAGGGTGGGGATTGATGGTGAAGGACCTTGAAAGCAGTTTATGTTTGATGTACTAGAGAATGGGAAGCAAGTGGAAGGATTCAAAGAGAGGGGTGACATCAGAGTGATGGGTTAGAAAAATGATCAATGCAGCAGCATTCTGGATAGATCTGTTTGGGGCAAGGTTGCATTTGTCTAGGCCAGAGAGAAGGATGTTGCAATAATCAAGGCACAAGATGATGAGAGCTGGGTGGATGGATAGGAAAAGCTGTATCTTAGGGCAAGTCTATACTACAGCGGGGATCAATGCTCTGAGATCGATCCACCGGCGGTCGATTTAACGGGTCTAGTAAAGACCCGCCAAATCAACTGCAGATCGCTGTCCAGTCGACGCTTGTATTCTACCCCCGAGGAGAAGAGTAAGGTAAGTCAACAGGAGATTTTCTCCCGTTGACCCCCCCACGGTGTAGACCCAGCGGTAACTCGACCTAAGGTACGTCAACTCCAGCTAGCTGGAGTTGTGTAGTGTAGGTTGACTTACTGCAGTAGTGTAGACATAGCCTTAGAGATGTTATGCAGAAAGAATCAGCAAGATTTAGACATAGCCTGGATGTGAAGACCTAGAGAGAGGTCTGTCTCGGATCCACAGTCCAGTGCTCTGGAACAGTCCCTGGGAGGACCCCTTCTGTGTGTCAGCCCCCTTAGGGTGACACTCGCACTGGGGTAGGCCTCTTGGCTTCACTGCCAGGACTCAATCTCGGAGCCTTCAGCACCCCTGCTTCTCACCGTGAGCTTCCCTCAGCGAGTCCACCTGAATTGGACAACTGGGAAAGACTTGCACACCCAAATGGAGCAATGTACCCCCAACTTTCTGACTGCAGTGACTCTCAGCCAGTGCTGTAAAAGCAGAAGGGTTTATTAGCTGTCTGGAACACAGCAAAGAAACTCTTTAGTTAACATAGAGCACTGGCTCTCAACCTTCCCAGACCACTGTACCCCTTTCAGGAGTTTGATTTGTCTTGTGTATCCTCAAGTTTCACTTCACTTAAAAACTCCTTGCTTCCACAATCAGACATAAAAATAGAGAAATGTTACAGCATATTAGTATTGAAAAATTGCTGACTATCATTTTTACCATATAATTGTAAAATAAATTAATTGTAGTATAAATATTGTACTTAAATTTCAGTGTATAGTATATAGAACGATATAAGCAAGTCATTGTCTGTATGAAATTTTAGTTTGTACTGACTTTGCTAGTGCTTTTTATGTAGCCTGTTGTAAAACTAGGCAAATATCTAGAAGAGTTGATGTACTCCCTGGAAGACCTCTGAATACCCCCAGGGGTACGAGTACCTCTGGTTGAGAACCACTGACATAGAGAATGGAAAGTTACAGCAGAGTCCATCTGGGTCAATTCAGAGCTCAGAGCCCTTTGAACCCTTTGTGGTCTGATTCTAGAAACTTCCCTCTACCTCCAGCAGCCCACACAATACAACCCCTCTAGTCCCTCCCCAGTCCTTTGTTCTTCAGTTGGTCACATCCAGCTGGTTTCCTAAGGAGGGTGGGCAACCCATGGTCATTTGTTGCTAGGTGTCAAATGTCCAGGCAATTGGAGTGGCCAGTGTCTTCTGGGACTCTCCATGGGCACGGCCCCCAGGCAGCTAGGCATTGGTCCTGCCTGTATCTCTGGGTCTCTGCAAAGAGTACACAACTTTCCCTACACCCCATCTATTTAACTATGCTCCACACAGGGGAAACAGAGGCACACACAGTAGTCACCCAAAATTAAAAATATGAAAAATTCCCACTCTTCCCCCTTTGAGACAACCTGAATGGGGTCACTTCAGCCAGTGACCTGGGGAAGTTTGAACCCACCAATGTTACCCATAGGTGCCACAGCATCTTTCCCAGTTTCTTGGCAGTTGTTCTATCAGGCACATGACGTGTCCATGATCCTTTTAGCACCCTGCTAATCCATGGCACTTACTGTTTCCAATACCTAGGTTAGAACAGTTTCACATCCTCCCTTAGGACTGGTCTGTTTAATGGCACTCGCAGGGTGCCCATGAGGAGCTCTCATATGGCCCCCAGCCTTTTTACCACCCCAAAACCTTTGGCTGGGATTTTGGCACTGCCTCCTCCTCCTCGTCTGTCAGGGAGTGAGGAGTGCAGTGACCCCACATTACTCTGTGTGTCAGCTGTCTTGGCTGCAGCCTGGAGTGTCCTTACCCTTGGTTGGAATCTGTGAGCACTGGGTCTTAACCCAGTCACACTCTGTGGCTCTGGTATCCCAGTGTCTGGCGAGGGATGTAGGGTGCTTCTGTACATTGGCAGGCCTCCTCTGGAGTTGTGTCCCAACCCCAGCGCTGTGTACATGCAATGAGCCCATCTCCCATCCCAGGGTCAACCCAAGTCTGAGTCCTCTCCCAACCCCTTTTCATGGAGGGCTGTAATTTGGGCTGGAACATTTTTAGTCGCTGGGGTGCTGAATGCCAGCCCCCTTACTGCTGCCTACGCCCCACCCCCACCCCCTCCTCAATCTGAGACTGGGAGGAGGGCTGTGTCTCTGGGAGGGGGTACCTGGACAGCAGTAAGGGAGCTGAGGCGATGGCCACAGCTGGGGGTGGGCATGGAGCCAGGAGCGGAGCCCCTGGCACAGGGCCAGTGGCTGGGGAGTGGGGCCAGTGGCCAGGACCCAAGCCCCAGGTGAGAGGTTGGGGAGCTGGGCACGAGGCCAGCGGCCAGGGTATGGGGCCGGTGACCAGGAACCAAGCCCCAGGCGCAGGACCGGAGAGCGGTGTCCCAGGCAGAGGGCTGGGAGCAGGACCCCGGGTGCGGAGCCAGCTCTGGGGAGTGGAGCTGCAGCACCCCCTGCACCCGTACTTCCCATGCCTATGGATTTGGGCTCTCTTCATTAAGAGAACCCATGGCCATGGCCACGGCCACCCTCTGACCCGGCACATCTGTTCCCAGCAGCATCCTTCCAGCTGCTTCCCCCTTCCCTGGGCCTCTCTCCCCCCTGGACTACGCAAGCTTGACTAGCAGTTGTTCTGCCCTGCCTGGGTCTCCCCATGCTCAGCTGGGTTCTCAGCTCCCACAGTGCCCAGCTCTGCCTTTGCTTTCCCAGTGAGGGTAGACAGTGAGCTCACTGTTTTGGACACAGCATCCTGTGTGGAGATGGACAGGGATCATCCTCTGTCCCACTCAGCCACAGGTATCTGGTTACAGACTGGCAGGGATCTGACACTTAGCATTAGCAGCTCTTCCTTTGTATTACTAGCCAGGGAGAATACTCCCACCTCCCCGCCAGACCTTTTGCATGTTCACTGACACCTGCATTCTCAGCCTTCTGGCTCCCTGGATTCAAATCCTTGGTCTTTCCAGGTGCAGGGACTGGATCCTGTCTTAAAGTGACACAGTCATTTCCCAAAAGGACATCAAACTGATGTCCTGGAGAACCCCAACTACCAGCCACTCTGCTCCCTCCTGTCTCTGCACAGGGATCTGAGCCATAAGTGGGGCAAATGGCTTCACATTTGGGACCTTCACCTAAGTTACACAGCCCTTCAGCATTTGATGGGGTTGTATCACACAGGATTTGACAAGGATTCTCTCTGTCCCCGAGTCTCTCCACCCCATGAATGTCTTTCCATTAACCACCACCTTCCACTCCCAGTGGGGATCAGATGTGCCTGAGCCCAGGAGAGTACAACAGGATATGTGTACTGGAGCTTGGAGTGGAAGCCTGTCAGTCCCCACCCCCTGTGTTCCTGAGGAGCTGGCTGTGTGACTGCTTCCCTCCAAAAACTCAGTCATATAGTTCACTCTCTGAGCCTGAGTGACAGGCTGCCTTCCTAGTCACACAGAGGCTGACATAGCTCCTCTGTCCTGGACATTCGCCAAATTATCCCTTCCAGCGTTGTGCTTGGCCATCATTTCCTTGGTCTTTGGGCATTGTTGCATTTATGCCCTTTTTGCCCGCAGAAATTGCATCTCAGGTCTCTGAGATCCCTTGGAGGAGGTCTGTTCCCCTCAGCCACTCCCCAACTCTGGGTTTACCTGAGTCCCACTTCTGGGATGCATCCATGGGTTCCCTTTCCCCAGATCCATGCTTAGGCCAGTCCCCTTTGGCCCTCTCCGCACCCGGACCTACTGTCCACAAACTCATCTGCCAACATGCCCGCACTCTGCAGGTCTTTAGATTTCCTGTCCACTAACCACATTTTGAGGTCATGAGAACAGTTCCAACCCAACCCGGTTTTACAAATCCTCCAGGATAGTGATCCCTGCACCCTTACACCATTTGCAGAAATATTCTCCCATCAGAGTGGTGACTTCAGTGCTTAATTTGTGCCAGGGCTTGCCAGGGCTGAGCTACGTCACTTATGAAAGTAAAAACATTGCTTGAGCCCTGGCACCTAATTGTTTGAGTCCCACACCTCTTTCATTAGAAATTAAGCACTGAATCACTTCCATGTAGGTTTCAGAGTAGCAGCTGTGTTAGTCTGTATTCGCAAAAAGAAAAGGAGTACTTGTGGCACCTTAGAAACTAACAAATTTATTTGAGCTGTAGCTCACGAAAGCTTATGCTCAAATCAATTTATTAGTCTCTAAGGTGCCACAAGTACTCCTTTACTTCCATGTAGGTTACACCTGGGGTCCAAAACCTTTTCCTGTATGCCTCAGGGGTCAATTCAAACTTAAGAAACAAAGTTGTTGAACAGTTCAGAGTCCTCAGTAACCACTCTGTCCATCTGGCTGTATGTGTCTATGGGTTTGGAACAGGGTAAGGCGGTGAGACAGCAGAGCCAATCCTCAGGATCAGTCTGGTTCAAATTGCAAGACTTTTTAAAGGCAGTGAGGTAGGCATCTATATCCCCCCTCCTTAAACTGGAGCAACAATTTGGTATCTAGGTTTCCTGAAGAATGGGCCTTTCCCCACTTACCTCTCGGTGGGTCCTCTTGCCCCATAGCTTCTCCATCTCCGGTTCATGCTTCCGCTGTTCTTCCTCATGCTTCTGCTGCTTCTCCCAGTCTTCTAGCTTCTGTTGCTCCAACTGCAGCTCTTTTGCTCTCAGCTCCAACTACTTCAAATCTATCAATGGGAAACCAGGTCGTGAAGACCCCCCTGCTGGATGGGGAACCGGGTCTGGTGGGCACCCTGCTGCTGCCTCTGGTTCTCCCAGACCCTCTTGAAGCCCCACTTGGGCCTGGAACCTGCTTCTTAGACTGATCATCCTTCTCCAGCCGTGAAATCAACTGCGCCTTGTTGAGCTTCCCAATGCTTAGCCAACTCTCCCTGCACAGGTTTGCAATATTCTTCTTAGGGAGATGGTTATACACCATTTCCTCCCTGTTTCCTTTAATTTCCCTTGGTTTACCACTCCCAACACTTCTGGTGCCTTCAGCAGCCAACTGTCTACTGGGTGTATTCGCCAATCATTGTCACGGAGTGTGGGGGAGTCTGGGCCCTGCACCCCTCCTCTTGGGATCACCGTGACTCTCAGCCAGCCAGTAAAATGGAAGGTTTATTGGACAATAGGAACACAGTCTAAAACAGAGCTTGTGGGTACAACCAGCACCCCTCCATCAAGTCCTTCTGGGGGACAGGGAGCTTAGACCCCAGCCTTGGGGTTCCCTGTGTTCCACCATCCAGCACAAAACTGAAACCAAAACCCCACCAGCAGGCTCTCTCCTGCAGCCTTTGTCCAGTTTCCCAGGCAGAGGTGTTACCTCTCCCATCCCCCTCCTGGCTCAGGTTACAGGCTCTCAGGTATCCCATCCCCAATGAAACTCCCCTGCCACATTCTCAGGTCAACACCGCTCCCTACTGTGTCACAATAATACTCTGCTACCACCTGTCACGGATCCACAGGTCCGGTGCTCTTGAATGGCTCTGGAACAGTCCCTTTGAGGACCCCTTCTGTGTGTCAGCCTCCCTAGGGTCACACTGTCACTAGGGTTGGCCTCTTAGCTTCGTTGCCTCCAGGGACCCAACCTCGGAGCCTTCAACATCCCTGTTTCTCACCATGAGCTCCCCTCAGTGAGTCCACCTGAATTGGACACCTGGGGAAGACTTGCACATCCAAAAGGAGCAATGCATCCTTGACTTTCTGATCTGCAGTGACTCTCAGCCAGTGTTGTAAAAGCAGAAGGGTTTGCTAGCTATCTGAACGCTATCTAGAAAGTCCTTAGTTAACATAGGAAAGTTACAGCAAAGTCCATTTGGGTCAGTCCTGAGCCCCATGGCTCCCTCTTTAGTCCCAGACCAGAAGCTTCCCTCTGCTTCCAGCAGCCCACACAATACAACACCCCCACCCTGCTGCTTCCCACTCCCCAGTCCTTTGTTCTCCAGCTGTCTTCCTAAGGCGGATGGGCCATCCATGGTCATTTGTTGCTAGGTGCCAAATGTCCAGGCAATTGGAGCGGCCATTGTCTTCTGGGACTCTCCATGGGCATGGGCCCCAGGCAGCTAAGCATTGGACTCGCCTGTATCTCTGGGTCACTCCAAAGAGTAAAGGACCTTTCCCCTAGTTACCTATGCTCCACACAGGGGAAATTGAGGCACACACAATAGTCACCCAAAATATTATGAAAAATTCCCCATCTGTCACAAGCTCCAAATCAAAGATGACACCTGGGTTATGGGCCTGAGTGACAGGCAGGATGGTGGTATTGTCCACAGCGATCAAGTCAGGGAGGTAGCAAAGAGGACTATTATTGTCACTTCCCTGAGATCATAGAATCTCAGGTTGGAAGGCACCTCAGGAGGTCATCTAATCCAACCCCCTGCTCAAAGCAAGACCAATCCCCAATTTTTGCCCCAGATCCCTAAATGGCCCCCTCAAGATTGAACTCACAACCCTGAGTTTAGCAGGCCAATGCTCAAACCACTGAGCTATCCCTCTAGCTTTACTAGATTGAGTATATCAAATCTATTCTTAAAACACATGGTGTACCTAACCTCATGCTGTCTGACAATAGGCCACAGATTAGTGGGCATAAGTGTAAGCAGTTTCAGTGAAGTACTTATGTAGACATAAGTGCTAGTCCCCATCATCCCCATTCCAATGGCTTGGTGGGAAACAGAGTCAAAATAATAAAGTATCTACTGAAAAAGGCTGAGGAGTCAGATTCTGATCCATATTAAACACTATTAAATTACAGAATGCCACCAATGAAGCACAAGTTGTTACTGGCTGACATTTATTTCACAGAAAACAGAACCAGAATGCCTGTAATGACAGAAGCTGATGTCAGAGAAACTGGGGACTTGCAGATGTATTAAAGAGACAGAAAAGGCCAACCCCCCCCCCCAAAAAATTATGACCTAGGGTCTCAGGAGCTGCTAACACTTCAAGAAAATGACACCATGCATATCTATCATGGAAAACAATAGCTGCGAATAGCAGTGGTTTCACTTGAGGTTGCCTCCCCAGACAGACACTTACTGAAGAGGAATGGGTGACACCTTCTCCAACTTCCACAAGAGAGGGAGATAAGGGGCACTGAGTTTGCCATTTTGCCCAGGAAGGTCTCAGACAGGTAACAAGCACAGCAAGTTAAGACAGAAGAGCTCGAGCACTTAGCACTGCCAGAATAAATGGACTCTGCCTTCTGACAATAGCAGTACTGATATTTCAAGGTAGACCTGCAGGTCCAAGCAATGGTGCAGAGTATCTCAAAGATTAATTGCACATTGTAAATTCAGTCAGTAGGTAGACTGAAAGTATTTTGAATTGTATGTTATGTAAATATAGATTGTAAATTGTTATCTTTAAATCTGGCTGGGAAAGGAAGACTTGGGGAACTGTACCTTTAAGAGGCTCATGTTATGTAGTGCAGAGGCAGTTGGAACTGAGCCACTGAATGAAGCAGATCACTGAACACCACAGTATGACAGGGAGCATGGCAAAAGTTTGGCTGAGGGGGAGCTCCCAGCTACTCCACTCCTGGCCTCCCCTAACAGGTGATTCTGGCTACTGGTGTGTGCACCTGACTCTTACCTTATTGGTTGTGTAAGTGTCCCATACGATCAGTTTTCCATCTTGCGAGGCACTGACCAGGAGTCTACAAGAGAGGAATCAGGCCCTGTTAGTGTCACCTCTCCCATTGGGCCCCTCCCACCAGCATCCCCCTCCCCTCCCTGTCACTGCACCAGCTCACGTTCCCTAAATAAGCAGCAGGGGCAGCCAGCGTTTCACTCACTTGGAGTCCGTGCACCAGTGCATTGCATAGATCTTGGCCAGGTGCCCACGCAGGGTCCTCCGCGTACGCATCTGAATGCGTCCAACTACCTCCACCCCGGACACAATCTAGGGGGGTGGGAGATTCCCCCAAGGAGAGAGAGAGTTAAACCTCAGCCCGCAGGGAAGGGGGCTTTCCCACCCCCCACACTGCCACATGGCTCCATCCCTCATTTCCTCTCCAAGCTGTTCTGGGAAGCCCAGCCTGGGTGTTGTGGCTGATTCACACCTCCACACCCAGCTGAGGTTGGCTAGCACCATCTCCTACCTGAGCAAGTGTAGTGTCAGCACAGGCTTTCCGTGCATCCTGCAGGGAGAGAGGAAATGGCAAGAGACAGAGAAAGCGTGAGAGATGGGAGGCAAGGGCAAGAGAGACTCAGATACAGGATTTGAAAACCTCTTTAGATTTATTTCCATTGTAAGCTCCATGGGCTGGGTACCATCATTTTGTTCTGTTTGTATAGCACCCATTGCAACAGGCTCCTGGGCCGTGGCTAGGGCTCCTGAGCACTATGGTAATAACACAAATAATCACAAAGAATAAATTGGGGCACAACCCCCACCCCAGGCTATAAATCTCCCCACACTAAGCCCCTCCACTGGGGTGCACTCCACGCACCCCCCAAAAGACAGGGAGATTAAATACTGGGGAGGAGAGGAAGGAATTGAATTCTATGATGTGACATTCCTTCCCTGGCCTCACAGACCACCCACCACCTGCCACTCATCCCTACCACATGCCAGGCACATTTCTTTCTTATCGAAGGGGAGCGGGGTTTAGTAGTTGCCTTCTTAGTAGGGGCTCTTGGGATTAAGGCAGGAGAGAGTTGAGCTCTCTCTGGATGGGAATTCCCTGCTGTGGAGGGAGGACCTCCTTCAGGATAGGATTATTTTGGGCGGAGTGAAGCAGCTCCCTTGGGCTGGGATTTCCCTGGGCAGATGGGAGGGGGGAGAAAGTGGGGCGCATGGACTGGCTCCATCTCCAGTGTTACCGCAATCTGCTTCTTCAGCTGCTCGGCCTCCTGCCTCATCTGTTCCATTTCACCCATCTTGCTCGGCTAGCAATGGGCCCTCCACTCGGGATAGCCTGAGTCCTGGAGAGACCAAAACAGGGGCGGGGTGCTGTCAGAGGCCACTAGTTAGAAGGTCTCGCCTTTCCCTCACACCTCCCATTGCTCAGCATCCCAAAGGACTTTACACACTCCATGTGCACATGCAACACTTTGCCCACCTGCTAAGATGCAGCCATCTCTGGAGTGGGACTTGGCAGCCATTTAACAGCTGCATTACAGGGCACTTTTGGGACAGGAAGTGGAGTGCTATATCTGGTTGAACCTGTGGGAAGAATGTAGGAAGGAGGAATGGACTAATCTCAGTTGAGGTTTGGCCTAGAAAATGCGGTTCATTTCCCAACTCATGGGGAGAGTGACAGATCTCAGGCAATCAGGATTCATATTTTCTCTAAAAAGTCTCTAGCGTCACACAGCACTGTGACCTGTGCTAACTCAGAGCGGAGAGGGAGTAAGTTACACAGCTCTCTGAAATCTATTTAAAATGTCCAGTTTTCTCCAGTAACTCCAGCTCCTGCCCCAGTCTGCAGACCCCATCCTGTCTCCTACACACCTGCTCTTTGTTAGTTCAACATTTCCCCGGTGATGGGGTCAGATTCCCGGATCGGCCCCATGTGATTTGCATCTCACCTGTTTGTCGGCAGAGATCAGCTCCAGGTTTGGAGGTTTCCTTGGGCCCAGCTAGCCCTGAGGTTAGTGACAGACTCTTTGCCAGGACCCCAGCTTTCCCAGGCCCAGAAATATGATGGGCTGTACATGCAGGATTTCTCCTTCCAGCACCTGAGGGGTTACTTTGGCCATTCCCAACAGTTAGGCAGGAGTTGCCTTAGCCCTGTTTGAGGGAATCCTTTCTTTCCACAGTCTGTGCTTTATCCATCTCTAGCTCCCAGTTTCCCTGTGATGGGCTCTAGACCCTGTCCTTGGGGAGACAGCTCCCTGGGCTCACAGACCACTCAGCACTGTGGGCATAGTTCCTGAGCTCCTTTCCCTTGGCTCAGTCTCAGCCCCTTCCTTGTGGTTGCCCCTGCTGGGGCCCTCCTCAAGCACATGCAGACAATTCTCAAGTCTTTCCTTTTCTTCCTGGCTTTGCCAAGCCAGCTGGATTTAGCTCTCTCTCCCCAGAACTCAACTCCACCACCCTTTGAGCGTTTCTGTGGCTTTTCCTTGAGTCCCCCCAACCCGAGCCACATTTCAAGGTTCTCAAAGCCCTGTTCAGGTGCCTCTTGAGATGCAATGCACAATCTCAGCTTTCATTACACACAAGTTGATTTCTTGCTCTTTTTCTTGCAAAGAGCCTTAAAAATGTAATGCAAGGATCAACAGGGGAGTTGTTCCTGGATTTCCCTAAAGCTTCCCCAGGGCAGCCTCTGGAGTCCAGGAAAGCAGCCAAGGTCACAAGCCCTTGGATTTTTGGGATGGCCCATGGCTGCATTTGTGAGAGTCACTGACCCTTGGGCTGGCACTGATGCTTGTAGGGGTGAGCCAAGGCTCCTCTCTGCTAGCTGCCTGTGGCTGAGCGGTCAGGGTCACCTGTGACCACCCAGAGGGGCAGCTCAGTAACATTAGAGGCAGCATATTCTTGTGGACTAAATGGAGTATGGCTAGCAAAACAATAATCTCAACACTGATCCCAGCTTCCTCTGTGGCTGTACCCCGGGTCCCCCAGCTATGAAATGGGGTTAGTAAGCATGACCCACCACGTGGTGGGGCTGAGACAACCAGCTGATGTTTGGTAGGTGAGGCACTAAAATCCCCCAGAATTCACAGGGAGGACTGGCTGCTTCCCCCCAGCTCCCAGCCTGCTTGGAGAATTGTTCCTCTAGTAAAAGTTGGCGACGTGGCAGAATCCAGCACAAGCTGCTGGGCCCTGTTCTCCTGCAGCAGCTGACTAAGTGGAGACAGGACCTAAAGATCCCTCCCACCACCAGCCCCACTAGTTCAAAAATCATGAGTCAGGCCCCAAGATCATGAGATTTAAACCAAAAATATATGTGCCTCCTTATTTCTTTCCCGTTTCCCAGCTTTTCTCCCCAGCAGTAAGGGCTAGAACTGTATTTTTTTAAATGAAAGCTGAGATTCTCAGGTAGTTACAGAACCAGGAGCAGGAGCTTTAGGAAAAGCATCAAATATCATGAGATGTGATAAACTCATGAGAGTTGGCAACACTACCAGACACACTTTTTATAGTCCATTAACTTCAGGGTGTATCCCATACAGCCATCCCCAGCCTGCAACTCCTCAGGCCAAACTGATGAAGAATAGAGTCCCCCATAATCAGGAATCAGTTACCTTTCAGGCATGGGAGGCAATCTTTCTGGACCCTGTTCTTTACCCCACTTCCACCCTCCCATACATCAGCAATGTCCTGGAGATTGTGCCCAGCTCTGTTCAGCTGCTTCCACTCACGTCAAACCAGATCATTTCCCTCTCACCTTGCATGGACCCTGTGCTACACTCCTGCCATTATTTCTCTGTACCTCCTCACTGTCACCTCTGGGCAGTCCTCGAGCTGTACCTCCCATCTTGCAGGGTGTTTCTCTCTGGCTCATCTCCTCCAGCCTCTGCTCCTGAAATCCAGGCACCTCTTCTGAAATCCTCATCTCAGGGTCCATCTCCTCTGGCCCGGACAATTGCAGCTTCCTCGCATCCAGCCTCCCTATGGCTGTTTGGGTGCTACACCATTCCAGAGGCTTACTTTAGCTGACTTCACCGACTTCTCTCTCCCTCATTTCCACCGTGTGGGGCTGAGAACATCCTGCTACTCTGCAGCTCCTGCCACATTTGGAGCAGCCTCCTGGGATCCTCCACCTTACCCACTCTTCATCCCATTTCCAGCCTCACCCAATATGCCTTTCCTCCCATGGCCTGTTCAGTTCTTTCTCTCTCTCTCCTTGGCTATGTTTTTGAACTCTGGAATTGGTTTTGGGGGCCAGAGTTGTGGGAAGCTGCTACATGGAAAGGAGGTGCACAAGATGAGGGGTTTACAGAGCTGGTAGGAGGATCAAAAGGACAGAGAAATACTGTTAAGAAGGGATAGAAAAGCTAAATATAGAGGGAGTGAGAGAAGCTATGGCTCAGCCTCAGGTCTCCATCAGAACCCTTAAATCCCTTTGAGGAAACATTCTAAATGAAGTTTGGGAATTGTTTTCAGCCTCAGAAGGACAAGGAGACACAGCTGAGAGATAATAATAACTCTACCTTCCCCATAGCCTCCATTGTGCCTCATCCCAAAGTGATTTGCAGAGAGTAAGTCACCTCCCAGCTATAAAATGCAGCTGCCTCTGGGGAAGGACATGGCAGGTGCTTAAGAGTGATACTGCATGAAAATGTAGGACAGGAAGTGGAGGAGAATCCAGTCTCAGAATTTAATCAGCAAAGAAAACTAAAGGAAGCAGAATGGAACTACCCCAAGCTCAGTGGTTCTCAAACTTTTGTACTGGTGACCCCCTTTCACACAGCAAGCCTCTGAATGCGATTCCCTGCCTTATACATTAAAAACTTTTTTTATGTTTAACACTATTATAAATGCTGGAGGTGAAGCGGCGTTTGGGATGGAGACTGACAGCTCGTGATCCCCTCATAATAACCTCGTGAACCCCTGAGGGGTCATGATGCCAGTTTAAGAACCCCTTCCCAAGCTGGAGATTGGCCCAGGACATTGAAATTAATGCCCTGACTTTGCGGGAAATACCCATAGATTAAGGGCCTATATTCTCAGAAGCAGCTAGCAGTTCTGGGTATCTCCATTTTTGGGTGCCCAACCTCAGATATCTTAAAGGGGCCTGGTTTTCAGAGGGTGGGTGCTCATCACTTTCCAAAAATCAAGCCCCTTTAAGGTGTCTCAAGGTGGGTTCCCAAAAACTGAGGAATCCCAAACCACTAGTACATTTTGACAATATAGGTCAGCCTATTGATTAATGACTCAGCTGGAAGCTGATACCTCGAACAGCACAGCAACCCCTACCACTGTGCTAGGGCATTGGGGTCAGGAGTGACTTGGGGGCGATGGTGCCCCCTACTGAGTCACCCAGGCCACTGCAGCACAGCATCTCTAGCACCATGCTGGGGTATTGGAGCTAGTCTGCCCCCTTCGCTGAATCCCTCCATTGGCTTCCCTCATTATATTCAAGTTTCTTTTCTTCGCCACGGCTCTGCTCTTTCAACCAGGAAGAACCGCTCTTGTCGTGGATCACATTTCCTCTCCTCACCCATTTCTCCTCCTCATTCCGGTGAAATCAACACTTTCCTGTGCCTCCTCCCAGGCTGCCTCTTAGCCATGAAAAGGCTCCAGCCAGGGGTGCTGGAACAATTTGCATAGTGGGGGTGCTGAGAGCCATTGAATCAACTGTAGACCCTGTACATAATGGGAACCACTTCAAGCCAGGGGCTGTGGCAGCACCTTTGCCTCCAACTGATCTTCCTCTGCTGTGATGCCTATAAGCAAACAATCAAATCCCAGCAGGCTCTTGATCTATTTATAATAAACTAAGCAAATGTATCTTTGTTTATAAAAAATGGGTCTATTCAATTATCATCATGCCCTGCCCCCTTCATGTATCACTCATGTTCCTGGCCTATAAGCTCTTCCGGCTATGGCCTGTGTCTTTGTATGTGTTAGTACAGCGCTTAGCACCACTGACTGGGCACCTGGGTGTCACTGGAACAGGCGTATTAAACATATCATAAACCAACTGTAATGGCTGAGTGGAGAGTGCCCCCCAGCCCTGCAGCACAGCCCCCCAGTACCACATTGGGGCACTGGAGTCAGCACTGACTCCGAGGGGTAAGCATGCCTAGGGAGTCACCCACATCACCTCATCCTGTTTGAATGAGAAGTGGAGAAAATCATTGGGAGGGGCTGGCTGCAAGGGCAGGGATTGAACCCTCCGGTATATATCAGCCCACCTGGCCTCGCCCATCTTGGAAAGGGGGCTGCAGCTCAGCTGGGGCTGGAGAGCCTTAAATAGAAAAGCAAAAGGCACGGAAGGGCTGAGGATTAACAGGGGATGTTATGGTCCCTGTGTAATCCCTAGGCAGGTGCTGTGTACTTGCCCCGGTAACCCTGAGTGTCTTCAGAGCTGGATAGAGAGATGATCCCCTTCCTCTGCCTCGGAGATCAAAAGGCAAGGATAAAATTACCCTGATCTCGCTCTTTTTCTCCAAAGGGGATAGGAGCTTGTTGCAAAGAGATGGGTGGTGAGCACAATGAGTGTGTGGGGTCCTATTGGAGAGTCTGACTCCCAGCTCCCTACAAGGGGGGTTATACACCCCTGTGACATGCTGGAAACTGCTGTGATTTTGCCCTGCTAGGAAGGGGTTTCTGCATCCCATGTACAATAGAGATGAGTTGATTTTAACCCCAACCTTCCTCCTATAGAAACATCCCCTTCTACAGGCTACACATCTATGTATAAAGTGAGACCAAAACCCAGGGTCCCCCCAGACTTGCAGAGAGGGTCACATAAGGCACCTAGGACCCACTTGGGCATACAGAGCCACCCAAATGCCAAGGAGACGGAGTTAGGCTCAGGGCAAGCACAGCAAAGGAATGTCCTTACCGTGGTCTGTGGGGTGAGGTGGCTCCTGTCCCCTCCTGGTCTGCACTCCCTTTGTTCCCTGGGGATTTAGTCCCCCGTCAGGATGGGAGCCCCTGGTCACGCAGCGATCCCCCTCAGTCCTTCCTGTCCTGGCGCCAGCTATCCACACACTCTGTGTCCCTCTCTCACTCTTGGTGTATCAGTCTCTCCCAGGACTGATCTCCCCATGGGGAGCTGGGAGGCTGTGTGTGTGTGGGGGTGGGGGGAGAGGTGGGTTGGGGAGGGCTGATTTTAGGAGCAACATCAGGCAAATTAAATCAGACACCAGAGAGTTGGGGAAATCGGATTGGGACTTAATGCAAAGCAGGTGGTATGGGAGGGGATGGAGGGACAGGAGAGTGTGCTGCTTCTGAAGGGAAAAACACCACACAAAGATTTTGCAAAAAGAAAAAAGTACTTGTGGCACCTTAGAGACTAACAAATTTATTTGAGCATAAGCTTTTGTGAGCTACAGCTCACTTCATCGGATGCATTTCACGAAACGTGTAGCTCATGAAAGCTTATGCTCAAATAAATTTGTTAGTCTCTAAGGTGCCACAAGTACTCCTTTTCTTTTTGCGAATACAGATAACACGGCTGCTGAAACCACACAAAGATTTGACTCCCTTTGTTTGTTAGTAACAAACTAATCAGATGAAGATTAGGCAGAAAGAGCTAGGATCATAAAATGTGTGGTGGAGGGGCAGTGCCAGACACTGAACAGCCTCCTGAGAAATAGCCCCTCATCGGGACAGGGCTCAGGTCGTAACCCGACAGGCAGGGGAAGAAGGGCCTGTGCCTCTTGTGGTATACTGGCCACCCCCCGATAGAAACCCTCAAGTATGGGGGCAAGGCTGGGATCATGGCCCCAGGGGGATCCAGAGGTGGGATGGGGAATGGTATTGGGTGGGCTGGCAAAAGCATTTGCTTGAAGGCCTTTTGGCAGCAGCTTTTGCAGGATGCTGCTATGGGGGATTATCTTGGCCTCAATCTCTTTTAATCTCTCCTGCAGCTTTGGCCCAATCCTGAGATAAATACCTTTTAAGGGATCTCATCTGACGTCAGGAAGCACCAATCTAATCACCCGGGCCACCTATGGGCCAGAGCTAGCCACCACAGCTGCAGTGCCTTGTCACCTCAGAGGACTATGGAGGCTGGTGAGAACAATCTGTCCCATAATCGGTTTCCAAGTCCTCTCCGAATACAGGGAAGAAATTATATAGGAGGAGAGATGTGACACTGCCAATGGATGGGGAGTGGGAACCTAAAATCCACACAATGATTTTTTTTCTCTCAGCTCCTGGCCATAGAGCAAGAGTTATGGGAAACAAGATGGGATGTTGCCAGGTGTGGTGGTCAAATGAACAACTGGTATCAGTAGATATGTATCAGAGCAACTCCTCAAGTCATTAGAGTGTAAAAGGTGTGGTAGCATCTGCTCAACCTCCTCATCCTCCAAAGATCACTGGGATGAGATTAACCATATACAGCAGCTCTGACTGGACAGAGTCTGGGAGGCAGTGGCTGTGTATGGAATAATGACCCTTAGGCCTATGCATTTCATGTAGCCTGGATTGTTCTCTGGTTCTAATCCCTCCCAGAAATGGGGTTATTGCTCTTTTCAATACTCCCTCTCTCTTAGCTCCTGTTTGACTACCATATAATCCCATCTCTGAATGCTAATATCCTGGGCAGTGACAGCAGATTGTTCTTATCCCAGGCTGGACAATAATAAATGCCCTGCTCCGCCCGTATTTGTGTGTGTGTGAGAGAGAAAGATGGTGGAGACCTTGTTTCAGGGCAGCGAGTTCCCTAGAGGAGATCCTCAACCTCACAAGGGTCAGGCCCATGCCAAGCAGAGCATGGCTCTCCCTCCCCTCTACCATGTGTATCTGTTGGGAAGGGAGTGAGTCTTTGGAGCCTGGTTTGTTTTCCCTCTTCCAGGACTCAGTCTCTCTCCATCATTTGTCAATTAAATCTCCATTCCTTTCCCCTCCACAAGACAGCCGACTCTTCTCTTTCTCGCCAAATAGACCCACAACTCCTCTCAATCTCTGGTTGTTCATTCGTCCTTTTATTTCCTGCAGTCACACCCCTGACCCTCCTTCTCCCCATCTTGATCTTAGGACTCTCTGGTCTAGGGGGAAGGAGATGACAGGAAGGTTGGCCTGGGAATTCCAAATGCTTCTCTCATTCTCACCCAATCTCTGAAGAGTAAGAAAATCCCCCACCCAAAAAGATCCAAAGAACTTTCCCCTACTTTGCTCCTATATGAATATGGATGGTTCTATTGGAAGAAAGAAATGGGGAGCCTAGCTTGTTAGTTCTGAGTGACAAAATAATTCTCAGGTCAAGAGAGTGAATATGGATCTGGGTGCCAGGGCACTTCCTGTTCTCATGATGCCATCATTTCATTTGTGATGTCACTGAGAAGCAAGCTGCATCCCTTCCCGTTTTGGGGGCAAGTGAACTAATAAATTGCCCTGAACACCTCCACCCCATGTCCCGAAGCTACCAGCCTAGTATGTGTGGCCCTGCCTCCTGCTGTCAAGTCTTGCTCAGAACTCATCCCTGGCTCGCAGCTTCTGGGGTTGCTGCCCAGACTCTGAGCCTGATGTACGTCTCTGGCTTGTGGATCTGGCTCTTCTCTTGGGCATGGGGGGCTCTGGGGAGGCCCCACCACTGTGGTCAGCCCTCATATGCTCCTCGACACCTGTGTGTGATGGTTCCTGCTCCATGTCCCCCTGTCTCATCAGGTCCTCAGCCTCCATCCGTTCCTGCAACAAGAGGAGAGGAGTTTGGTACAGCCCCTTTCCAATTGGGGTCTCCACTCTGCCCCTCAGCACACATCCCTGCAATGGGACAAGGTACACTGTTCTCCCCAGTAGGACCCCAGCCCTATCCTGCGGGACACACACATTATTGCCACCCTCAAGAGATAAAAAAAATCATGAGTCAGACCCTTAAAAATCATGAGATTTGTACACACAAGAAAAACCCAACCTCACAAAAACCCAAATCATAAGATTTTTAAAATATCTATTATATTGTGTTTTTTCAGTCTTTTTGTTTTTGATCTCTGCTTCCCCATCCCTATGTGCATGTGTCACAAGCCATGCTGCCCACTCCCGCACATGGAATGGGTTTTATCCCCTGCTGCAGGAGCTCTCACCCACACATCGGCCCATCCCCTCTCAGCAATTAACACTGTCCCCCCCCCACTGCACTAGGTTCAGCCTCCTTAGCCCCCATCAGTTCAATCCCCACAGCCTCACCTGTGCTCCTCCTGGGGTTCTTCACTCCCCCTTCCAGGCCTGGGGCTGCAGCAGGGTCCCCCTCCCCCTTTCCAGGCTGGGGGGAAGGCTCTTCAACCCCCCCTACATCTTCCAAGGCTGGGTCTTTGGGGGGTCAGGGGATGAGAGGCTGCCGCTCCCTCCCCTGGGATTCCTACTGGGCTTGATAGGGCAATCCCTCTCCACTGCTCTCCCCAGTGGAGCCTCACCCAGCCCTGGTGGGAACCCTCACACACTGCTCCCAGTACTAGGCCCTGCTTTGGAGGAGGGATGCACTCACAAGCCGTTCTCCTGGGACCTGGCCCTGTCCTGGTGCAATCCTCCCAGGGTACTCCCTCCATGGGCCCCCGACTACCCAAGGGGCGGCATTACCTGCTCTGCATGTTCCGAAGAGAGCGTGTACCAGAGAGCAATGGCACAGCGCCTCCCACGGGTCACTGCCCACACACCATGAGGATTCTCCCCTCCAGAGCTGAAGGCCACCAGCCTCCCACATTTGGGGTGCACCTGAGCCTGCCACAGAGAGGAGGAAGTGATAAAGCCAGGGGTCTCACAGGCTACCCCCCTAGCTCTGTGAATGGCCCCCCTGCCCTGCAATCAGCAATTCACCTGGGATGCTGAACTGGGGGTACAGCTCTTGTAGCATTAAGGAAGTGGGCTTTGACAGGGATTCTGACTTCAACCAAAAGCTGCCCATGGACAAAATGGGCAGCAGGGAAGGGTAGAAAGGGAGAGAAAGAGGAAAAGGAAGAAAGAAAAGAGCATATGGGACAGAAACAGGAAGACATACACAGAGGCTGGCAGAAGATGGGACACGGCAGCCAGGAAGGTGTTAACGTCTCTCCTGTCCTGAGATTTTCCTAAATTTGCCTTTGGCTGCCCCAGTTTGAATCTGCTGAGTTGCTAGGGCTGGATTATTTTGGAGGGGCCTACCACACAACTGGCTCCCCCTCCCCAGCATCTGCCTTCAGGGCTAACTCCCACCCCTTCAGCCACCCTCCTACCCTGGGCCAGGCTCAGACTTACTGTAATGGTCACTGCATCCAGTTCAGTGAAGAACAGGTCCCCACCGTGGAAGTCATCATTGAGGTAGAGGATCCCACTGTGGAAAGGAGACAGCAGCTGGATAGTGGAGAATCCTCATTCCCCAAATCTCCTGACCTGGTGAGGGGCTCCCTGCTGGGCTCAAATCTCCCACTCTCCAAAAAGGCTCCTGGGGTGATCATGGAATTACAGCCAAGTGAGCTTTATGGCTGTGTCAAGGCAAACTGGTTGAAGTAATAATTAAAAACAATAAGAAAACTCCTAGAAGTTTGTTATCTGATGGGGTGCAGCCTGCATGGATTCTACAAAGGAAAATTTTATCTCACTGATCTCTTAGAAGTCTTTGAATGTGTCAGTAAAACATAACGGAGAATCAATGGACATAATTTAGACTTTCAAAGAAGCTTTGATAAGGTTCACATAAGAAGCTACTGAAGAAGTCAAGTCACAGGATGAGAGGCAGTGTTATCATGGAGCAAAAATTGGCTCCAGTACAGAAAATAAGGAGTAGGAATAAATGGACAGTTTTCATCCTGCCTAATGATTAAGAGCAGGGGCCTCAAGGGTCTGTACTAGGCTTAATATATTTATTAATGAGCTGGAAAGGGCCCTGGGTAAGCAATGAGGAAGCAAAATCTGCAGATGACACAGCATTATTTGGGTCAGAGAGACATAAACACGCTAGGGGAATGAGCAACATGGTGGCAAATGAAATTCAGTATTGATGAATGCAAAGCAACACACAGTGAAGGAAAATAATTAAATGACTTGTACACCTTGTATGGTTCTAAATTTACTGTATCAGCTCAGGAAAATCAGGATGTCACTATAGACAGCTGAGTGATGACCTTTCCTCAATGAGGAGCTGTGGTCAAAAAAGCAACCAAGATGCTAGGATGCATAAATGGTAATAATATGGAGAATACCATAATGCCTTTATATACACATCACTAGTGTGTCCTCACCTGGATACTCAGCACTGATCACCCCATCACCAAAGGATACTGCAGAACTAGAGTAGTTCAGAGAAGAGCAATGAGAATCATCAAGGGCTTGGAAATACCATTGCATGAAGAGAGACTGAACAGACTGGAATCACATGGGAGAGTTGCCTTAGAAAACAGGGGGAATAAGAAGGGACTGGGATGGGGTGCACTTACCTCTTGCTAGTGCCCCCTGGTCGAGTATGCATATGCCTGCACTTTTTTCCCCTCAATTTCTTGTGCTCACAGTGCCCCCTGTCAGCCACTGCACTTGTCAGCCGGGTCTTCGGTGACTCAGCCCTCTGGCCAAGACACACCCTGTCCATGTGTGAAAAACCCTTTCTGGGGTACACAATCCAAATGTCCCCAGGGTTCTGCAGTCCTCTCTGGGCTCAGTCTTCTAAAACAGTTCCACAGGGTCCATCACAGTATCCTCAGTTGGGTGTGTCCTCTACAGCCCTCCCTGGGCTCAGTCTTTAACCAGCCCAACAGGGCCCATCATGGTGCCCTAGGTCAGTCCAGCCAGGTTGAAAGGCTCCTACTCTGGAACAGAGCAGCGTCCTGAGGGCTTCTTCCCTGGGGACTCCTTGCCTCTACTTGAGTCTTCAGTGACCCCAGCCTTCCTGCTGAGCCAGCCTTCTTGGACTCAGTTCTCTGATCACAGCTCCCTGCTGAGTCAGTCCCAGTAATGCAGCCCCCTTCCCCAGGGTGCCATAGTTCTAATTCCCTTCCTTAGGGCATAGCCAATTCCCCCCAGTGGCTGGTGGGGGGGTCCCAACCCAAGGACTCTTTAAGTATAGCAGCCTTGTGCTGCATCCCTTTACTAATTGCTGCTCTGTGTTTCCCTGGGCCACTTTCCTGTAGCCCATCTTAGTTGAGTCCCAGCAGCCAACCAGAAGCTATCCTAGTTCCTGCCAGTAACTACCTGCTTTGGCCCCTGCAGCCAGCCAGGAGCACCTCTTGCTCCCCCAGGCCTTGCAAGCAGACTGAACTCATTATGGCCCTGCAGCTCCTTTTATACAAGATTGTTGGGTCCTCATTGGCAGCTCCCTGCAGCCCCTTTCTTGATTGGCTGCATCCCATGCAGACACTCTAGTCAGCTTGGAGGTCCTCCCTATTGCTCTTTTTTAGGGCAGGGGTGGCAGAGCTGTGAGGCCTCCAGCAGGGGGCCTCAGGGCCTAGTTCACCCCCTCACAGGAACATTATGAAAGTTGATGTGGACAAATTGGAGAGAGTCCAGTGAAGGGCAACGAAAATTATTAGAGTGCTGGGGCCCAAGACTTATGAGGAGAGGTTGAGGGAACTGGGCTTATTTAGTCTGCGGAAGAGAAGAATGAGGGTAGCCTTCAACTACCTGAAGGGGGGTTCCAAAGAGGATGGAGCTAGGCTGTTCTCAGTGGTGGCAGATGACCAACCAAAGAGCAATGGCTCAAGTTGTGGTGGAGGAGATCTAGATTGTATATTTGGAAAAACTATTTCACTAGGAGTGTGGTGAAGCACTGGAATGGGTTACCTAGAGAGGTTGTGGAATCTCCACCCTTAGAGGTTTTTAAGGCCCAACTTGACAAAGCCCTGGTTGGGATGTTTGAGTTGGGGTTGGTCCTGCTTTGAGCAGGGGGTTGGAATAGATGACCTCCTGAGGTCTCTTCCAACCCTAATTTTCTATGATTCTACAATAAGTCTGAACCTAGTTGCTGGGACCTTGAGCCTCACCATGATATGAACCTCCCAGTCAAATTCATGAAGATTGGGCCAGGCAATGACCCTGAAGCTCTCCTAGTCACTTTTGAGAGGGTTGCCACAGCAACTTGATGACCAACTGAACACTGGGCTGTTTTATTGGCACCAAATCTTACCAGGACAGCTCAATTTGCATATCAGAAGCTTAATGCCACTGACGCCCAGGACTATGCCAGCATCAAGGAGGCCATTTTAGATACCTTTGTTATGGTAGAAACCCACTGATAGCACCTTCACCAGGAAAGATTTCCCCAGGGGGCCCTGCTCTGAGCAGTACCCCAGAGTGTTTAAGGAACGTTGGTAGCAGTGCGTCCAGCCTGAAAAGCAGACTGGGGAACAGGTGACCAAACAAGTGGCTCTGGAACAGTTTATGCAGATTCTCCCAGCTGAGGCGTCAGAGTGGCTGTTGTGAAACTTGGCTGAAAGTTTCATCAGGCTGTCTGAAAATTATTTACCAGCTGCAGGCCTAATGGCGGGAACATCCAAGACAGAAAATGCTCGTCCCAGGGGATCAATGACTGCAGACCACAGTGCCTGCCATGGAGGCACCTTCCAGGGAACCAAATGTCAGGTCCTCCCCAACAGGCGAGCAGCATTATGACAAAACCCTGTAAGCCTGGCCCCAAGGCGAGGAAAGGGGGGGGAGCCCAGTCCTGAAGAAAGGCCCCCACACAGGCATCCAACTTCCCCCAGAGCAGGCCAGGGGTGGAAAAATCCCCTCAGCCAGGAGTTGTTTCTCATGCGGACAATGAGTTTATTTCAGCCACGACTGCCCCTTCATGGAGTGCTCCTATGGGTAGGCATTGCCTGCAGTCACCCGGGCTACAGAAAGAGGCCCAGCCAAGATATTAGTCTCTATATGGATCAATGGAGTAGAAGTGTCGGCCCTAACAGACTTGGGGTGCAGCCACACACTGATCACAGAGCAATTAGCAGGACTCAAGAGATAACCCAAGGGAAGCCATCTCTTTCCAGTGCATGCACAGCAATATCTGACATATTCCATGAGGGAGGTACAACTCACAGTAGGAAACCACACAGGAAAAGTATGGGCAAGGCTGGCCCATACGTTAGCCTACCCAGTGATTTTAGGCAGGGACTGAGAATTCTTCCAGGAGGTCAAAAAATTATGAGGTAACAAACCCCTGAAAGGGAAACGTAGTAGAAATAGAGAGCCTGAGACATGAGGCCTTGTATAAGGGTCCCTGGTATAAGCCGTAAGGCCTGAACTAAAGTCAAGCCCCATTACAAAACATCAAAACTTCCAAGTTCACTGAATGTGGCAAGAACAGGGCTAGTATTGCAAAAACACAGACACTGGAAGTAGTGCTAGGTACAGGATACTTGCATAAACACATTCCAGAAGGATCGTGCCAGAATACCCCGATACCAAGTTAAGGTATAAACACTCTCCCCAAAGATGATACAGGGACACAGTGACCCTTCCTAAAGATAAGGTCAGGATGACAGGGTGATGAAGAGATATTTTGATAGAACCAACATGTAAAGCTACTGGCCAGGCAGTAAGATCCATCTGAAGTGGTAAGGAAGGCAGGGATGGTCAATTATGAAATTCACCAGCCAGGGAAGAGAAAAGGAATGCAGATTTATCATGTGAACCTGCTAATGGCTTGGCGGGAACAGGAAGGCCGGCCTCCTCATAGCACCAGCTCCACCTGAGTTCAGCCCACAGGCATCCTTGGGCCGCGATGCTGGATTGGTATCCACGGTGAAGAACTACAGCCTGAACAAAAATAACAGTTACTATGGCTAATGGAAGCTTTCCCGCAGTCTTTTCAGCACTGCCAGGATGCACTCACCTGGCCTACACACCACATGGACACTCAACAGGGAAAAAAGGTCCGAGAGAGCCTCCAATCCCTGCCACAGAAAATGTGGGAGATGGTTCCCCAGGAACTACAGGCCATGTTAAACTTAGGGGTGGCTGAGGAGCTCCCTCGTGTTGGTGCTGAAATCTGACTTGTCAACCAGATTCTGCATCAATTTCCAAAGGGTAAATGCTATATTGAAGTTCATTGTGTACCCTATGCCTAGAGTAGATAAGTTGCTAGAGGCCTGGGGCTACCAAGTACATATCCACTCTTGACCTTATAAAGGGTTATTGGCAGATACTTCTGACAACCATAGCACAAGAGAAGACAGCATTCTATACACCGTTTGGTCTCTACCAATTTCAGATCATGCTCTTCAGCCTTCATAGAGCCACAGCCACCTTCCAACAACTGATGGACCGTGTACTTTGATGACATGGGGAGTGTGCCTTGGCGTACATCGATGACATTGTCATTTATAGTTACGACTGGAATGGACACTGAAGACGCCTCATCTCGATACTGCAATCCCTCGAAGAGGCAGGGCTAACGGCCAACCTGGCCAAGTACAGACTGCCAGCCAAGAGGCGGGCATCTGAAGCTGCTAGTGGGTAAAGTACAAGCCTTGGAGCAATGGCCCATATCAACCACAAAAAAGTCACTTCTTGGGCCTTGCTGGGTACTACAGACACTTTGTACCAGGGTTTGCCACCACTGCAGACCCCCGGATAGACCTGATAAAGTACATGAGCCCTAAGAAAATTTGATGGTCTGAAGCCTGCGACAAGGCATTTAAGCTGAAAGAACAGCTAAGCCAAGAACCAATGCTTTTACTCCTGGATTTTTCCAGGTGATTCACTTTGCAGACAGATACAGGTCTTGGAGCAGTGTTTTCGTAGGCGTTGACAGAGGAGAACACCCCATCCTATACCTCAGCCAGAAGCTGTTTCATTGAAAAATCTCCTACTCCATCACCGAGAAGGAAGCCCTGGCTATGAAACGGGCTGTAGACGCATTATGATATTATTTGTTGGGGAATCCTTTTAGTGACAGATCATGCTCCCCTTCTCTGGCTGAACTCAGTGAAGGATATCAACCGAATGATCATGTGGCGGTACCTTTGCTGCAGCCCTATCATTTTCAAGTACTTAACTGAGAGGGTGGGACCATAAGAATGAATAGATTTTTTTTCACGGGCAGGGGAAGAATGAGAACCACCGGGGAGTACCCCAGCACCAAACTTGAGGGGGAGGGTGTGTGATGGGGTGTATAACTGCTTAAGTTTCAAGAGCAAATCTGGGCCCAAACGACCCCACGCCGGTGCACCTGCAGAGCATGCTCCAGATGGAGGAGGGAGCTTAAAAGGAAGGCAGACAGCTTAGAAGGGGGCTGACCAAGCAGAGGACCTGCCTTGGGAGCCCCTGAGAAGGGGTGCTAAAGGAGCCTTCTGTGACATTCTATACCAGTGGTTCTTAACCTTTACTGCAACCTGCACTCCTTTGGTTCTCAAAATATGTTCTTGCACCCCTTATCAAAAATAAAAATATGTTCTCGCACCCCTTATTAAAAATCGTTGAAGTAGGTCAGTTTTTTAAAACTAGATATATTTTTTGTTTGTATATTACAGTAATTGTTAAAACATGTATAATGTTAATAAATACATAGGTTTGATAAAACTAAGTAGTTGTACTTACGTGCCTGTGCTTAATTTGTGTTTTCGATGACTTACTTTCTAAAAAAATCTGGCATGTCTCGCACCTCTAGAAAGGACATCTTGCACCCCCAGGGGATGCGTGCACCCCAGGTTAAGAACCACTGTTCTATACCTTGGGTGAGCATACCGTAACCCTCATAGTCCTCATTTTCATATAATCCTGATCTTACATATCAAGCATCCTTTGTAAGGTATGAGGGGAAAGGTTATGATCAGCTGAAAGTCATTTCTCTATCCATATATGTGTATCATTAATGCACATGAAGTTATGAGAATTGTGTTGTATGGTTGTCACTAAAGCATGCTGTAAGTTGTGGAATCAACCACATATTAGCTCCCCAGAGGTAACAGTAAGAAAAGTAACCAATGCCCAGGTGGGGTGTCAAACAACCCATCAACAGCCATTGTCCAGCAAGGGAGCTACGATGCAATGACTCACCTGCATGGGACCACACCAGGGGAATTGCTCAACCTCCCTTGGAGAGATTCAGCAATCCCCTCCAGACATGCCTGGACTTGTGCTCCCCAAGCACATGGACTGAGGGTATAAAACAGACAGTGTGGACATATACTGGGCCCTTCTCCTGCCCCCACCTATGCTGCAAGCAACCAAGACACTGAGAAGAATACAAGACTACAACACAGGAGATTGGCCCAGGTTTAAGGAACTGTATATTAAGGACTGCAATATCCAGTGGGGTGAGAAAAACTGCATAATTCAGTTGCTGCCCAGTCTAATAGGATTGAGAGTTAGGCTGTGTGCTTATATTTTATTTCTTTTGGTAACTAACTCTGGCTTTTTGCCTATTACTTAATATTGCTTAAAATCTACCTTTTATAATCAATACATTTGTTTATTTATCTTTATCAGTGAGTTTGTATGAAGTGTGGGGCACATCTGCTCAGGTTTTACAAAAGCTGGTGCATGTCCTCTTTTCATTCTTGAAATGGTGAACCAATTAATAAATTTGCACTGCCCATCTTGAGTGTATTCCTGGGGTACAGTGCTGGGAGCTGGGGGGATTTGGCTCTGGTGCCTTTCTCTGCATGATTCATGAGTGGCTCTGAGAGCACTCATGCAATCTAGCTGTGTGTGGGGCTCCACATGCAGTTGTTCTGAGTGATCTCAGCACTCAGAGGGGTTGCTGCTGGTCACTAGCAAGGCATTATGAGAGATAGCCCAAGTTGGAGAGAATTAAGGGGGCATGGTCCCAGGCTGCACCCCAGGGATCCCATCACACCTTCCTCTGGAAAAGAGGAGCCTAACTGCTGGGCCCAGACAGACTGAAGGTGCTGTTAGTACCTTTCTCTGTTACCTGCTCACAGCAGACTGCAAAACTTGGCCTACACAGTGGGTGGTAGAAAGTGGCCTAGGGAGGGCGGCCTTAAGGTGCTGGATTTGTGGTAACCTTTCCATGGTTCTGGGTTGGAGCCCGATGGCAGGGCCATCCTTAGGCATACACAGAATACGCAGCTGCACAGAGCACCACATAATTTGGGGCACCAAATTTCATGGTGCCCATGGCAGTTGCATGCTCCATATGTGGTGCTGGCTCCAGTGGGCAGCCCCATACCCCAGCCAGCCCCCCTGCTCCACCCCCGCCCTGCCCCCATTCGACCCCTTCCTCCAAGGCCCTGCCCCTGTTCTGCTCCACCCCACCACTTTCCACCCCCACCCCACCCCCATTCCACCCCTTCCTCCAAGCCCCTCCCCCGAGCGACAAGGCCCACTGGATTATTAGGGGTACTGGAGCCGGCAGAAAGGGTCGGGCCCGCCCCAGCACTCACCAGCGGCGGCAGTGGGAAGCAGAGCGACCTGGCCCCAGCCCGCTCCTACTCCACCAGCTCCCAGCCACATTGCTCCGCTTCCTGCTGCCGCTGCTGGTGAGTGCAGGGGCAGCCCTGATCCCTCCTCCAAGCCCCCTAGCCCAAGCGACAGGGCTGGGAGCTGGGGGAGCGGAGCGGGCTGGGACTGGGTTGCTCTGCTTCCCGCTGCCACCAGTGAGTGGGGGGGGCGGGCCTGACTGCTGCTGCCGGTGCCAGATCCCCCACTAATCCCCCACACAGTCCTGGGCATCCAGGAGCTTCCCTGCTGGTGCCCCCCACAGCTCCTTCCCTGACGGCCCTGCAGCCCTTGAGCGCAGCCCTTCCCCCCTGCGGAGGGGCTGGCCCTGCAGCGGAGTGGCCGCTCCCCCCGTGGGGGGTGTGCGCAGGTGCTCAGGCTGCGTAGGGCACCACCATAGGTAGGGACGGCCCTGCCTGATGGAGTGGAGGGCCAGGGCTCCCCTACCAACCCCTCTCCACAGTAAGGAGAGCATGGCCCAGTAACCATTGGGCAATGCTTCCAGCAAGCACTGACCATCACAGGGACACTCAATGACACTGAAAGGTGGGAAATTCAGAACTACAAGAGGAAATGCTTTCCTGCCCAATTTGGGATTACACTGTGGAAATCACAGCCCCAGGAAGTTGCTGAGGCCATGCACTTAGCAAGATTCAGAAAGAGACTGGACATTCCTATGGATAACAAGGCTACCCAGAGTTGTCATAGTTAATGACCACAAACATTTTGGAGGGGATGTTAAACCTCATTCTTCAGGGTTTACATCAATCCCTAACAATTAGAGACCAGGGTGAGACCTAACATGGGGGGCAGATTATCCCACATCTGCCTATGGGGTATTCTGCTCTTTCCTCTGAAGAAGTTGGTCCTGGCTAGTCACAGACAGGACATAGAACTAGACAGATTCATAGATTCCAAGGCAAGAAGGGACCAGATGTCAGGTCTGCTCCAGTCCAGCAATCCTTCTATACCTATGTAACTCAGGGGTCCCTCTCATCCTGCAGTGATAGTGCTCTCTGGAGCTGGGGAGATATTCTCACTCCTGACATTCTCAGCTCTGGGGTCCCCTCTAGTCTTACCTGTAGTCCCTGTACACGTAGGCAGGTGGTTCTCTCCAGCATTCTTTCCCCTCAGGATCCAAGAGACAGTTATCAGCATGAACTGGGTGACTGAGATCCATGCGATCATCCTGGTCCCCTAAAACGGGACATTGCAGGGGAACATTTGCACCTTAGGAAGATACAGCAGGCAAAGGGCACCCTGAGTGCGAGGGGAGGGGACACAGCTGGGATTAGAGGCAAGCAGGAGCATGGAGACTCTGAGTGTGAAGGGAAGGGACACAGCTGGGATTTGGGGTGAGCAGGGACACCCCCTGAATGTGAGGGGAGGGGACTCTCTAGGGGGAATATGGCTAGGATTGGGCTTTCATAGAATCATAGACTATAAGGGTTGGAAGGGACCTCAGGAGGTCATCTAGTACAACCCTCTCTCTTCACGAACAAGGTCAGCTCCCAGACTGCTGCACTGGGCAGCACAGCATGGGGAGGAGGTGACCAGCCCTCTGTGGAGAAAGAAGTGGTTCGGGACTATTTAGAAAAGCTGGATGAGCACAAGTCCATGGGGCCGGATTCACTGCATCCAAGAGTGCTAAAGGAGTTGGCGGATGTGATTGCAGAGCCATTGGCCATTATCTTTGAAAACTCATGGTGATCGGGGGAGGTCCCGGACAACTGGAAAAAGGCTAATGTAGTGCCCATCTTTAAAAAAGGGAAGGAGGAGGATCCGGGGAACTACAGGCCAGTCAGCCTCACCTCAGTCCCTGGAAAAATCATGGAGCAGGTCCTCAAGGATTCAATTCTGAAGCACTTAGAGGAGAGGAAAGTGATCAGGAACAGTCAGCATGGATTCACCAAGGGCAAGTCATGCCTGACTAATCTAATTGCCTTTTATGACGAGATAACTGGCTCTGTGGATGAGGGGAAAGCAGTGGACGTGTTATTCCTTGACTTTAGCAAAGCTTTTGACACGGTTTCCCACATTCTTGCCAGCAAATTAAAGAAGTATGGGCTGGATGAATGGACTATAAGTTGGATAGAAAGCTGGCTAGATCGTCAGGCTCAACGGGTAGTGATCAATGGCTCCATGTCTAGTTGGCAGCCAGTATCAAGCGGAGTGCCCCAAGGATCGGTCCTGGGGCTGGTTTTGTTCAATATCTTCATTAATGATCTGGAGGATGGCATGGATTGAACCCTCAGCAAATTTGCAGGTGACACTAAACTGGGAGGAGTGGCAGATATGCGGGAGGGTAGGGATAGGATCCAGAGGGACCTAGACAAATTAGAGGATTGGGCCAAAAGAAATCAGATGTGGTTCAACAAGGATAAGTGCAGAGTCCTGCATTTAGGACGGAAGAATCCCATGCACCGCTACAGACTAGGGACCGAACGGCTAGGCAGCAGTTCTGCAGAAAAGGACCTAGAGGTTACAGTGGATGAGAACCTGGATACGAGTCAACCGTATGCCCTTCTTGCCAAGAAGGCTAACGGCATTTTGGGCTGTATAAGTAGGGTGTAACGGGGTGGTTACCCGCTCCTGCCCTGTGGGGCTTAAAAGCCAGCCCTGGGAGAGAGACAGGGCTCAGGGCCAGAAAAGCTAGGCTGAGCTTTGGCCGCAGCTGGGCCTAAAAAGGGCTGCTAAGCTGAAGCTTAGCTAGTCTCTCTCTGCATTCAGAGAGAGAAGGGCCTGGCTGCAGGGACTTGAAGGAGTATCTAGATTGGAGCAGGGCTGAGAGGGAAAGGCCAGGGGAGCTCTGGCCTGGAAACCCCCAGACTGCGAGGCCTAGATTAGGGCCTATTAGGTACTGGGTTTGCAAGGGGGTAGCCCACGGGTAGACAGAGGCAGCAGGTCCAACCCCCCTTGCCAGTGATGAGTGGCTGATACACTGCAGTCTTCCCTGGGGAGTGGGGCTAAGCAATGACTGGCAGTAGCCAAGACTGAGGCAAGGTGGGGGTAGTGGGTGCGGGTTCCCTGGGGATAGGAGACCCTCAGGGATTGTTGGGGTTTACTGCCAGGGGGCAGCACCTCAGTGGGAGGAGGCACCAGGTCCTTGGAGGGACCAGGCTCAGTGGTAAGGCGAATCACCAGACGGCAGAGGGCGCTCCAGAGGCTGACATGCTAATTCCCGCAGACGAGCAGCAGGAGGCGCTGCCGGGTGAGTCCGAACCATTACATATGGGCATTGCCAGCAGATCGAGGGACGTGATCGTTCCCCTCTATTCGACATTGGTGAGGCCTCATCTGGAGTTCTGTGTCCAGTTTTGGGCCCCACACTACAAGAAGGATGTGGAAAAACTGGAATGAGTCCAGCGGGGGACAACAAAAATGATTAGGGGACTGGAACACATGACTTAGGAGGAGAGGCTGAGGGAACTGGGATTATTTAGTCTGCGGAAGAGAAGAATGAGGGGGGATTTGATAGCTGCTTTCAACTACCTGAAAGGGGGTTCCAAAGAGGATGGATCTAGAACCCCCTTTCAGGTAGTTGAAAGCAGCTATCAAATCCCCCCTCATTCTTCTCTTCCGCAGACTAAATAATCCCAGTTCCCTCAGCCTCTCCTCCTAAGTCATGTGTTCCAGTCCCCTAATCATTTTTGTTGTCCCCCGCTGGACTCTTTCCAATTTTTCCACATCCTTCCTGTAGCGTGGGGCCCAAAACTGGACACAATACTCAGATGAGGCCTCACCAATGCCAAATAGAGAACGATCACGTCCCTCGATCTGCTGGCAATGCCACTACTTATACAGCCCAATATGCCATTTGCCTTCTTGGCAACAACGGCACACTGTTTACTCATATCTAGCTTCTTGTCCACTGTAACCCGTAGGTCCTTATCTGCAGAACTGCTGCCTAGCCACTCGGTCCCTAATCTGTAGCAGTGCATGGGATTCTTCTGTCCTAAGTGCAGGACTCTGCACTTGTCCTTGTTGAACCTCATCAGATTTCTTTTGGCCTAATCTTCTAATTTGGCTAGGTCCCTCTGTATCCTATCCTTACCCTCCAGCATATCTACCACTCCTCCCAGTTTAGTGTCATCAACAAATTTGCTGAGAACGCAATCCACACCATCTTCCAGACCATTAACGAAGATTTTGAACAAAACCGGCCCCAGAACCGACCCTTGGGGCACTCCGCTTGATACCGGCTGCCAACTAGACATGGAGCCTTTCTTTACCCTCTACAGCTGTGCGGCACACGAGGTGTGTGAATGAGAAATGGAGCCTTTTCCCAGGGGTGAAATAGGACTCTACGATTTTCCGGGATTTCTCGCTGGCATGCAGGAGCAGTTTGGCATCTCTCCAGTTCACGGTCCCATCCTGTGCCAGCTGGAAGGTAAAAACAAGCTTGTGAGAAACCTCAAGTGTAAAGAACACATCTGTGAGAAACAACATGTGTGTGTGAGGGAGCAGCATGCCTGTAAGAAATCCTATGATCATACACATGCATAAGCAAGGATATGAGTGCGAAAATCCTGTGATCGTGCACTTGCAGGAGAGAAAAAAGCCATGAGAAATATCACCTCCATGAAAAACACCGTCCTGTGTGCCAGAGGGAAAGAAGCACTCTGGGAAATGACAGAGGAAACAAAACTCCTGAGACAGCCCCGAGAAGCAGGATAGAAACGCACAACCTGTGCCTGTTCCTGTGCCTGTGTGAAACAGTGCCTCCACAGAAACAGCCTGACTGCGAGAGTAATGAGACCGAGAGAGACACCCCAAACCAGCCCATGGGAGGGGAGCGTACATGTGAGAGAAATGTGCCCTGGGAACCCGTCACCCCCACATATAAGAGAGCAGGCCTGTGAGACAGCCCATGGACATGGGCCACAGAGAGAAGAACACTCCTGTGAACCCTCACCACCCAACAGGCAAGCGAGCAAGCAGCTGGAGCCCCAGGAACTCCCTGAGGCAAGCCATACCCATGGGATGGGACCCTAACACATGCCAAGGCACTGAGCCATTTACCTGCAAAGCCTTTAACACTGTTAACCCTTCAAATCTCTCATGGGGGGTGTGAGGGGACTGTCTGCCCCGGTAACCATCTTCTGTGCTGCCAGCTGCCTGAATAGATTGGAAGGTAGTTTCAAACCTGGTGTCCCTCCTTCTCTCCTCCACCCTGATGTTACAGCGTCTCTGCTGAGGATGGCAGCATTGGGCCAGTGAAGGCTCTCTCCCACCCCCCACCTCCCTGGTGTCAAAGTGCCCCTGTAGGTTCCTGTCCTCACCTTTGCCAGACGGAGAATGTCCTTACATTCAGAATCAGTCAGGACTCTGTCAAAGACGACCCGCTGGGATCCATTCAGCTGGTGAGAATCCACAGTGACGGTGATGCCCTCAAAAGTGAATGGACCTAGGCAGGGGGAGGGAGAAAGGGCTCAGCCTCCTTGTGGGTTCTGCCTGGATCTGCAGAAGCAACTGAGAATCCAATAAGATCCCTAGACTACACCGAAAGGAACAAAATCTGGCAAACAAATCACCCCCCTTTTTCACTCTCAGATCTTGTGCCCACCTCCTACCCCTAGAAACACTGTGTCACTGATTGCTCTTAGTAGTTTGCAGGGTTGGGGGGGAGGGGGGCCTTGTTTCAGAGTTATCAGCCCCCTTTACGCCCCATATCTGACAGGAGAAATTATAAACATGCCCAAGCCTGGGCAAGATCTCCTGTATGTTACCACAGAGCATCCTCGGGAGCCAGGCCTGGCCCAGACTGAGCCCTGCAGGAGCTGGGAATATAGGAGTCTGTGCTGGGCAGCTTACAGCACCTACCCAGTAACAATGTAGTAATGTATTTCCAAGCTTAGCAAAGCCACTATCACCTCTTCTCTCCCCACTGCAGAACTGATCCATCTGTAACTGAGCCTGTTGGATTGACATGGCTTAAGCCCATATGATTCAACCGGTCCACACTAGTTGTGCTGAATCATGGCAAGTTTGCTCTACATCTACATTCGCATTGTGCCAAGTTGTTCCAGCTGCAATGCCCTTGAGGCTCCTACCCCACAGTTCCCAGAAGCAATGTATACTTGAAGATTTTGCCAGGCAACCTGTGCACTGTTGGGAAGTAAGTCTGCATCCACACTGGCATTAAAATCATTGAGCCTGGAACAGTAGAGGCTGAGGCTGTATTTAGCCCTGCCTTTCAGTGGTCTCTGTCTCCCATTCTAGGCTCTTTTACTCACCCCTTTGCTCCTGCTCTCCCACATCCAGATTCTCCAGCCTCTGCTTCTCCTGATTCTCCCTTGGGAGCAAGGGAGAGACACAGACGGGGGCTGTCAGTATCCAGAGATATAGTCCCTAGCTCCCTCCTCAGTCAGACACTCAGCAATAAGTCAGAGTCACAGTCATAGATTCCAAGGCCAGAAGGGACCATTGTGATCATTTAGTCAGAACTCCTGTAGAACACAAGTAATGCACCCCCATCTCTGCTAGTTCACCCCTTTCCCTTCCAGACATCACCACTCCCATACTCAGCACGCCTCCAACTCAGTCCAAGTAGGCTGGTTTGGCTCTTACCTGTGTTTTTGCTTCAGACTTCCAGGAATCAGCTCATCGGGGGTCCAAGGGTCCTAAAGAAACAAAACCAGGGGCTCAGTCACCCAGCAAACCACTCCCATGCTGGATCAGACAAATGGACCTGCCTAGTCCAGTGCCCCTCTTCCGCCCAGGCCAGATCAGACCACTGGGCCTGTCTAGTCTGTGTCCCTGCCTCTGACACTGCTCAAAGGGATGCATAAAGTCCCAATAATGCCCCACATGGGAATTCCTTCCTGCTCCTTCACCCCCAGCTGGGGTTCATATCGGGTCCCAGGAGCAGGAGAAAGGTGGGCTTTGAGAATCTTCTTTTCACCTTGGAGGTCACATCAGAGTCTAACTCTTACAGTGCCAGGATAATATCTTGCTGAAGTGAGTTCCACAGGTTAATGAGCAATAAATTGCCCTCATGAGACTAGGGCAGGGAGAACTCAGCCCTCTGAAAGAAGATGCAGCTACTTACAGGGTCATTAAAAGTTCCTCCCAGATGCTCCACTGCATAGTAAATCAACTTCTTCTCCATCAAAGATCTCTGCACATAGTGCTGAATATTCTGGAGATGCACACAAATGTCAAACAACCATCCCACAAAGGGAATCCAACCTTACCCCAGGGAGACCCCCATCCATACCCCAACCCCACACAGGCATGGTGATTCTGCCCTGGGGAGACCCTGGCCTGATGATCTGTATGTGGGAGAGTCAGTCTCCATCTTAATTCAGCCCTGGGCTCTGCACACCCAAACATAGAGGCATCTCTCCCCAATGGGACCACAATGCTGGCCCAGCCATAGGGGGTGAGAGGAGATTCAGAGAAGGCAGAATTGGAGGAGTGTTGCTGGTACCTCTCTAGCTATGATTGATGCTCCTTCTCCCAGCTCCACACGATACCGTTTCATCTTCTCCAGCATGAGTTCATCCGAAGGATAGAAGAGCAAGTAAGAAGCAGCACATTCAGCAGCCAGTGCCTGGTTCCCAACTGGGGCAGAGGCAGAGAAGGAGATGGGCATAATAAGGCTCTGCAACTATGGCTCAGATCCCCAAAGGTATTTAGGCATTTAACTCCTATTGTGATCAATGGCCGTTAGGCACCTATCCATACCTCTGAAGTTCTGGGACTATGAAGCTATTGTTATTAGTAAATATTTTATACCATGGCAGCATCCAGAGGTCAGGATCAGGGCCCCATTGTGCCTGCCGCTGCAGATGCACAAGAAGACACTTCCTGCCCTGACGGGATTAAGATCTAAAGGCAGAAGCCTTTGAAGGGTGGGCGATGGGGATACACCAGACAAGCAGTGAGCCTGCGGAACAACTGGCTCAGTTTGCTAGCTCCAATGAGCTTTCTCAGTGAGGTTAGGAGGTTGTGGGGGGAGGGGGAGGACAGGAACAGGAGAAGAGAAGGATGGGAAAGAGACTGCCACAGCTTGTCACCTGCCTGGCCGTGATCAGCAGGCTGGGTTTGGGAGGCCTCATGGCAGGGGTGAGGGAACTGGAGGAGGAGGAGGTGGCATTGGCTGTTTGGATTTTACCCAGATGTTTTCCCCAAGCACAGGGGGCACCATGGGAGGGAGCACGCAGGGCTGAAGGGAGAAACTGACTGATGGTGGTGGGCATACTGGCAAAGTGACCATGGGGATCAGTCTCAGTAGATCAGCCAGGCAGGGCAGGGTTAACTCACAAAGGGCCTTATTGGGAAAGCCAAGGGGTTTGTGTCTGACGGGCAGGCGCAGGGGGAGCCGGTAGAGGGATGCCCAGGGGAGGCTGACATGGTCAGAGCCCTGAGAAGGTGATTTTAACAGCAGCGTTCTAAACTGACTTGAAAGGAGAAAGGGCTGGAGAAGAAGAGGTCACCGTAGACAAGATGTGAAATGAGGTGAGTGGGACAAGAGTTTTGGCCATGGGGACAGAGAGGAAAGCCAGGATTTTAGAGATGTCGTTTGAGAAAAAGGGGCCAGATTAAAAATGACCTGAACATGTGGGTTCAGTGAGAAGGGTAATTCAAAGACGGACTCTGGCTTACGGGCCTCAATGACTGGGAGGATGGTGAGGCTGTCCATGGTGATGTAGAAAAAGAGCAATGGGGATGGGCTTGGAGGAGAAAGATCAAGAGCTTAGTTAGGCTTGCACCATCCACCTAGTATCACACTGCCCCAGCTGGGTATAGCAGAGCTGGGTAGCTGCAGGGGCTTTCTCTCTCCACTCGCTAGTGTCACAGCACCACCTGCTGGCCTGTGTCTCTGCTTACCTTGATCATAAGCAAACTGCAATAAATCCAAATGGGATGGTATGAAATCATCTGTGGCTGAAACCCGTCCTGGCTTGGTGGCAACTTCAAGGACACAGTGCTGCCTGCACTTCAAGACCTGAATATAATGGGCTGAAAGGGAAAGAGAGGGGATGAAGAGCAGCACCTCCAGCCGTACAACAGTTCCCTCTTTTGCCAGGCCAGGATGCTGGGAGATGGCACATGTCCAGAGTAGGCAGAATGACATGTCCAGCAACACAGCACCCCTCAGTGCCTCTATACTACCTGCAATGGCTTCATAAAGTCCGGGTTGCATCTCCTCCTCTGTGCCATCCTCCTGGGGCCCCTCGCACAGAGCTCGACAATCCTCCAGTGCCAATAGTACCTCTTCGAGCGACTCCTCCAGCTTCACAGCAGCCTGCAGGTACTCGTCCACATTGTACTGCTGCACCCCAGTCTTGTATGCCTCCTGAAAAGGAACATTCCCCTGGTGAATGTCTGGGCCGCACCCTTCTTGCTCAGTTGGTAATGGCAGGTTTCAGAGTAGCAGCCGTGTTAGTCTGTATTCGCAAAAAGAAAAGGAGTGCTTGTGGCACCTTAGAGACTAACAAATTTATTAGAGCATAAGCTTTCGTGAGCTACAACTCACTTCATCGGATGCATTTGGTGGAAAATACAGTGGGGAGATTTATATACACACACAGAGAACATGAAACAATGGGTTTTATCATACACACTGTAAGGAGAGCGATCACTTAAGATGAGCTATTACCAGCAGGAAGGGGGGGGGAGGAGGAAAATCTTTTATGGTGATGATCAAGGTGGGCCATTTCCAGCAGTTAACAAGAACGTCTAAGGAACACTGGGGGGTGGGGTGGGGGGGAGAAATAACATGGGGAAATAGTTTTACTTTGTGTAATGACCCATCCACTCCCAGTCTCTATTCAAGCCTAAGTTAATTGTATCCAGTTTGCAAATTAATTCCAATTCAGCAGTCTCTCATTGGAGTCTGTTTTTGAAGTTTTTTTGTTGAAGGATAGCCACTCTCAGGTCTGTAATCGAGTGACCGGAGAGATTGAAGTGTTCTCCGACTGGTTTTTGAACGTTATAATTCTTGACGTCTGATTTGTGTTCATTTATCCTTTTACGTAGAGACTGTCCAGTTTGACCAATGTACATGGCAGAGGGGCATTGCTGGCACATGATGGCATATATCACACTGGTAGATGCGCAGGTGAACGAGCCTCTGATAATGTGGCTGATGCGATTAGGCCCTATGATGGTGTCCCCTGAATAGATATGTGGACAGAGTTGGCAACGGGCTTTGTTGCAAGGATAGGTTTCTGGGTTAGCGGTTCTGTTGTGTGGTGTGTGGTTGCTGGTGAGTATTTGCTTCAGGTTGGGGGGCTGTCTGTAAGCAAGGACTGGCCTGTCTCCCAAGATCTGTGAGAGTGATGGGTCATCCTTCAGGATAGGTTGTAGATCCTTGATGATACGTTGGAGAGGTTTTAGTTGGGGGCTGAAGGTGATGGCTAGTGGCTTTCTGTTATTTTCTTTGTTGGGCCTGTCCTGTAGTAGGTGACTTCTGGGTAGTAGCGCAAGTAGAGTAGGGGTATTAGGGGACGACAGCTGAGGAAGCGTTGTTCTAAGTCAGCCATAAAAATGTTGGCATACTGTGGGGCCATGCGGGTACCCATCGCAGTGCTGCTGATTTGAAGATATACATTGTCCCCAAATGTGAAATAGTTATGGGTAAAAAGAAAAGAAGTACTTGTGGCACCTTAGAGACTAACAAAGGTGCCACAAGTACTCCTTTTCTTTTTGTGAATACAGACGAACTCGGCTGCTACTCTGAAACCTAGAGTTATGGGTGAGGACAAAGTCACAAAGTTCAGCCACCAGGTTAGCCGTGACATTATCAGGGATACTGTTCCTGACGGCTTGTAGTCCATCTTTGTGTGGAATGTTGGTGTAAAGGGCTTCTACATCCATAGTGACTAGGATGGTGTTTTTAGAAGATCACCGATGGATTGTACTTTCCTGAGGAAGTCAGTGGTGTCTCGAAGATAGCTGGGAGTGCTGTTAGCGTAGGGCCTGAGGAAGGAGTCTACATAGCCAGACAATCCTGCTGTCAGGGTGCCAATGCCTGAGATGATGGTGCGTCCAGGATTTCCAGGTTTATGGATCTTGGGTAGCAGATAGAATACCCCAGGTCGGGGTTCCAGGGGTGTGTCTGTGCGGATTTGTTCTTGTGCTTTTTCAGGGAGTTTCTTGCGCAAATGGTGTAGTTTCTTTTGGTAACCCTCAGAGGATCAGAGGGTAATGGCTTGTAGAAAGTGGTGATGGAGAGCTGCCTAGTAGCCTCTTGTTCATAGTCCGACCTATTCATGATGACGACAGCACCTCCTTTGTCAGCCTTTTTGATTATGATGTCAATGTACATTGGTCAAACTGGACTCTCTCTGTACGTAAAAGAATAAATGGACACAAATCAGACGTCGAGAATTATAACATTCAAAAACCAGTCGGAGAACACTTCAATCTCTCCGGTCCCTCGATTACAGACCTGAGAGTGGCTATCCTTCAACAAAAAAATTTCAAAAACAGATTCCAACGAAGAGACTGCTGAATGGGAATTAATTTGCAAACTGGATACAATTAACTTAGGCTTGAACAGAGACTGGGAGTGGATCGATCATTACACAAAGTAAAACTATTTCCCTATGTTATTTCTCCCCCCCACCCCACCCCCACTGTTCCTCAGACGTTCTTGTTAACTGCTGCAAATGGCCCACCTTGATTATCACCATAAAAGGTTTTCCTCCTCCCCCCACTTCCTGCTGGTAATAGCTCACCTTACCTGATCACTCTTGTTACAGTGTGTATGGTAACACCCATTGTTTCATGTTCGCTGTGTGTGTATATAAATCTCCCCACTGTATTTTCCACCAAATGCATCTGATGAAGTGAGCTGTAGCTCACGAAAGCTTATGCTCAAATAAATTTGTTAGTATCTAAGGTGCCACAAGTACTCCTTTTCCTTTTGCGAATACAGACTAACACGGCTGCTACTCTGAAACAGGTCTCAGGCCGTGACCCCTGTGGGGAGATGGAGCCAGGGTGGGGAAGCCAGGCTTTATCTTGGGCCCTGACCACTAGGAGTAAGTTGGCAGGCTTTGTTGAGGTGTTCCCCAGGTGTACAGATCTTCATGGGGATCTCACCCAGTATGGTGTGGCCTGCAGGTCTCGGAAACTCTCTGGCTTCACCCCTGCCATGCGCTGATATTTCTCCATGTCCTCACGCATCTGTAGGTGCTGGGGATTGGCCACGAAAAACGTGTGAGCTGCTGACACCGCTTCATCCAGCTTCTTCAGCTGCAAAGACAACACAGTCCTCAGAGAGCAATTGCCATGTCCTGGGCAGACCCTTCTCATGTCTAAAAAACTCACTCGACCAACCCCCTCCCACATGCCTTTAGCTGTCCTTGCATTGGAACTGTTTTTGTAGAATAGGCCTAAAAACAATGTGCCATGTTGAACCCTTTGGATATGATGAGATGCAAACTCATCTACACACCTTCCTCATTTCCATCTGCCTGCCTGAGCCTCCCACCCCATTTTGTGCCCCATCCATCCCCCATGTCTGGCATTGTAGTTATTATTGTAGGACCTAATTATAAACAGTGTCATGCTGTTCCTTGCTAGACGGGATGGGATGAAACCTCTACTCTGGTGTTCCCACCCATTCCTGATTTTCTTTCACTTTCCCCAGCTGATTGCCTAATTCTGGAGGATCTACACACAAACAATACACTGTCTTGCTTGCTGTGTGAATGGTGGACCAGACACAGGCTGTTCCCATTGTCAGACTGGTGTCTCTTCTCTGGGTAGCCTAAAAATCACAGGGGGCAGGTGCTGGAATGCAACAGTCATTAACACCTGTGCCTATGCATAAACCAAGCTTGACAGTGGCACTAGGGCTGAAGGCTGGAGAAGTAGAGTCAAGACCCTAACTGTACCTGGGAGGCATGGGGACTCTGGTTCCTCCCAGGGAGGTTCCCCAAGCCTAGCCCTCCCCCTGGGCCCCTCCCCAGCAGAGGGGTGCAGGCAGGGGGAGGAAGCCGGGGCACAGGAGGATGTCCACGTAGCCACATCAGCAGTGGGGATAGGACCTTGCTCCCTCCCCTCACCTGGAATAAGGCCACCTGGAGGTAGTTGTAGGGCTCCCTCTGCTCGAAGTCCTCCTGGATCTCCCTGCTGGCCCTGTGAAGGGAGGGCTCCGAGCCCAGCCGGCGCCCCAGGCACTCCCCCAGGCACTCGGCGCGCTGCAGGACCCTGTCGAAGAAGCGGGTCTCCCAGGAGGGCGCGACCGGCGAGCCCACGAAGCCGCTCTCTTCCCTGCATCTGCCCTGGCAGCCGCGCCGCGCCTCCAGCAGCTGCGAATAGCTGTGCAGGGCGCGCTGCAGCAGCTCGGCCGCCCGGGGCCAGTCCCGCGCGAAGTAGGCCCGCACCCCATCGGCGTAGAGCAGATCGTAGGGGAGCAGCCGCCCCGAGCCTGGGGAGAAGAGGGACGTGCCCGGGGCAGAGAGGGCGAGGAGGAGGAGGAGGAGGAGGAGGGCCATGACAGAGCAGGGGGAGGGGGCTGCAGAGGGCTGGGAGCGTGCAGGGGAGAGGGAGAAGACGCAGCTAGAGGGAAGGGCTCCGGGCAGAGGGACCTCACCGCTGGACCTGCTGGAGGAAGGAGGCGGAGGCACCGCTCTCGATGCTGTTTGGCTGGGATGGGAGAGGGGAAGTTGGATACAGAGACCAGGGAGGCGCTAGGGGGTAGAAATTCTTCCCAAGCGGCGAGCCAAGGCAGCGGAGCAGGGCCTGCGCCGTGTGCGTGGCTTGCTTGGAGGGAAGTCTGTAGAAAGGGGCACATGGTAAGAAGGAGATAGTCAGACGCACAGAGCCACACACCCCAGTAAACCTGGCTGCTATCAGGGATCCCCCTCCCTGCAGGTCCCTCACACCCTGCCGGCAGGAATCAAATCTGGATCGAGCGGGCTCAAGCAGAGGGGGCATTTTAGCGTTCTCACCCAGCCCACCCACTGTAGTGTGTAAACCACCGCCCCTCTCTCCCTCCGACCCCCCACTCCCAAATCCCTTGCCTGGAGCAGTGGTTAAAAGGCTGACAGCCAAGCAATTACGGTGGACACTGGTATCTGATTTGCAAAGGTAGCAAGTGTCTGCAGTGCCATCGACTGCAGTAAAGGTTGGCTCAGCACCTCTGAAGATCAGGCCAGCTCCTTACTGTTGCCACCCCTCAATTTTATTCTGTCTGGGATGTTTGGGGGATTTCTCAAGTCCCCAGCTCCTTGAGTCATGTGACAACAGGAGACTCAACTTTCATTTTAAAAAATGAGTATATTTCTAGCCTTCATAGGCATGGAGAAAAGCTTGAAAATATGACCCTGAAGCCTCAAACCCTGACATTTATTATTTGTTTAAACTCTCATGTTTTGGGGTCCTAACTCATGATTTTTTAATGCTTGGGGTTGGCAATCGACAGTGACCTGATGACTGTGTGGATGCTCAGGCCAACCCAATCCCCACTCTGCATGGGCCGACAGACCTACAACACTCTCTCCTTCCCCAACTTGATTGTGTCTCTTGATCACATCCCAGTATTGTATTTACCATGGTGCAGCCTGGCTTAGCAGTCATAAACTCATGGGCAGCTAGCCCCCAGCCCCTCCCCTTCTGCCCAAGGCCCTGCCCCTCCTCTTCTGTCCCCCTCCCCCACTGGAGCCCAGAGCACACACCTCCATGGCCACCATCCACCCTGCACACTCCCAGCCCCAGGCAGGCGGTGCAGCCAGAGTGCTCTCAGCTCCAGAGCTCTGGGTGGGCAGCGTGGTCCCAGTGCCGGTCGGGTGGACGGATGGGCAGCACAGTGTGGCCCCAGCCCTTGTGCGCACCAGCCCCAGCCTACCTGCCCTAGCCTCACGGCCACAGAAGAGCGGAAAGGGAATTGGAAGCAGGCAGAAAGGGGTCTGGGGGCAGAGCGTGGGCTGGGCCATGCAAAGCTGTTTGGGGAGACCCAGCCTTCCCCTGTCTATGCTACCCACTGCCCATGAATAAACTAGACCAGATCTGTAAGGCAATCTCTTCTCAGGCTGATGCCCCTTTTGTCTGAACTGATACCCCATGTTCATTCTCTCAGAATACACCTGAGAGACAGTCTAAGCTGTTACTGGTTAATGTACTCTTTGGATTCCATCACTGGAAGCAGTGCCCCAGGGATAAAGGGCCATGTATCCTATTCCCCAGTCCCTCTGGGCCAGCCAGTCCCTTCAACCTGGGGCAGAATTGAAATGGTGTCCTACAGGTGAAAGGCTCCATGAACATAAGAATGTAAGAGTGACCATACTGGGGCAGACCAACAGTCCATCTAGCCCAGTAACCTGTCTTCTGACAGGTTTCAGAGTAGCAGCCATGTTAGTTTGTATCCGCAAAAAGAAGAGTACTAGTGACACCTTAGAGACTAACAAATTTATTTGAGCATAAGTTTTCGTGAGCTACAGCTCATTTCATCAGATGCATGCAAAAGTTTTTTTTTTCTCTCCTGCTGGTAATAGCTCACTTTACCTGATCACTCTTGTTACAGTGTGTATGGTAACACCCATTGTTTCATGTTCTCTGTGTATATAAAATCTCCCCACTGTATTTTCCACTGCATGCATCTGATGAAGTGAGCTGTAGCTCACGAAAGCTTATGCTCAAATAAATTTGTTAGTCTCTAAGGTGCCACAAGTACTCCTTTTCGTTTTGTCTTCTGACAGTGGCCAATGCCAGGTGCTTCAGAGGGAATGAACAGAGCAGGTAATCATCAAGTGATCCATTCCCTGATGCCCATTCCCTTTGATCCATTGACTGACACACTAGTCCACCTCTCAGCAGGGGAGAAAGTAAGTTGAGTGACTTGCCGGTATGCTGGGGTCAGCTCTGGCCCCCGGATGGGGCGGGGCTGAGGGGTATCAGAGCCAGTCCCAGCCCACCTTGTAAGGTAAGTCCCCCCCCTCCCACCGGGGTAGCAGCAGCAGCCCAGGGAAGCAGCGGGGCTCCAGCAGCTATTTAAAGGATCAGGGCAGCAGAGACAGTTGGAGCCCCAGCCCTTTAAATAGCTACCCCAGGGCTCTGAGGGCTATTTAAAGGGCCCATGGCTCCCCTGCTTCATTGCCCCGGTCCTTTAAATAGCCCCTGGAGTCCTGGAGCAGTGGCAGCAGGGCTCCAGCGGCTATTTAAAGGGCCGGGGCCTAGAAGCAGGGGAACCACGGGCCCTTTAGCCGCCAGAGCCCCGAAGCCACTACCCCAGGGCTCCAGCAGCGGGGTTCTGGAGGCAATTTAAAGGGCCTGGGGCTCCAGCCACTGCTGGGAGCCCCAGGCCCTTTAAATTGCCCCCTGGGGAAGCTGGGCTGCCCCAGTACAGTGTACCGGCTCTTGCCAGTACACTGTACTGGGGCATACCGGCTTACTTTCACCTCTGCCTCTCAGAGTTTGGTATGAAGGGGAAACCAGCCATGGTGTGTTATGGTTTCCAACATGAATGAAATTCAGTAGTGCTGTCCCTGGGGTCTGCATACAGAAGAGTCTTCTTTGTGCTCCTCTCCAGGATACCCTGGTTCTGTTCCTAAATCTGTGTTGGCAACTCTGTGAAGTGGGAAGGTCTGCAGCAGGTGCTCTAGAGGTTGTGGGTGAGGGTCAGCTGGATGGATGGGCTTTTGGTGACAGGGTTCAGTTATAAAGCCAGGTTGCATTATATACTAGGACAGCTCCTGCTGTTAACCCCCATCTTTGAACCTCTTTACCTGTCTGGCCTTCTTCCCTAATGTCCCCTGAACACCTCTGTCTAATGCTGCCATGACAGTATCTTTACCCATTCCTGGGGGCTGTGAGTGGAGGCAGCCAAGATTAATCCTAATACCTGTAAACAGGGAAACACTGCTCCATAAACAAAATGTTTTTTTTCTTGTCTTCACTCTCATCATCTCCAGTGGATTTAACCACTCTCTGGAACAGGGCTGGTACAAGGTGGTGGTTTTTATTCTAAGTGGCATTAGTTGACATGTAAAAACACAAGCAGCCACCAGTGCCTTTTTACATTGGCACACCCATTCTTGGTGCCTTGGTGAAACTGAACCAGTGGTAGAAATGGTGGAAATTTTAGGAACAAAGTCTAGTGTGGATACAGCCCAAGTCACCCCTGAGACTGACAACAGAACTATCCCTTCTATGTCCTGAAAATCCTCCCTGGTACAGTACTCCCCTTCACTTCCTGCCCTGCACTGTTGCTGTTAAGTATCTGCGGCCTCCCACTCTAATCTGCTGCACTGTTAAGATGGGTGGCGGTGGGAGCTTTGTCTGTTCCTTATGTCCCACCCCGGAAGCCTGGGGAACTTCATTAAACATTTTGTCAATCACTTTGTTGCCGTGGAAATGAGGTTATTATTTATACAGCATTTTAAAAACAGACACACATTGACACTCCAAATATAGAATTTTAATACTATTCTGTCCCCACTTCTGCTCTCAGGGGCATTTTCAGTGATGGGTGGAGCTAATGAGAGTGTGGACCTAATAAGGGGTGGAGCTAACAGAGGGCAACCCCCAAGTCATATTTATAACCTGTGTGCAGGCACAGGCTGCTCATGTCCCTGGCTCCTTTGTGCAGACCTGTTGCACTCGTCCCCCAGCCACCTCAGCATACATGGAGGGTGCCTTGTTTCTGCCAGCTGTTGAGAAATATGAGAACATAAATTATCCAGTGTGTCCCAGGAGCTGGGGGACATTGACAGTTTTATTTAAGAATCCCAATGGCTATGTATGTCTTTGATGCAATCTCATAGGTTGAGCTCCCTGAAGGTATGTGCCTCACAGGCTTCAAGGGTCCTTTCATTAGCCTGCTGTCTGTCCTGCAGATGCCAGTCTTCACTGCCAGACAGTGAGCAGTGTCGTGCCCGATCAGGGCCCTCTTCCTCCTCCTCAGCACCCCCCAGGGAGAGGCGGCGGTCCCAGCGCAATGTGAGTGGGAGGCGGGAGTGGCGTGGACTGCAGGCTGGGGAGGGCAGAGGTGTTTCGTCGATGAATGTGGTGATCTCATCCCTGAAGAAGCAGGCGCTGGAGCTGGATCCTCTGGGGACCAGCCCCCCCTCAAGAAACTGCCGGAGAGTGGTCAGCTCATTTTCAGGGGGCCGCCGGCGGTGGTGGTAGTCATGCAGTTCAGGAGGAAGGAAGCCAGGGCCACCAGGCTTGCGGGGAGTGGCGACTCGGATGTCATCAGATGATGACCACTTGTGGAGAAAAGATGGAGTGGAGCGGTGGGAGGAGAAGATGTTAGTCTCATCGTGGGACATTCTCCGGGAGATGGGGACCTGAAAGAAGGTAAGGGGAGATGAAGGTGAGGGGAAGGCAGATACTGCGAGGCTTGGGGAAAGCCTCAGAGACAGAGTGAAAGAAGGAAAGAGTTTCAGAGATGGGAATCCATGGGTTATACACATATGGGAGGCTAGTGACCCCTTAGAAGCCAACAGAGTTCCAAGGAGGGGAATATCTGGGTGTGACACACAAGGGAGAAGGGACTGGAGGGTAGGGTGCCCCTTGCAGTCCCTACAACTCACCTGCAGATAGTGCACCCTGTCGTGGGGCAGCAGCATGTGACTCATTGGCAGCAGCTTGACGTCCCTGGGATCCCGTTTCACAGCCGCAGTGCCATTGGCATCAAATCGCACCTTGCAGATCCGCCCATCGCCATAATCCTCACAGGCCCCATCTGGTGGTGATGGGGAAAAATGGTGCATAACACTGTCAGCTGGGAATCTCCTGTCACCACATGTTAAGGGAGCCTGCGTACCCTCTTTCACATTCCTTTGTTTTTAGTGTGTCCCATAGCTCCTGCTGTCTGCCCTCTGAGCTCTCCCCTACCCTATTCCCTCATGGCAAACCCCTCTTTCCTGTTATCCCCCTCCTTGTTGGTCTAGGGAGTATTGGATCTACCCTGTTTCAGCTCACATCCCCAAATGTCTTGCCACCAGAATGGAGAGAAATATGGAAGCTCAGATCACAATGTTGGGGAGGGGGGTCTCACTGTGGTTTGGAGGTTTACATCCCGTGTCTTGCCCCATCATCACAATCTGGGTGTCTGAGTAATTCTGTTCATCCTTTGATTAGTGTGGGAGGGGTGCATGTATTGCTCCAGCCCGCACAAAAGGTGTTGTCCCTTTCCCAGTTCCCCAAGTATCAGCTACAACCCTGAATCCTTCCTAGCCCCGCCAAAAGTACTCTGGCCCGACACCCAGTGCTGCCAGGCTCCCCACTTTGCTCTCTGTCCCAGGGGCAGGGTTTGTGATGAGGGAGATGGAGGGAATATTGGAGAGGGCTTACCATCATCCCCCTCTTCCTCTGTCATGATGGCCACGCACTGCTCCCACACGGTGCGGACATCAGCTCGATAGCGCTCGCAGGACCAGATGAAGGAGGGGAGCAGCAAGGTCTGAACCATGGAGCACCATAGCACTGCCAGCACCATCCAGGTGGGGGCGGTATCATAGCGCAGGCTGAAAAAACTCACCACCTTGGGGGTGGGAAGGAAACAGACAGTGAGGGGGAGAGAAACATACACGGTCACAGAAAGAGAGAGGGGGAAGAGACAGACGGCATGAAAGTGAACTGTGCAGTTAAATGACTGATTGGCAAAGGGTTCTTAAAATAATTGATCTTGGGTTTTTGTTTTTTCAAAGTCTTCTTGTTTAGTCCCTTACAGATGTCATGAATGTGAAGGCTGGGCTGCCCTGGGTTTGCCGGAGGACATGGGGGCTTTGAGAGCACGTATTCTGCACTCTCACACGTTAACTGAAGGTGTGAGACCTATAGCAGCCATCCTTTCTCAACAGTGTTCATTATGCACTGGAGTTAACATAGGTGCCTACAAAGCACAGTTTCTATTCCAGCCCCCTCGTCTTGGTAATTCAGAGCTTTGCACACCTTTCAGATGCGGGGTTAGCACTTTAAAAAAAAAATTGAGCAAAAATAGTTTGTCCGTTTTGAGAATAAGGCAAACATATTCCTGCTGCAGGAGAAGCAAATTCCTGCACCCTGAATGCCTTTAGAAACTACACAGGGCCAAATATAGAGACCTCTTGTTTGGGGAGAGGAGACAGGTGAGAGCCTCTTATCTAAAGTCTCAAACAATAGGAGGCTGGGTTAATTGTACACTGATCTCAGCATGGAGCTAAAGGGACACAGAAAGGGCCTTCCACATCCCTTCTCCAGTGGAACTCAGGCGAGGGTTAAATCACTCCAAAGAATGCAGCCTGCAGTGGGGCAGACTGAGGGGGCTAGCTGAGCACTGCACTGAGCTGGAGACCACTTTACTACATTCTCCACCCTCTCTTGGCCACACCTGCCAATCCCTTGAGAAAGGTGATCGGTGGCCTATTGAGGTGAAGAAGGGGCAGCCTGCTCCTTACCAAGATGGGCACCCCGGTGAGTGTGTCATACAGGAAGACAATGGCGCTGATGAGGTTGGTCATCTGCATGGAGGTCTTGGCTGACTCTGAGCCATCCAGCGATGACCTCCTCTTGCCCCTGACATCCTCTACAACGATGGCTGGCACATTGAAGGTGTTGTGTGCTGGGGGGGGGAAGGAGGAGGAAGCTTCCTCTGTCTGCCGGTGACGACATCTTTGGTGCCTTTGGTGCGCCCACAGGGTCTGGTAGAAGGTGATGGCCACACACACCAGGCCCATGACGATTCCTCCCAGGAGCAGGAGGCTGAAGCAGACACCAAATCCCAGCCCAATCTTGCTGACGATGAACTGGCAGCCACGGGCATAATAGCGCTCACCATTGTTGTGCCAGCCAATGGAGGGCAGGGTGGAGAGGATGAATGACACCATCCAGATGCCCATCACTGCATGCAGAGCCTGCTTCTTGGCATTACTCAGCCGGTAGTTTACTGGCCACCTCACCATCCACATACGGTGATAGGACAAGGAAGCCACTGTGAAGCAGGTGGCCAGGGCGAGGGTATAGTATGTGGAGACAAAGACCTTGCAGATGCTCTCGTTCCAGTCGTAATCAGAGGACTCGCGCCGCAGCTGCACCACGGCATAGGTGGTGAGGGGTACAGCTGCCATGAGGATGTGGGTCCCAGCTAGGAAGCACAGCAGCAGCTCCAGGGGTTTGTGCTTCTGCTGCTTGGCTGTGATGCTCAGGATAATCCAGGAATTGGCCAGCAGGGCTAGCAGCCCGCACGCTAGCCACCACAATGAATTGTTGTGCAAGGTCGACTCTGACAGGTCACCCACGCTGCTGCCCCCACCACGATGCATCATGCCTCCCACCTTGGGAGCTGGAGACAGGGTAGGAGGATCAAGCCCAGGGACCCCGCACAGGGGCAGACAACTCTTGCCTCATCTGCTCTGGATAGGAAGCAAGGGGCATGCACAGGAGGGGTCACCAAGAAACATTGAACAGGGCATATGGGAAGAGCTCCCTCTTTTTCTCTATCCCTTTCTTTGAGCAACCCTTTCAATCTGTTGCTCCTTCCCTCTTTTGCTCTCCTGTTATGTTTCTTTCACTCTTTTGATCACTTCCACTTATTTGCTCCCTTATTCTCTTTCCCTTCTCTTTCTTTTCTGTCTCCCTCCTTTTCTCTGTCTTTCTCACTATCACTTGTTAGAGCTTCCCCTCTCTCTCCCACACATGCTTTCTTTTATTTCCTCTCCCTCTGTTCATCCTCTCTCCCCCTTTACTCCCTCCGAGATGGATCCCCTGCTTCATGCTCCACCCATATATGCCCAGTCTGAGTGAGACCTTCTCTCAGTTCCACCTTTTCCTGGGGCCTGTGAGGGCTACACCCAAGTAAACAGATGTCTCTGGGGCTCGGACCTGTCCAGATATTTCAGTGAGATGCAACTATGTGCCAGATCTTGGCATCTCAGTTCTGGTGTCTTAAGGGATGGAGGGTGGGGGGAGGGCTAACAGAGGGGTTCAGAGAGGCTGTTGGTGTAATGGTGGGGTTGGCACATGCACAGTGCACAGTCCCACACTCACCAAACACCACAGCCTCAGGCAGCTAATGATATCTGCCCCCCCCAGCCCTGTGGAAGCTGTAAAAGAGTGGGGGGAAGGAGGGGCAATGGAGGGTGGAGGGAAGGAGAGGCAATGATCTAGTCTGTCCAGGGTGCCCCAACCACCAGCCCTGCACACTGTCCTTTCTGCCACTCCCGGAGCTTGTTCTGTTCCTACAAGTCCCCCTCCTCTGGGCAAGGTGCAGGACTCAACCAGTGAACAACTTGGGGACAGTGAGAAGGGAAGATCCTTTTCCCAGGCTCCCTTGGAGATTCAGGGCTCAAGATTCACTGCAGAAGGGGGAGAAAAGAGAAAAGGCAATTTAAGATATTTCCGTCTCCCCAACTCTCTCAACATTCACACACACAAATAGAACATTCTGATCTAGGCTGTGCAGGATTCTCCCCAGTGGCTTTTGATAATAGACTATCCTGATGCATGCCTGTCCTGACCTGCAGCCCCCATAGATCCAGGTCTGGCTCCCCTGCACCCACTCTCAGTTCTGCTGACTCCTGACCTGCTGCCTCCCTCAGCCCCTGCCATACTGGTCCTGGGACCCCCCACACAACACTTCTGCTGACACACCTCAGTCCTGATCCCCAAGCCCCTGCCCTGTGCTTCCAGTTGTGAATCTTTGGTATGAAGCTGTAAAGCACCTCAAGCCTGTCTTATAAACCCCTCTCCCTCCTGGATTTCAGGCCTCAGATCCTCACATCTCTGCAGGTGCACTTCTGTCTTGATCCACAGTACCTATGCTATTTCACACTTGAATTCCCCACCCAAAGCTTTGCTAATGCCCCTCATTTGAGATGTATCCTCCCATCCCCTAATATTCCAGTTCTGGGTCCAGCTATGCCAGTGCTCTCCTGACCCACAGACATCCTGCTGTTCAAGTCTTAGCCCAACACATTTCTGCCATGGCACCTCAATTCTGATTAATAGCTATTCCAGGCCTGGACCCTCACACAAAGCTCTACCCATGCCCCTCAATCCTGACCTGGAGGACCCAAAGCTATTCCTATCTTTAGTTCCCTGCATATCTCTTATGGTGGCCCCCAGTCCTGCTCTGCACTAGCCTCATACTATTCCAGCCTTGGGCTCCCCACAAAGCCCTGCCAATGCCCCTCTGTCCTGCCCTGCAGCTCCCCTGCTATTCCAATGCTGGGCTCCCCACACAGACCTGCCAATGCCCCTCAGTCCTGCCCTGCAACCCCCCTGCTGTTCTAGTCCTTAGGTCACATTATTTCTCTGCCAATATCCCCAAATCTTAATCCACAGTCCACTGTACCATCTCTGGTCACCCCACAGAGTTCTGATGATGCATTTAAATCTTGACCCACACATCTTAAATTCAAGTCCTGGGACAATATACACAGCTCAGCTAGTGCACCTCAATCCTGACCTGCATCCACTTGCTATGTGAGTCCTAGACTCCTGATACACAGCTCTACTGATGCACCACAATCCTGACCTACAGCACTCACAGCTATATCAGCCCTGGATTATCTGCACATCTCTGCTGCTGCCCCTCAATTCTGACACACACAAACCCCTGCCATTCCTGGCCTTGCCTCCCATATTGCCCTGCCAATGCTACTCAGTCCTGCAATGCAACCTCCCCTGGTATTGCAATGCTGGGCTCCCCATGCAGCTCTGCCAATGCCTCTCAATCCTGACCTATTCAGATCTGCTATTCCAGTTCTTAGTTCTGATGCACCTCCATTCCTGACTTGCAGCCTTTCTTTTTATCCTCAGCCTCATCTTTCACCCTCCACTCTTGCAATCTGAGCCCCTGTAGCTCCTTTCACTCTGCCAATGTGACTGGACCAGTCTGTCCTCCATGACTGGATTTAAAGATCCCAAGTCTCCCCACTTTGTGGGCTTTTTTAATATACCATCACCCTTGCAGTTAGGCCTGTGGCCTTTGGAGACAGTTATGAAGCTAAAGACCCCCTAATAATTCAAGGGGTTATTGGAGGGGAAATTTCCAGGCCCCACTGTCTCATCTGCCCACCCACACCTGTCACTAAACCAGACAGGACCCCTCCTGTTTTTCATGGGGTCCAAATCTGCTCCCAGGCACTGGGTGGGTGGCTCATGGTGTCTGGGTCTTAGAAGCTTTCTGTGGGCAGATCCCTGTCCCTGTCCCCTTGGTTGCCTGGGCTTCCTGTCAAAAGGCCACCCTCCCACCATCCATCCTGCCAGCTGGGAAGCGCAGCTCATGGACTCGTGACTCAGGGAGAGGCAGAAGAGGAAAAGGTCTGAGACGAAGATGACCCAAAAGGAGAGTGAGCGGGTGAGAGAGCCCTAAAGCCTTACAGAGATGGAGCAAGGGGGGAGTATCTGTCTGGCTGTGCTCCCTGGGTGGGGGGAAGGAAAGGTGCGAGGGCCAGGCCGGAGCTGCAGGGCCTTTTCCACCCACCTTGTCCTTTTGTCTCCTGCCCGAGGCACAGGAACTGGAAAGGGGTACAAAGAAGTTGCCAGGGTTATTGCTAAGCGGGGGAGGGGCAAAGGATGAAGGGAGCAGTGCAGGGACAGGGCAAGCTGGGGATGCAGGGGGGAGCACAAAGGAAAAGAAGGAAAAAGTGGTGGCTGAATAGAATAAGAGCCAGGGAGAGAAGGACAGAGAGGGGCAGTGACAAGGTGCAGAGGGCCCCATGGCCAGCAGAATACTGACCAAAAGAGCGATAAGGCCCTTAGAGCACAAGCCTCTGCGTGTGGAGGTGACAGTCACCTCCAGGGCAGGGGATGCATCCCGATGGGCTGAGAGCGAGACGGGAGGGGGAGTGTGTGTGTGTGTGGAGGGGGGGGGGGGGGTTACACTTAGAGATCGCCAGAGAAGAGGGGAGCTCGAGACAGGGGGAAAGGAGGAAAAGGCGAAACGCAGCCAAGGGCCAGCCCCCTCCCCCCCGGCCACACTCCGGCGTCTGGAGCCGAAGGGACCCATCTTACCTCTCGCTGGCGCTGGCGCTGCCATGGCGACCGGAGCATCTCTCCTTGTGTGCGCGTGCGGCTCTGCCGTCCCCCGCTCGCTGCCCCGGCCACAGGGCGCCGCAGGCAGCGGGGATCGGCCCCCAGCCGCCCGCCGGAGTGACCGTAAGCGAGCGCGAGATGGAGGAAGCAGAGCGCAGCCCGGCGCTGGGATCGCCTGTGCTCAGCGAGGGGGGGAGGGGGGGGGAGATACAGGGCTCAGGCTTAATGGCTGAATCGATCGTCTATTAGTGTGTGTGCGTGTGTGTGAGTGTGTGTGAGTCCCTCCCCTCCGCACTCCCCGAGGCGGGTGTTGTTCTGCTGGGCTTCCGAGCGGTTTGTTTCCTGTTGGGAGTAGGAGGAGTGTGCGTGAGTGTGTGTGTGTGTGTGTGTGTGTGTGTGTGTAGGGTGCTCTGTTGCTTGTTAGCCTGGGAGAGGCCAGGCTGGTGTCTGCGTGCCCTGCAGGTGTGAGGGCGTGGCTAGGTTACAGAGCAGACAGGCTGGTGTGCTACAAGTGTGAGTTGTGTGTGTACTTGGAGAGAGTAGGTGGGTGTGTATTCCAGGTGTGAAATCTGTGCATGTGTGTAAGAGAGAGGGAAGACTGGCCTGGGTGGGTGACAGGTATATGTGTAAAAAGAAAAGGAGTACTTGTGGCACCTTAGAGACTAACAAATTTATTAGAGCATAAGCTTTCGTGAGCTACAGCTCACTTCATCGGATGCATTTCGTGAGCTGTAGCTCACGAAAGCTTATGCTCTAATAAATTTGTTAGTCTCTAAGGTGCCACAAGTACTCCTTTTCTTTTTGCGAATACAGACTAACACGGCTGCTACTCTGAAACCTAGGTATATGTGTGAGGCAGAGGGTATACTGGGTGTGAGTGGGGTATGTGGGCAGGAGAGGGCAGGCTGGGGTGTGTATTTGTGTATAGGCTGGGGTGTGTGTGTTACAGCTACAGAGCAGGGCCCAGCCCTGGTTTCTGAGCTGGTTCTTGGCATGGTTCAGCTGTAAGGGTAGCTAAGGACAGGCTGGGTTCAGCACTCATTCAGATGCAAGTACCACTGACACCCACTGTCAGCAGCAGGTAATTTCCCAGGGGCAGCCAAAGCATTCCAATCTGTCTGGCTCTGTCCCATCTTCCCCTTGCTCCCCCACCTTGGACAAAATTGGAGACCCAGATGAACAGGGACTGAGATCCCTCCTGGGCAGAAGTTGAGGAGTCCCTGCCCCCAAGAGAAGGAATTGTGGGGAGGGAGCCAGGGTATGAGATGGAGTCAGAGAGAGAGACTCAGGGGCTTAAGTTACAAGAGGACATGGAGACGCTGGTGGCTTCAGAGAGGTCTCTGCATGAGATCAGACCCCAAGAGCTTCCTGGGATGGGTCAGGGTATGGAGATCTGACTCAGCTGAATGGTGGGGTCAGTCAGCTGGTCTGGGGCCTTCCCCCACCATCATTCAGCAGCCTGATCCAGGTCAGGGATATGGGGAAGGCTGGGATAAAGGGGGCTGGGGGCAATGCCCAGTCAATATCACCTCTCAGACTGGACGTGTGAAGCTCCAGGCCCCATTAAATCCAGTGGGACTAGAAAGTTTTCCCAGGACAATGGACACCCACAACTCCCTCCCTCCTCAATGTGAGGGCCCCTTAGTGAGGTGACTGCACCAGCCAGAGTTCTCATGTATGTTATTTCTAGAAGCTGGCATCTCCCTCTATTAGAATTATTACTATTTATGCAGGGTATTTCCAAGACACCAATTTAACCATAAATTCCTTTATTAAATCCAATGGCTGAACTGTATTTATACATTTGCTCTAAATATGCCTCAAAAGCCTAAATAATAAGCAATTTATTACATCCAAACAGCAACAAAACATTAATAAGCATTTGATCAAGATACTTAAAAATGGGCTAAAGCAAGTGGTGCTTACACCCATATTGGTCGGCTACAAGCTGGCCAGACAGCTCTTAGCAATGAACCTTTTAAGAGTTTACTTTTTTATACTCTTTAGCAAACAAGTAACATCATTGCCAATTATCAGACCTTAACTAAGGCCAGATGAAGAAGTTTCTTATGTAGCCAGTTATTTACTGCATCTGGTACCCAGTTAACCATGTTTTATTTCTATTACTTTAAACCAGAGAAAAAGATTAAACCGTAAAAAGATAACACTGGTATTTTGAAGGGTCCCTACAAGTTTAACACAACTTTTCTTTCTCGTGATCTCATTCTTTTTGGTTCCATGCTTTGAGTCTATATGCTCATGCTAATATTGCAACTAAATTTAAAACCAGAATTCTCCCATATCTAATGAGGGCCTATATTCCTCCATCTTTCCTCCATCTGGACTAAGGATGGGATGGGAGTCAAGGGTTCAAGATACACAGAGATCCTGTGGTCCTCCCAGCTTTGCTGTGCTCACTCAAAATGCACTGCTCATGCCTGACATGAGACCAGGGTACCAAGGGATTTCATTTGAGCTCGACTGGCTGGGGAGGGGTTGGGTCCCAGATATAGCCATCTGTTGTGCTGTGGAATCTTGTGGCTCTTGGTGGTGTAGAGTGATGAAACAGCAAGTTAAGGGTGGCAGGGGTGGTAATTTCATAAGAACCAAAGAGATCTGCTCTCAATCAAGGCATTTTTGCATCTCATTAGCACCTGGGCATGTGGCCCATTTCAGAGGACATGAGCAGAAATAGGACAATATCATGGTAAAAATGACTTCATGTCAGGCAGAGAGACATAGACAGAGTGAGATGAGCAGGGATAGAGGGTCCACTTCATCCTTATCCTTTACTCCAAAGAGTCTGTCCTGGCTCCTGGCTTGATACCAGGTTTTCTCAGTTGGCATTGGCAAAAGGGATGTGCTGGGGCATTCCCAAAATGTGAGAGTGGCCACAAAGCCACTGTGTTCTGGTCATTTCTAGGAACATAGGAGTTGCCAGACCAGATTAGCCCAGACTGGTCCATCTAGTCCAATATCCTGTCTCTGACAATGTTCTGTAGCAGATGCTTCAGAGGAAGGGTCAAGAAACGCCCCGGGGACAATTTATGGAATAACCTGCCCCTGGGAGTAATTTTTTCGCAGTTGCTGTCACTTAGTGGTTGGTTTATGCTTTGAATTAGGAGGATTTGTATCCATAGCTGCCAACTGGTGTGCAGATCTGTTTGTGACATTTTATTAAAATTCTTTAATGATACAATTTGCATAACTTCAAATAATTTGCATATACCCATATACTTCATCTTAAAAATATGTGAAAAGAAAAGGAGTACTTGTGGCACCTTAGAGACTAACAAATTTATTAGAGCATAAGCTTTCGTGAGCTACAGCTCACTTCATCGGATGCATTTCCTTTTCTTTTTGCGAATACAGACTAACACGGCTGCTACTCTGAAACCTGTGATTAAAAATATGTGGGTGCTTAGTGCTGGTGAAAGGTGTTGGCTTGTCTGTTCTGCGGAACAAAAGCCTGTTTATCTACAGGATATCAGTAGGGGAAGCTTCCCACCCATACTGCCTTGCCAGCCTACCTCAACTTTCATCTGGGGTAACTTCCTCTAGGGGTAACGAGTATTTCATGGTCCAGCTTTTGGCAGCTTTTGGCCTTGCTGCTGTGCCTGCTAATCAATGCAAAGTGTAGTGGTGAAGAGAGCTGGGCAAGGAAAGGTCACGCTGTTTCATGGAGCATTCTGATATTTCCAAGTATGATTTTGTTCCCATTTAGAATGGAACCGCACAATTTCAAAATTCTCTGTGAAAGGGAAGGGAGTTCCAACTTCAAAGCAATGTGCCTGGCAGGTTTCCCTGGAACCCTGAGCTCTGTAGCTGCCTGCTGGCTGAGCTGGCAAGGAGCTGGGCAGGTAAGCTGGCAGGAAATAGGCAGGTTTCTAATGGGACCTGGCTGGCAGGCTGGAACCCTGCCTGGATTCCAGAGGAACATGACCGAAATTGAATCATCTCCACAAAATGTTTTGTTTTCAATGAATTGGCAAATTCTGACAAAAAATATTGCATCAGCTTTTTTCCGACCAGCTCCAGTTGAGTTTGTAACAGGAGAGCTGGAAGTCAGCTCCCACAAACTCATCTTCTAGAGGGGCCACCAAACATCTGTTAGTTAGGAACAACTTAATCTCTGCTGGGCTGGGCTGGGTTCAAGTTGATGATTTAGATGCAAAAGGCTCTGTAGCTCATTAGCAATGCCTGAAGACATCCAGTCCCCAGTAAGTGTTCGTGTTACACTTTCAGGGATAAAGCTTGCTTTCTGGAAAAAGAAGCATCTTAGTTCTGACTTTTCAGGAACTGACACACCCAGGTTCTTCCATTCTCTGGACGCGCAGGGTATGTGTGCACTTTGAGGGTCTCAGTGCCCAGGTCAGCTGATTCAGGCTTACAGGGCTGGTGCTTGGGGCTAAAATTTGCAATGTTGATTGCAGGCTGGAGCCCAAGGTCTGAAACCCTTCCCCTTGCAGGAACTCAGACCCTGGGCTGCAGACAGAGCCTGAACATCTAAACTGAAGTTTTATAGCCCCTTAAGCCATGTGCGCCTGAGTCAGCTGGCTTGGTTAGTCGTGGCTGTGCCACAGGTCTTGTATTGCAGTGTAGATGTACCCACAGGCAAAATCTTCCACACACTGCTCTCACTCTCCTTCAAACACTTGCTACTATGAAATGCCCTACCTTGTTCTTAAAGGGACAACTCCTATTAACAATTATACAAACATTAAAAATACAACAAATATTGATGCAACGTCCAAATTCACCTCTAAATATAATCTTTTGCTAAATAAAATAGTTTTAATAATTATCCAGGGCTCCCACACTAGCTGAAAAAGGGTCATAGGTATAGCTATTTTTCAGGACACCACAAGTCATCAGTAGGCCTTGAAGCAATGACCATTCACTCCACAGCACAGCTATCAGCTACTTGAACAACTGCTAATGGAAGCAGGCTATTAACTTCTTTGTGGAGCAGGTCACAAAGGTTCCCTACAACACACACTCTTCCAATGGATTACACAACTATTGTGAGTCAGCACTGGAATGCTGAATATCAGGGTTCCTGGGTTCTCTTTCTGCCTCTGTGAGCAGAGTGTGGTGTAATGGTTAGAGACAACACAGAGAAACACACAATTTGGCATGTTACTTCTAAAAGGCTGTATAGCTGTAATGTGGGCCTTTCATATTAAAGATTGAGAGTCTATTCCCTGCTTTGTCTGAAGTAATTGAGTGAAGCCACTCATTTCTCTTATCTGAAAAAATGGATGAATGATAGTTGCATAAAGTAAGAGGACACAAGGCCTTGATTAATATGGGTTATTATGATCCGCACAGAAATACTAACAGCAGGTAGTGGAAGAGTTAGGATTAAAACTTGCATATGCTTGGTTATAGCCTAACACATTTTCTTAGGCAACTGGGTATCTTATGAAAGAAAGATTTTCTCTCTCTCTCTCTTTCTCATATTATGTGTGTGATATTTTCCTTGAGATAGGGGAATGTATGACAGTCTTGCCAAATGCATGAGTGTACATGACATGTGCAAGATCTGTACTTCCCTCCTGCTTTTCTCCTGGTCTAATGTAATGATGGGGATGTTCTCATACTTTTCTGAATCCTAGTAGCTCTTGGCCCAATGATATCCTGGAGCAGTGAGTTCCACAAGTCGTGTAATGATTAAAGAATATTTCCTTTTAGCAATTTTCAATGCGTTCTGCCTTTCAGTTTCATTGAACAGCCTCTTGTTCTTGTATTAGGAAAAAGTAAATAGGAGCCCTTGATTTATCTTCTCTTGCTATCCATTATTTAGCATTCCTGTCCTCTCTGTACTGAATAAGTCTTTTCTCTGATTGGTTATAGTTAATGTAGCACCCAGTAAGGTGTGGGGGAGTTCAGATTATTCCTTGCAATATGCATCACTTTGTATTTGTCAGTCCAGAAGTCTACCTGCCATTATGTTGTCCTAGAAGTGACGTGCAGTGTGGGGTGGGGGAGATGGAGGTTTCAGGTGACTCAGCTTTTGGGAACACTGCTTGTGACATTCTAGCACATGCAAAGTTGGTGGTGTGAGCATGTGGAGTGTTCTGATGGGGTAGTGTTTTATCTCCACTTTGCACAGGTGTAAACGACCAGGCAAGATCCAAGGGTGAGATTGCTCAGTAATTCATGAAGCTCTTTTGTGTTTTCCTAGCAGAGCAGGAGCTGCAGGTGTCAGGGAACAACATCCTCACTCCCTTCTCCTTCCCTCTCCTTTGCTAGGACAACAGCTGAGCCCCTTGTCCAGCTAGAGTACCTTGCCGGAGGGGTGGATGCTCCATCAACTCCTCACTGTTCTCTAAACCCATCCCAGCCAGGGCTGGACTCTGGCCCTGGCCTTCCCCCATCACAATTCTACTTAGTGCAGATACCCCCTCAGTGGTGTAGCCTCACCATGCAAGCACCACTCTTATTCACTTCTGAGGCTGCAAAGAGTTCCCACCCTGAGTTGCTTTGTTGGATGGAATCCCAGGCGTGGCCAGAGGATGGTTCAGTTCCTTGCCGCCTTTCAAGGGTCACTGTGGACTGTGAAACTAGGGCACAGGAACAAAATGGATCCTCCCAATCTGAAAAAGGCCTCTGGCAAGTGGGGGTCAGAGAAGGGACCTCATAAGTCCAGCGCAAAGAAAACTGGAAACAAGTCGGTCAATGGGTGATGAATAAGGGAGCTGATATTCCTCCTCTTTCCCCTCTTGGTTTACTGCTGAGGCAAGCTCTACCTATGCCACCAGACCTTGCCCTCCCAGTTCTCTTGTCCTCTGTATCTTGAGGACCTCTGGAACCTGTAGGCTCAGCTAAACAAAGTTAACAGCCATGACTGAGAAATTTGTTCCAATCCAAGGCCCAGCCCTTGCCCTGGGATTTAAAGCAGAGCTCCTCCTCATGGTGAACAAGAGGAACATCAAGAAAAGAGTGAGCAGAGAACTCTAGAGAGAGGCCTCTCTAGGGCATACTTACAGGAGAGTTGGCAATCCTATAGAGAAGGGCTGAGAGATCTGGAGCAGAGATTTCTTGAAAAATATATGCAAAGAGGATTTAGAGGTACTCAGAATGGCAGGCTCCTACACCCCTATAGAGAGGGGCTTAGAGTTCCAGAGAAGAGACATCACGAATGATAATTGCAAAGTTTTGGGGAACTCTGTTCCCCTCCCTCTGTTTGGGGAATGCCAACAAACCAAGGGAGCAGAGGTGCTGGAGCAGACAATGGAAACCTGTGTGGAGGAGCCCAGCTGTTCCAGATTCCCATAATCATGGGGAGAGGGTTGGATGCAAGCACACACACAACCTGGGGTTATTCCTAGCAAATCCCCATTTGCAGATATTCCCCATGATAGGTGTAAACCATGAGAAAATAGCCAGTGCAGAGCTCCCTGCCTCATGCACTATCATGGTGCCCACTACAGTCCACTGTGGAGGCCAGAGCTGGGCAATGGCAGGCTGCTCCTCTGTCTTGGCTGATGAGCCAGTAAAGTGGAAAGCAACAGCTGGAAACATTAAATTTTCTCTGTGAGATAAAGAGAAATGAAAAGAGGTGTTGGGTGCCTTCCCTCAGACCTCAGGAATATAGGAAGAAATGTACAGGACCAGAGACACTGCTGAGGAACAAGAGTGCTGCCCTGCTCAGCCCTTAGGGAGGATGAGTCATGCTGGGCAACTGAGCAGATTGGGTCTGACAGACTCCACCAGAATCACAGCCTCATGCTGTTGAGTCGAGGGACAGAAATAGACTAGGGAGAGAAGGGACCTGGAGAGATGTGACCATGAGCTGGGGTTATCTTGGCACACATATTTCTAGCTCAGCAGGGCTGGGCAGTGCAGTCTAGTCACAGAACGCACAGCACTGCCAGTGCCCCTAAAGCCCCTCCATGGTATTCCAGCTCTCTCCATGTTTCCTTCTGGAGCTGAGGTAGGGCACAGTCTCTGGGGCCTCCCAGGGGATGTGTGATGGGTCCTGGGGCTTGACCCAGCCACTAGAGGAAGGGATATGAGTGTGTTTATGGAAATGCTGGTTCCTTACTATAGCCCAGGAGCGGCATCGATAATAGTAATTCAAACAATTATGGAAAGCCTACAACACGTCCAGCTTTTTTTCAAAACCATTGCCATTTCTGGTCATGTGCCACTGGACAGCGTTCTAGCTGTTGTAATTGTTTTTTCATTGCAGATACTGTTGTGCATTGTTTATTTGGGTCCTTTTGTGCAATTTCATATCAATGTGGTTTCATTTGCTGTTATTCCTATTTTTTAGTGGTGTGTTATCAGTATGGTTCCGTCATTCTGTGTATGGTTCATAAATTGCAGTGGTTTGTCATTGTGTGTTGCAGTTTTTCAGAGTTGGGTATCATGGTTATTATCACTGTGTTTGTGGTTGTGTACTATTGTGGTGGTCTATCAACTATTATACACAACTATTCTGCCATTGTATGTCAATTTGTTTGAGTTTTATTGTGGATTATTATGGTTGTTTTAAACATTGTATATTGTGTTTTTAATTCACTGTGGTTGTGTCATGTATTTTGGTGTAGTAATATGTGTATTTATGCTTGTGTTTAGTATTGTGGTTGTTTAACATCACTATTATGATTGTTAAGGTTGTAGCCAGATTTTCATTTTAATGGAGTTGAAAACATTCTATAAAATCTGTTTTTGGAGTTAGAGGAGCAATTTCAAATGCAACGTTGTAGTTTGAGAACTGCTGAATTTTCTAAGGAATCTTGAAAGGGGGAAAAAACCCAACATGAGATCAGTATGAGGTCAGTTTTAACCATTTCAAAAAGCACTATGTGATCAAAAATGTCCGGTGTCTACCTTTTTTTTAAACATCTTTTTACAACATACCAGAGCAGTCTGAGATATGAAGTTAAATACATTTGAGTCGTCTCTGAGTAGTTGGGAAGAATGGGTTAAAAGTCGCAACATATTTTGTGTGTTTATCGAGGAAGAATTGGGGAGGTAGCTGGAAGGTTAGTTGATATGGGTTTGATTCCCTGATCTGCCACATATTTCCTGTATGACCTTGGATGAATCACTGAGAGAAAAATTTCCAGAATGTACAGGTACATTGAGGAAAAAAAAAAAAAGACTAGTGTGAACTAATAAGGATGAATTATGTTCCAAATAATAGAATTTTATTCAGTAACAAGATCAGTGAAAAGAAAAATCTGTATAATTTTAAAGCAAATACATTAAAAACTTAATACAGTAAAAGCTTTGTTATCTGGCGTATTGGGGGAATGGGGGGTGCCGGTTAGTCAAAAGTTCTGGTTAACTAAGACGGGGTGAGGGCTTCATCTGGGGGTGTGGGCTCTGGGGTGCAGCCCGGGATGAGGGGTTTGGAGTGCAGGAGGGGGCTCCAGACTGGGGCCAAGGGGTTCAGAATGTGGAAGGTGGTGCGGGGTTTGGGCTCTCAGAGGGAGTTTGGGTGCGGGAGGGGGCTCAGGGCTGGGGGTAAGGGCACGGGATGGGGGGTGAGGCGTGGGCTCTGGGAGGGAGTTTGGGTGCGAGAGAGGGCTTGGAGCAGGGGGTTGGAGTGCGGGAGGGATTTTGGGGTACTGAATCCAGGCGGCACTCACCTTGGGTGGCTTCTCGCAAGCAGCAACATGTCCCTCAGCTCCTAGGCGGAAGCGCATCCTGGTGGCTCTGTGAGCTGCCTCCGCCCGCAGGCGCTGCCCCCACAGCTCCCATTAGCCACGGCTCCCAGCCAATGGGAGCTGTGGAGCCAGCACTCGGGGCGGGGTGGGGGGGCAGTGCATGGAGCCCCCATGGCCATTCCTCTACCTAGGAGCAGCAGGGACATGTCACAACGTCTGGGGAGCCACGTGGCGCCAGTGACAGAGCCTGCCGGCCCCGCGCCAACTGGACTTTTAATGGCCCGGTCAGCGGTGTTGACTGGAACCACCAGGGTCCCCTTTCAACCAAGTGTTCTGGTCAAAAACCAGACACCTGGCAACCCTATTGAAGATTTGTATTGGAGATATCAGAAATGCCTGTTTCTAGAGCTTTCTGGTGCCTAAAGTGCCGGATAACACAGCTTTTACTGTAAAAGACTCGAACATAATTATCAAGGGGAAAGAACATTCATGTCCAATTTAGCTACACACACCTAACTGTGGCTCTCAAAGGTCAGCATATGTGAAGCTGTGGTTGTCCTTAATGTCCCCCAGGGTGGAGTGTTTGGGGTAAGGCTGGCCCCTGATGCCATATGGTATATTGCTGGGGGTGTAGGGAGGTGCTGCAGTGGAGTTCTCCATGGACTGCAAAGGCAGGAGAACTCGGGATTGTTGAACTTGTAGGTCCACAAAGAGTCCCAGCACCTGTGTTTGCTGCCAGAGATGCCCCATTGCGTCCTGGTGCATCTCCCTCTCCTTTCCCTGATGGGACTCCTGGGCCTTTCTCTTGTCTGCTCTTTCCTTCTCTAGACTGTCTGCAGTGTTCACCCTCTAGGACCTGTGCTCATGGTCCGATGCAGCACTGCATCCCAGGTCCTCTTTTTTCTCTTCCTTGTCTGGCTCACGCATTCCACAGGTGTGGAGAGGGAAACCCTCATGGCTGCAACAGCAGATGTAACACACAGAGGTGTCATTGTCAGTACAGTCACAACAGAAAGCAAAACTTAAGATTCAGAACTCCCTTCTGCTGCTCTCCTAAAGTGTTAAACAAGACATGCCTATTGACACTTCTGCTTTGGAGTGATTGTGCCTGGCACCACTCACAGCTCCACCTCCACCTGCCCCTGGAGGAGGGAGGGCAGGGCCTGAAGTGCCTGCGCACTCAGGTCCACGTTTTCCACCTCCAGGCCCTGCAGAGGCTCCTTATGGTGCAGGTAGTCCGGCATGGAGCATACTGGTGCACACCTTCCTGTGCTGCTTCCAAGGGCTCCGATACAACCGGCAGCTCCTTTATCTGCATCCGAGAGGTCTTCTGCGAGACCTCTCCAGGTTGCCAGTCTTCTACCAGACTTTCTCCGGACCTAGAAACTGGTTTCAGTGACCAGCTCCGTGGCAGCCACTGAGGGGGAGGATCTCCTTGCAGAGCCCCTGCTATGCAACCCCCAGCTCTGTGTGCAGGTGGCGGAGTCCCCCTCGGTGTGACAGAGGTTGGTCCTGGCAGAAGTCACCAGACTCGGAGACCTCCTGGACTACGACTGGGGAGAGTGGCTGGATCCCCTGATGCTTGCTCAGCACATTGGGCTCTCCAGCCCTCGTACTTCCTGGTGAGTACTTCAGGAGGTGAGGGCTGCTTTGCCACGCACTGCTCAGGCCTACCTCGACTGGGTCCTACAGGAGGGCGACACCTGCCCACCCTACACCCCAGGCCCTCTGGATCTTCTCGTGGGGCCCCTGCCCCATGGACCCACCCGGCCATCCCACCCCTTCACCGTGAGCTGGCTGCACAATTTGCAGCCAGCTCATTTTTGGACCGCGCCAAGGAAACATCTGTACACGCTCATGCTCCACACCCTTCAAGTCCTCACTCTCGTGTCCCACCCTGATATGAACTGGAGGGAGGGATAGCTCAGTGGTTTGAGCATTGGCCTGCTAAACCCAGGGTTGTGAGTTCAATCCTTGAGGGGGCCATTTAGGGATCTGGGGCAAAAATTGGGGATTGGTCCCCCTTTGAGCAGGAGGTTGGACTAGATGATCTCCTGAGGTCCTTTCCAACCTTGATATTCTATGATTCTATGACCTTCTACCACCTCTGGAGGGTGAGGAACCCCAGTGGGTGAGCCTATACTCCACCCTTGTTCCAAGGGATGTCAGTTCATGGAGCCATGAGCACGGCCATGTTCTTGGCACAGTTCGCCCCTGTCTTGGACACCTGCCCCTTTTGCGGCATGAGGGAGACACTGGCCACATGTATCTGGAGTGCACCAGGTTGCAGCCCCTGTTCTGGCTCCTCTTAGACATCCTATTGTGTTTTTGGCTGCACTTTTCCCCTCACCTCCTTATCTACGCTCTCCCTATCTGTGGCCCCACAAACTTGCGGGACCTCCTTGTCAACCTCCTCCTAGCGCTGGCCAAAATGGCCAATTACAAGACCAGGGAGAGGAGGTTGGCTGATGGGGTTTCCTGTGACTGCGGGGCCTATTTCCGATCCTCCGTCCGCTCATGCATGCGGGCAGAGCTCCTCTGGGCAGCATCCGCTGTCTCCCTTGACACCTTCGAGGAGCAGTAGACACTGTCTGGGGTTCTCTGCTCGGTGTCCCCATCAGGTTCCTTTCATTTAGTCTGTGACCTCACTCCTGTCCCTGTTATATCTTTAGTTGTCCCGCATAATTAATTGAGATCCCAGACCTTGTGGATCCTCCCCTTAAGCTGGATCCGAACAGGACCACTCACAGCTCCAGCCATGGTGAGTGTAGGCCACCAGGGGTGAGGGAAATGGAGAGAATTGCTTGATTGCATGACACTATGAAGATAAAAAGAAAAGGAGTACTTGTGGCACCTTAGAGACTAATAAATTTATTAGAGCATAAGCTTTCGTGAGTGTAGCTCACGAAAGCTTATGCTCTAATAAATTTGTTAGTCTCTAAGGTGCCACAAGTCCTCCTTTTCTTTTTGCGAATACAGACTAACACGGCTGCTACTCTGAAACTATGAAGATAGGGCGCTGGCACTGTCATTTTCCACAGGCAGTGGTGATTTGTTAGCTCACTGCTGAGGGTAACAAAGGCACAGAGAGTGCAGCTGCTGCTAGTGTCCCAAAGCTGCCTGGGCCTGTATGTTGCTGGCCTGTGTACTGCAATGGTGCTTGCTGAAGTTATCGCTGGGTGGTGTGGGAAAGTGTCCTACCGCATAGGAAGAAATAAGGCTGCCATCCCTAAAAATCTTTGGGAGAAGATTGCAGAGTACCTCAGTGAAAGTTTCATCCAGATCTCTCAGAAGGATTCAAGAGACATCCCAGTGTACATAAACTGCCTCACATGATCCCCTTGCAGTACCAGATTTACCAGTTTGCCCCCGGCCCTTGCCTTGCTCCAGTCAGCGGGAACTAATCCTCTCCCCATGCCCCACTGTGCTCATCTTGCCCCTAGCCCCTGCCTTGCTCCAGCTGGGGACCAGTCCTTGCTCCTCACCATGCCCTGCTGTCAGGGTGGATAAAAATCAGTCTTTTTAAAAAAAATTTAAAAATGGATTTTTTAAATTTAAATTGAATTTTGAGGGAAAAAACCTATCTAAAGATAGTTTTAATTAAGATACATTATATCTCATCATGGAATAGGGATTATAAATTCTAATTCTATAGTATGAGACAATATATTAATGTAATCTTTAAGAAAAGTTTTGTAAATGAGTTCTAATAGTTCATGGATTAGGGACCCAATCTTATAGGGTTCCACAGGCTTCTGTATAGATTATTTAGGTTAATCTTTCTATCTAACCAATGGGACTCAGTGCTCAGTCTAGAAGATACCGTCAGAGATGCTTAGTTTTGCAATTCTCAGACTGGATTTGTGTCTCCAGAGGTAACATGCTTGTTAACAGCAAACATGTATTTAAATAAATAATTAATATGTAGAGGTGAGAAATAACAGACCTCAACTATATTGTCCCTCTGCAAATTTGTGTACACAAAGTCAATCCCTTACCTCTCTTTAAAAGTGAAAAGTTTCAAAAAATTCAATGAATAGAAGATTGTTGGGGGCGGAATAGATCTGGACAAGGAGATGAAGTGTGGAGATAAATGTGAGAAGCAAGGGACATATGCTTTTTTGTTAAAATATTATGTTTGCTGTTGAAGAAAAAAATCCAGAATACTTAACGTTGTTGTTTTAGTTAAATCAAACAATTTAAATGTCTGTCTGGTGATGTTCTCCTCCTAATACAGCTTGGCAAGAAAATCCTCCAAATATTAATGATTAACCTGTGAATTGGAGATAGTTCACCTCCCAATGACTTCATAAATATCTGCTTCAATTACCTTTGGTAAATGAAATAACCAAACACTCATTTATTTTCTGATATAGCTGTAAAACTCATCTGAAAAGTTTTCAAAATAAATCACTGTTTAAAAATGTACAGTTACAGCCCAGTGGTGAGGGCTCTCATCTGAGAGGGAGAGGAGATGTGTTTCAAGTCCCCGCTCCACATCAGGGTGAGTAGGCTGGGGAATCCTGCTAGGGCTTAGAGGGCTCAGTTAGGTGCTGAGCCGCTCAGTAGTGTCAGGACTAAGATGACTGTGCATGTCTGCTGGCAGAAATGTAGGCACCTAGGGGACTTTGGCAGTGGAAACGTAAGCATCTAGGGAGTGTAGGGGGGTTACACAGCAACAAAGTGGTGGTTTGAGGAGCTAACTTTAGGACTTGGGCACAAAGGGTGGCAGCTAATTCCTCCTTGTGACTCTCAGGCACTTTTGAAAATTTTGTCCTAAGTCTCTGTCTCAATTCCCCCATGTGTAAAATGGTGCTAATAGCAGTGCCCTACCTCACAGGGGTGTTGTGAAGACAAATGCATTGTGAGGGGCTCAGATGCTATCGCAATGGGGGTCAGATAAGTGCCGTAGAACCCCCCATCCACATGCCCTCCCTGCTAATCAACTCTCCTCCAGATGCTGATGCCCGTCCTTTTTGCCCCAACACCCCCTCCTCCAGCAGATGGCAGAGCTTTGCTCATATGGTGTGCTGGCAATCCAGGGAAAGGATGCCTGCAGTAAGGTATTGTGTTTGTGTGTGTGGCTAAGGCCTCTCACAAGAATAAATGTTATACTGCATCCACACAAAGAGCTGTGGAGGCTGAAAGAAAATTGGATTACTTTGGGCCTTTGTCACACATTCTGAGGGCTGGTATCACACACTGGCTGGTCAGAAGGTGGAAGAGTATGTGTCACTCGGACCCAGGAGGGGCAGCCCTGCTGCTGGAGTGCAGGCGCACACCCTGCTGCTGCTGCTGCAGCCACCAATGGGTTTATCTAGTTTCCAGAAGTGAGGTTGAGGCTGGCAGGTGTTTCAGGAAGTAAGGGTGACATAAAAAGAAAAGGAGTACTTGTGGCACCTTAGAGACTAACAAATTTATTACAGCATAAGCTTTCGTGAGCTACAGCTCACTTCATCAGATGCATTTGGTGGAAAAAACAGAGGAGAGATTTATATACACACACACAGAGAACATGAAACAATGGGTTTATCATACACACTGTAAGGAGAGTGATCACTAAGATAAGCCATCACCAGCAGCAGGGGGGGAAGGAGGAAAACCTTTCATGGTGACAAGCAAGGTAGGCTAATTCCAGCAGTTAACAAGAATATCAGAGGAACAGTGGGGAGTGGGGCGGGAGGGAGAAATACCATGGGGAAATAGTTTTACTTTGTGTAATGACTCATCCATTCCCAGTCTCTATTCAAGCCTAAGTTAATTGTATCCAGTTTGCAAATTAATTCCAATTCAGCAGTCTCTCCTTGGAGTCTGTTTTTGAAGCTTTTTTGTTGAAGTATAGCCACTCTGAGGTCTGTGATCAAGTGACCAGAGAGATTGAAGTGTTCTCCAACTGGTTTTTGAATGTTATAATTCTTGACGTCTGATTTGTGTCCATTCATTCTTTTACGTAGAGACTGTCCAGTTTGGCCAATGTACATGGCAGAGGGGCATTGCTGGCACATGATTGACAGAGCCAGAAGAGTACCCAGAAGTCACCTACTACAGGACAGGCCCAACAAAGAAAACAACAGAACGCCACTAGCCATCACCTTCAGCCCCCAACTAAAACCTCTCCAACGCATCATCAAGGATCTACAACCTATCCTGAAGGACGACCCATCACTCTCACAGATCTTGGGAGACAGACCAGTCCTTGCTTACAGACAGCCCCCCAATCTGAAGCAAATACTCACCAGCAACCACACACCACACAACAGAACCACTAACTCAGGAACCTATCCTTGCAACAAAGCCCGTTGCCAACTCTGTCCACATATCTATTCAGGGGATACCATCATAGGGCCTAATCACATCAGCCACACTATCAGAGGCTCGTTCACCTGCGCATCTACCAATGTGATATATGCCATCATGTGCCAGCAATGCTCCTCTGCCATGTACATTGGCCAAACTGGACAGTCTCTACGTAAAAGAATGAATGGACACAAATCAGACGTCAAGAATTATAACATTCAAAAACCAATTGGAGAACACTTCAATCTCTCTGGTCACTCGATCACAGACCTAAGAGTGGCTATACTTCAACAAAAAAGCTTCAAAAGCAGACTCCAAGGAGAGACTGCTGAATTGGAATTAATTTGCAAACTGGATACAATTAACTTAGGCTTGAATAGAGACTGGGAATGGATGAGTCATTACACAAAGTAAAACTATTTCCCCATGGTATTTCTCCCTCCCGCCCCACTCCCCACTGTTCCTCTGATATTCTTGTTAACTGCTGGAATTAGCCTACCTTGCTTGTCACCATGAAAGGTTTTCCTCCTTTCCCCCCCTGCTGCTGGTGATGGCTTATCTTAAGTGATCACTCTCCTTACAGTGTGTATGATAAACCCATTGTTTCATGTTCTCTGTGTGTGTGTATATAAATCTCTCCTCTGTTTTTTCCACCAAATGCATCCGATGAAGTGAGCTGTAGCTCACGAAAGCTTATGCTGTAATAAATTTGTTAGTCTCTATGGTGCCACAAGTACTCCTTTTCTTTTTGCAAATACAGACTAACACGGCTGCTACTCTGAAGGGTGACATAGACACCTTCCTGGAGGTTCTTTCCAGATCATAGATTATGGTCATTGCAAAATACAGCAGGCTTCCTTGGCATGATTACGGCCATGAATTTAACTGCTTTACAAACATTTCTTGTATACCCTGATTTACAGAATCAGCTATATACTGCAAAACAGGAAGGGCGCAGAGTCATGGTTACCGTGCATCATAATGCCAATGAAATTAAATGGGTATTTGTAAGACTTGGCCAAGACCTGTCACACCACTGGTGGCAAGTGTTATTGGGATGGACCCCCACTGGCACAGGCATCATGAATTTTGCCCTGCACCCCATCATAGTAACCTTGGGGTGCCAAAAAGTAGTGGTTTTTGTTATCAGCCTAATGACATGCTGGATATGGTGCAAACTCCGGCAATTGCAAGTCCCCTGACAGATGAGTCAGTGGTTACTGCCACCAGCACTCGTACCCCCAGGAGAGGAACATATTGAACTTGTCACCCCTCCCTTAAATGGGAAAGGAGGCTAAAACGGTCGCTTGTCAAATTGCTATGATGGTGTGCTGAGTATGGGATGCTAACAAGAAGATAATTTGCTTGGTCTCGGCTGAGAGCCTTGAACTTTCATTGGATGGCAACTCAGATGCATCCAGAAAAGGTGTGACAGTGATCATGGAAAGGACCCCTTGTGTGAAAGGTGACCTTTAAGGAGGGGAATTGTACGGGGAGATTTTGGCAAACCAGTAAAGTGCCTGAAATCACAATGGCTTATTGCTAAAAGCAGCCAAGTCAGCAGGGTGTAAATTGGCCATGTCACAGCCTCAGCTTTACCAAGGCAGGAGGGCAGGGGGTTTTGGGTGCCACAGAAAGGGTAGCTTGACCCCGCATTCTTCCTGATATGAATTGTGTTGAAGTTGTTGATATATGCATTTTAGAAGAGCAGGATGTTCCCCAGGAGTGTTTATTGGGACCTCAAGGCTGCAAACTCTGGTAAAACCCACACCTGGTTAATCAATAATCAGAAGAAAGCCTCTTGCTTGATCATTGGAACTGCTTGCTTAACAAGTTTTCTTTAAGGGACATGTCATTTTTATTACTAATGTATCAATAAAGGGGAAAAGTTTGAGGTAGGGGGGACTCTTCAGGACTGGACTCTCCCTCTGGATGCATCTTGTTTTCCCCATGGGCAAAAGGGCTACCGCTGTGCCAGTCGAGAGCCACACTCAGCTTCAGTAATTATCGCAGGTTGGGGGTGTTTTACTAACCTATTGGAGACGTGTGTAAGTGCTTGAGACTAAGTAAAGTTTAGCTTTAAGTGAAAGCACTCTTGTGTTGTCCTATTCGTGCCAGCTATCTATCGGTCAGACGGCCATGTCTCCCCTGATTTATTTCCTGACACCAACTTGCATAGAGTAAAAGTTACCAAGAGCTATGGGTTGAAAGACATTCAAAATCACATCCCCTGATTGCTATAATATGACAGAAACATTTATAACATAACTTAATTTGTTTGCCAATACCTTTATGTTAGTAGCGTTCAGTACTCCCACTTCTAATCCAGTTCCATCCAAAGCAGTTCAATACATTTATTGGGAGCCTTTTCTTTAGGCTACCCATCCCTCCTGGCTGCCAGGCAAATCCAATAACCTTCAGTAGTTCACACTGAGATAGTATTAGGGAAGGTGTTGCAATGGCTTTTCTTTCCTTACATCCAATGTCATTCAACACCCAGGGGCATTCAGTTGGGCTTGCATGCTGGAAGTTGACTAAGAAGTACAAATTGGCAAGTCTTATTCTTTTAGTAACCAATGTTTTTACGTACCCTTTTTTCCCTTGGTAATTTCACTTTGTGCTTTAAAGACTTTTTATGTCCATCCTTTTATTCCTACCAACCTTGTGTCTCATTCATGTTTTGCCTTTAAATGTGCCTTTACCACCTAAGGATGTTTCCCTGTTAACAGACTGGCATTTCTTGATCTCCACCCTTCTGCAACATTGATTTCTGTAAATACAGTTAAAATGCTTGTTAATCCTTTTCTGCCTAATGCGGTATTTCCTTTTTTTTGTAACACAATACACAACAATGCTAGCAACAAGACAACCACTACAAAACAAAACATAAAACATAAAACACAATCTTTGTCATGACAGTAGATCCATGGTATTCTGGGTTGCTCTTCAACTGGTACCAGCTTTTTCTGATTTTCTGAAAGACAAAAAACATGTTTCTACCCCTTTTGGGGTGGCAGATTATTGCTTAAAATATCCCTTCCTTTTACAAATATACTTGCTGAGTGCAAGCAAAACAGAGGAATTACCCCCATACCTTCCTGTGTTTTTCTCCTATAGACAGGCCAGGTTTCAATGGCTCCTACCTTTTAAGGGTTTAGGGGAAATTATCCCACTGTTCAGTTATTAAATTCATGAGGTGGTGTACCTCAGTTTTCCTTCTTATACAGCAGACCAAGTTTGTAATGTTTTTCTGCTGTGCTAAGCTTTAAGTTTATTCATAGGTAATAGCCGAGAAGCATCGTTACCATATGACCTTAAAGGTTTTTCCAAAAATCATACTCACTATACATTGTTACAGGGGTACTTATTGACATTACATTTATCCCAGTGTTTAATATTAACAACAACTCTATTAAAAACTTCAGATTTCAGCACTGCATACACACACAAAAAGAATATTTTTTCCTACTTACGGTTAACCTGTCCCTCTCCTATTTTTAGGTTTGACTTCTTTTCCACCTTCCTCTGGAGAGTCATAATTTGAGCCTTTTGGTTTCAGGTAGTTTGCATTTACACAGATGCTTTCTGGCTTGCTTTTGGATCCAAAGCCATGAGCAACTTAGAGACCCTCTCTTAAAAAGGGACACAATCAACTTCCACCTGAGTTTTCGTTTCTTTTCACTTCCTGCTTCCAAAACACACAGAGATCTGAAAAAGAAAACACAACCTACTGTGGCTCCCTTTAGAGCCCTAATAGGATTTTAATTAAGTAGCATGCTTTGTTTCCATTCATTTTACCTCTTCTACAATATTCACTGCACATGTCCTGGGAAACATGCACCTTCCTTTCATAGTTTAACTTCTATAGCATTAGATTAGCCATATCAATTTTTACATAAGGTGTAATCGTTTCTTTTGTGCTCACAGAATTTTCATGTACCTTTATCAGAGTGACAGTCTGATTACTCAGAGCCACCTTAAGACTCAGTGTTTCTAATGTTGCTTCTTTTTTTTGTGCACCTTACTCCTGCTGTTGCTCCAGAGGGGCACTGGCTTTTTAAATTTCTTATTCTTTTACTACAGTTCTTATCTGCTATTTTGTTACCAAAAAAAAAGGATCCAGAATTTCTTCCCATTCTCCTGGGTTTGACTGTCCTGCTGCAGCCACGACTTTGGTGTTTAAAAAGATATTGAGCTTTATGAAGCATTTGGGTACCTTAAGGGTTAAATGCTAAATACCACAGTCAAACAACACTAGTTACCTGTGTCTGGCAAAAAGTGTCTGTCAGTTTTGCAACTTTGAATGAAATAATCAAATGCATTCTTAGTGGTATTATTTAAAAACTAAACCAAAAACCAATTTATCTTAAACCTACAAAACAGAGTTTTACAAGCCAGGAGCGCCGGCCTAGGTCCCAAACACTCCACACATTTACACAATATGTTTATATATACACACACACAGATACATATATTCTCTTTTGCTTAAGATCCCTTACATGGCTTTAATTTTTACACAGCTAAACATAGATTACGTTGGTATACATTTGGGGTCAATTAAGTTTCAATAGAAATCCTTATGTTCTTTTAGCGAATTTGACTAAATTGTTCAGTCAAATGATTCAAAGCAGATTGTCTTTTTGCCTGGCTTATTTACAAACATCCCTTTGAAAAAGGGCCCATTTTTCCTTCAGAATGGCTGCAAAGAAACCAAGAATTCTTTTTCTATAACATTTTTCTGTTAATGTTTGTACATGGTTCAACTGCTTAATTCCCTCCAGCCTCTGCAGAGTTAACTTCTCACTCTCTTTCCTTAAATCACTTGCTTATCTCCCAAAATGACACCTTCATCAGCTCAGATTTTACCAGTACAAGTATTGTCCCGGGGATCTGAATTCCCCATGCCGGTACTTACTCCTGCCAGTATGCCCCTCAGGGCTCCCAACCCAGTATGCCCCTCAGGGCTCCCAACCTGTTTTTCAATCTCTTTATCTGTTGCCTGCCTGCTTGTCTGGGCCTGATCCTGCTTTCCTTGCTGAACCACCCCTTCCCATAGGCACAGGCTTTCTCCCACTAACCATTTAGCAAGGTGGGTGGGCTCCTCAACTAGCCCCCACCCCTCCTCATCCCTTTTCTTTGTTATCTTTCTCTCTTGTTGCTTTGGGGTGGTCATTCTGCCAGATAGGTAGTGACCCTTTCTGACAGAAGGCACAGGTACTTCGCTATTATTTACTGTCTCTCAGTTCAGTCCAAAAAACCTTAGGCTGCCCACATTCTCTCCACCAGATTCGTTACCCACACAAAATTCTCTATCACTCTCACATTCAAGGGCATCCACCTTTTCCCCAGTTCCTAGAGCTCCAGGCAAAAAGCACCTAACTTTACCCTGCCGTGGGCTCTACTCCTCCATGGATTCCGGGCAAACACCCATTCCTTGTGGACTCAGAGCAAACTCCCTTTCCCATTGGACTCAGGGCTTAATCTTTTTCAGATTTACAGGGTCTTTTACCAGTCAAAGAGCCTTACACAGTAATATCCTACATAACCTCTATTTCTTAGCAATCACCAAAAACAGACTGCACACACATGCAGTGCTCACCACTCCCAATAAGACAGAAGGACTTTTCCTGATGGCTAGTCAGAATCAGGCCCATCTGGGGGACACCAGTTTCTGCATGATTTCATTGGCAGAGTGTTAAGGTCTGGCAGCTCTGATCTTTGGGGCTGTGTCCTGGAGTTGGTTCCCTGTCTCTGGACATAATTTCTCCACTCGAGCAGGCAATCAGCCTGAGTTCTGAGTCCCAGTAACAGAATGTATCCGTAAATTAACTTGCGAACTGCAACACGGGAATTTGTGGAGAGCAACCCCATCCCACCATCTTTTACCTCCTATTGCAATGCACAAACTACAAACTGTTTGTACCATCCGTCTCCTTCCTTTCTACCAATCCTCGTTGAGGCCTCCAAATTCTGTTACCTGGGGTTCTTTCAACCCAAAGCTGTCGGTAACTTTTACTCTATGCAAGGTGGTGTCAGGAAATAAATCAGGGGTGACACGGCCATCTGACCGATAGATGGCTGGCACAAATAGGACAACACAAGAGTGCTTTCACTTAAAGCTAAACTTTACTTAGTCTCAAGCACTTACACACGTCTGCAATTGGTTAGTAAAACACCCCAACCCTCGATAATTACTGAAGCTGAGTGTGGCTCTCGAGTGGCACAGCGGTAGCCTATTTGCCCGTGGGGAACACAAGATGCATCCAGAGGAAGAGTCCAGTCCTGAAGAGTCCCCCCACCTCAAACTTTTCCCCCTTATTGATACATTAATAATAGAATGACATGTCCCTTGAAGAAAACTTGTTAAGCAAGCAGTTCCAATGGTCAAGCAAGAGGCTTTCTTCTGATTATTGATTAACCAGGTGTGGGTTTTACCAGAGTTTGCAGCCTTGAGGTCCCAATAGACACTCCTGGGGAACATCCTGCTCTTCTAAAATGCATGTGTAAGCAGAGTCAGGATGAGCTCTACCCTGACATCTGGTAGCGAGTCATGGTGGGTTGTGGAAAAGAACTTCAGGGGCTGATCTCATTTGCATAGGCACACCCACCCTGCCTAGATGGTTACTTTGGCTGCTGTAGGAGCCCCAGTTTCTCTGTTATTGGGGCAGGAATAAACTGTTATTATCCTGATCATGTGAATCAAGGACAGTGGAACTGTACTTGGCCTTTTGTTATGATGGAGGGACTCACCATCAACTAAGCAGCACTTGCTAGGCAAGGGTCACAGGTTCCAAAGACCAGTGAATGGAGAGAAAAAAGAAAAGAAGTACTTGTGGCACCTTAGAGACTAACAAATTTATTAGAGCCACAAGTACTTCTTTTCTTTTTGTGAATACAGACTAACACAGCTGCTACTCTGAAACCTGTGAATGGAGAGAGGGAGGTACTTTTTATTTCTTTGCTGGGGCATATCAGAGCTAATTTTGATTCATTAGGCATCTAGTTACAGACTGTTGAGCTGATTTTACTTTGGGCTAATGGTGTACCAGCACTGAGGTTCTCCTACTACAAGCTGAAATCACTGAGTGTTGTGTTAAGTAGCGGGCAAGCCTGAAAATATATTGCAGAGCAGTTTGTGGGATAGCTGGCAGAGCAGAGCCCCATGGAGTGGTGGGGCAATCAGCTTTGGACCATGTAAGGTGCTCCTTAACCCCCTCCATCTCCACCTGGGTTGGGAGGTAAAACTCTGCAGATAAACTTTCAAACTCTGGGGCTGCCCTCATCAGGGACAGAGACTTTTGGGACTTTGGGTGACTTTTGGGTTGCTGGACTCAAGAACCAAAGGGAAAGGACATACCCCAATTTGCTTGGGGTGGGTTTTTTGCTCATGGGTTGTGTTATGAATCCTGTTGGTGGTGTTTCCCCAGCATTAATGCCACATTGTTTCTCTCTCTTATTAAAAGGCTTTTTACTACACTCAGACTCTGTGCTTGCGAGAGAAGTACTGCCTCTTGGAGGCGCCCAGTGGGGGTGGTATATATTTGTCCCAGGTCACTGGGTGGGGCCCTGAGCCAGTTTTGCATTGTATTATTGGAATGGAACCCCTAGATACTGAATCCGGCCCTTGTTGCTGCCAACTCTGACGGGCAGAAGGGTTACACATGTAACAGTTTTCAGAGTAGCAGCTGTGTTAGTCTGTATTCGCAAAAAGAAAGAGTACTTGTGGCACCTTAGAGACTAACAAATTTATTTGAGCATAAGCTTTCGTGAACTACAGCTCACTTCATCGGATGTATCCGATGCTCACTTCATCGGATGTATCCGATGAAGTGAGCTGTAGTTCACGAAAGCTTATGATGAAGTGAGCTGTAGCTCACGAAAGCTTATGCTCAAATAAATTTGTTAGTTTCTAAGGTGCCACAAGTACTCCTTTTCTTTTTACATGTATCAGTAACTTCAACACAATTCTTATCAGGAAGAATGTGGGATTAAGCTGCCCATAACCCCCTGCCCTCCTGCCTTGGTAAAGCTGAGGCTGTGATATGGCCAATTTAGAACCTGCTGACTTGGCTGCTTTTAGCAATAAGCCATTGTGATTTCAGGCACTTTACTGGTTTGCCAAAATCTCCCCATACCCAGGGAGCTACTCAACCCGGTAACCAACCTTCTGTAAAAACAAGTAAATTAACAAACCAAATCTATGTTTAGTGACAGTAAGGCTACCTCAGGACCCCCCCAAATCCTTGGAAGCATGGAAATACCAATTTAAGGGAAAGTCTCCAGCATTTCTTGTCACTATCTGGAGGGCTGGATTGGGGAAGGTGGTGGTGGTGGGGAAGGAAGGGGAACACAGGATGCAGGAATCAGGGAGGGCTTCTGGCAGCAGGGGAGGTGGGTTGTGAGGAGAGGGCAGGCTGGGAGTATTTGGGGAGGCCAGTAGCAGGGGTTGTATTAGGGGGAGATGATTGGTGCATCAGGCAAATAAAGTCAGATTTTGCAATGAAAACTCTAAAGTGATTTATTGCATTTGGAGCAGACGCAGGAAACATCTGAGATAAAATCCAGGAGGTCAAATCAAGCATATACGCAAAATACATCCGTGTATACTTTACATTCAGTACTTTCCCTGATGGAGCTGGGGCTGAGCCATTACCCTGGGGTGGGTGCTTGTCCTGCTCATTTTATCCCATCCACACCCTGATAAGATCCCTTCCTGGCAATGGGCTGGGAGAAAGATGAAAGAACAAAGCATTGCACTGGAGGAAGGAAAGGTGGGTTGGATCCAAGCAAGCAAAGTGGGCTGCAAGATGGCTTATCACTGGCAGAGACTTCATTCACCCTTCTGTCTCAAGCATCAGAATAGTCATTCTTCAGCTGACTGCAAGAGAAAGAAATTAAACAGCATGAGCTCTGGTATTGTAGAGGTGAAATACCACCTACTCTATGCAGTGACCCCACTGAGTCTGCCAGTCTCCTGATCTCTTGCCAGACTGGAAGGCATAGAACACAGAAGGACTTTACGTAGCTGGGGGGAAGTGCAATATTTATACAAAGTTGATTAGGCATTTGTGAGACTTAATGCACTTTATTTCCAATGTGGCTGCACTGAGCTCTTTAGGGGAGTTAAAGAGTGACTGTAGTGCTTCATGTTTTGCACAGCTTGTTCTGTTTTCAGATGTAGATGTATTGTTTTGTCTATTTCTAATAAGGGCTATTTTTGAATCATAACTAACTGTGATTGGGGTCTATGTGATCGGGGACTCTTAATTGAGAAGAATAGACAGGCCTGTAACTAGAGCTGATCCAGAGAATAGAAGGGTGTGCTGTCTTCCGGGTGCTAAGATACGGGATGTAGACCTGAGGTTGAAAAGGATCCTAAAGGGAGCGGGAAAGAATCCCCTAATTATCCTTCATGTGGGAACAAATGATACGGCTAGATTCTCGCTGGAAAGTATTAAGGGAGACTATGCTAGGCTGGGGAAGACGCTTAAGGAAATTGAGGCTCAGGTGATCTTTAGCGGGATCCTTCCTGTTCCTAGAGAAGGGCAACAAAGGTGTGACAAGATTATGACTGTCAACAGATGGCTTAGGCAGTGGTGCTATAAGGAGGGCTTTGGGATGTATGGCCACTGGGAGGCATTCACAGACAGAGGACAGTTCTCTCGGGATGGACTTCATCTGAGTAGGGAAGGAAATAGACTTCTAGGATCGAGGCTGGCACAACTGATAAAGAGAGCTTTAAACTAGGAATTAGGGGGAGATGGATGGGAGATGTCCAGGAAATCTCCACGCCAGATTTTAGCATTGAGAGGGAAGAAGACGAAGTAAGAAAGGATACAGCTGTGGGTAGGAGAATGTATATAAGGAGTGAGGGCGGTGTGGATACTAGTCTAATAGGTTATACTGGCTGTAGAATGACTTGCCTAATAGGGTACAAAATGTGAGCGAGGCCAAACAGCAAAAATTAAGATGTTTATACACCAATGTGAGGAGCCTAGGTAACAAAATGGAGGAACTAGAGCTACTGGTACAGGAAGTGAAACCAGATATTATAGGGATAACAGAAACATGGTGGAATAGTAGTCATGACTGGACTACAGCTATTGAAGGGTATGTGCTGTTTAGGAAAGACAGAAACAAAGGTAAAAGGGGTGGAGTAGCATTGTATATCAATGATGAGGTAGAATGTAAAGAAATAAGAAGCGATGCAATGGATAAGACAGAGTCCGTGTGGGCAAAAATTACATTGGGGAAGAAAACTAGTAAAGCATCTCCTACGATAGTGCTTGGGGTGTGCTATAGACCTCTGGGATCTAATTTGGATATGGATAGAGCCCTTTTTAATGTCTTTAATAAAGTAAATACTAATGGAAACTGTGTGATCATGGGAGACTTTAACTTCCCAGATATAGACTGGAGGACCAGTGCTAGTAATAATAATAGGGCTCAGATTTTCCTAGATGCGATAGCTGATGGATTCCTTCATCAAGTAGTTGCTGAACCGACTAGAGGGGATGCCATTTTAGATTTAATTTTGGTGAGTAGCGAGGACCTCATAGAAGAAATGGTTGTAGGGGACAATCTTGGTTCAAGTGATCATGAGCTAATTCAGTTCAAACTAAATGGAAGGATTAACAAAAATAAATCTGCAACTAAGATTTTTGATTTCAAAAGGGCTGACTTTCAAAAATTAAGGAAATTAGTTAGGGAAGTGGATTGGACTGAAGAATTTATGGATCTAAAGGTAGAGGAGGCCTGGGATTACTTTAAATCAAAGCTGCAGAAGCTATCGGAAGCCTGTATCCCAAGAAAGGGGAAAAAATTCATAGGAAGGAGTTGTAGACCAAGCTGGATGAGCAAGCATCTTAGAGAGGTGATTAAGAAGAAGCAGAAAGCATACAGGGAGTGGAAGATGGGAGGGATCAGCAAGGAAAGCTACCTAATTGAGGTCAGAACATGTAGGGATAAAGTGAGACGGGCTAAAAGTCGAGTCGAGTTGGACCTTGCAAAGGGAATTAAAACCAATAGTAAAAGGTTCTATAGCCATATAAATAAGAAGAAAACTAAGAAAGAAGAAGTGGGGCCGCTTAACACTGAGGATGGAGTGGAGGTTAAAGATAATCTAGGCATGGCCCAATATCTAAACAAATACTTTGCCTCAGTCTTTAATAAGGCTAAAGAGGATTTTAGGGATAATAGTAGCATGACAAATGGGAATGAGGATATGGAGGTAGATATTACCATATCTGAGGTAGAAGCAAAACTGAAACAGCTTAATGGGACTAAATCAGGGGGCCCAGATAATCTTCATCCAAGAATATTAAAGGAATTGGCACCTGAAATTGCAAGCCCATTAGCAAGAATTTTTAATGAATCTGTAAACTCAGGAGTAGTACCGAATGATTGGAGAATTGCCAATATAGTTCCTATTTTTAAGAAAGGAAAAAAAAGTGATCCGGGTAACTACAGGCCAGTTAGTTTGACATCTGTAGTATGCAAGGTCCTGGAAAAAATTTTGAAGGAGAAATTAGTTAAGGACATTGAAGTCAATGGTAAATGGGACAAAATACAACATGGTTTTACAAAAGGTAGATCGTGCCAAACCAACCTAATCTCCTTTTTTGAAAAGGTAAAGATTTTTTAGATAAAAGAAATGCAGTGGATCTAATTTACCTAGATTTCAGTAAGGCATTTGATACCGTGCCACATGGGGAATTATTAGTTAAATTGGAGAAGATGGGGATCAATATAAACATAAAAAGGTGGATAAGGAATTGGTTAAAGGGGAGACTGCAACGGGTCCTACTGAAAGGCGAACTGTCAGGTTGGAGGGAGGTTACCAGTGGAGTTCCTCAGGGATCGGTTTTGGGACCAATCTTATTTAATCTTTTTATTACTGACCTTGGCACAAAAAGTGGGAGTGTGCTAATAAAGTTTGCCGATGATACAAAGCTGGGAGGTATTGCCAATTCGGAGAAGGATCGGGATATTATACAGGAGGATCTGGATGACCTTGTAAACTGGAGTAATAGTAATAGGATGAAATTTAATAGTGAGAAGTGTAAGGTTATGCATTTAGGGATTAATAACAAGAATTTTAGTTATAAATTGGGGACGCATCAATTAGAAGTAATGGAAGAGGAGAAGGACCTTGGAGTATTGGTTGATCATAGGATGACTATGAGCTGCCAATGTGATATGGCTGTGAAAAAAGCTAATGCGGTTTTGGGATGCATCAGGAGAGGCATTTCCAGTAGGGATAAGGAGGTTTTAGTACCGTTATACAAGGCACTGGTGAGACCTCACCTAGAATACTGTGTGCAGTTCTGGTCTCCCATGTTTAAAAAGGATGAATTAAAGCTGGAGCAGGTACAGAGGAGGGCTACTAGGATGATCCGAGGAATGGAAAACTTGTCTTATGAAAGGAGACTTAAGGAGCTTGGCTTGTTTAGCCTAACTAAAAGAAGGTTGAGGGGAGATATGATTGCTCTCTATAAATATATCAGAGGGACAAATACAGGAGAGGGAGAGGAATTATTTCAGCTCAGAACCAATGTGGACACAAGAACAAATGGGTATAAACTGGCCACCAGGAAGTTTAGACTTGAAACCAGACGAAGGTTTTTAACCATCAGAGGAGTGAAGTTTTGGAATAGCCTTCCAAGGGAAGCAGTGGGGGCAAAAGATCTATCTGGTTTTAAGATTCTACTTGATAAGTTTATGGAGGAGATGGTATGATGGGATAATGGGATTTGGGTAAGTAATTGATCTTTAAATATTCAGGGTAAATAGGCCAAATCCCCTGAGATGGGATATTAGATGGATGGGATCTGAGTTACCCAGGAAAGACTTTTCTGTAGTATCTGGCTGGTGAATCTTGCCCATATGCTCAGGGTTTAGCTGATTGCCATATTTGGGGTCAGGAAGGAATTTTCCTCCAGGGCAGATTGGAGAGGCCCTGGAGGTTTTTCGCCTTCCTCTGTAGCATGGGGCATGGTTGACTTGTGAGGGAGGCTTCTCTGCTCCTTGAAGTCTTTAAACCACGATTTAAGGACTTCAATAGCTCAGACATGGGTGAGGTTTTTCCATAGGAGTGGGTGGGTGAGATTCTGTGGCCTGCGCTGTGCAAGAGGTCGGACTAGATGATCAGAATGGTCCCTTCTGACCTGAGTATCTATGAAAAAAACTGTGCTACCTGCACTCACATAAAAACAAATGAAAGCAGAGCTATGTTCCTGTCACCCAGCACATAATCACCACTATGTCTCTTCCACTCAGCGCTCACTCCCCACCCAAAATAACATTTGCTAGGAATTTAGTAACGTTTAACGACAAGTGATAAGAAGGCAAATAAAATCCTTAGAGTTCACTAGTATACTCCGCATATAAATCCAGCATATGACAGCACAGGGCATTTCTTATGCTGTTGGCAACAGTTTTCCTATTATGGGGTTCATGAGGCCTAGTTTCTGGCCACCTAAAGACTGAAGCAAGCAGTTCAGTCTTGGCAATCCAGGCAGGCCTAGAAAGCTCACTGCTGCTTTTGCAAATGTGGAAGGTGCAACCATAATAGCAATCATCTTCCTCACAGAGCAGTCGTGCATAAGGAGGCATTTCCCTGGGCTTTCAGAAACATGGCCTTCCTTGAACTGAAGTTCTACGGCCACTGCTAGTCATCCCAGGACTGGAGAACAATGATGCAGCCCCCACCACTCTGTGCTTTTGGTTTTTGTCCAAAATAGCTTGTGGGTACTGAGTGCTTTGTCCAGAGACCCTACACCACTCACTGGTGCATGCGGGGCTTCTCTTCCAGCTAAGATTGCCATTACATGGCTCTCTGCTAGTAATGACTGAACAGCTGCCACTGTCTCTGCACCGCTGCTTCTGCTGCCTCAGAGCATATAATCATGAAATCCTAGGGAATGCCAGCTCTCCACTCAGTGAGAAACCCTTGTTCTCATGAAAGCAGTCAGCAAGCGAAGCAGCATGTGTTGGTTTACTTGGACGCTGTTATAGGGATTCTGGGAATTTGTCTTCTCCTCCCACAATCCCTCTGGCACCTGTGAGGCCTCCCAGAAGGCTATTAGCAATCACTCATAACACACTACAGTTTGGAGCAATACTAGGAATTCTGGGATGAATGCCCAGAAGAAATTGCTACTAACACAAGCCAGTGCAGTGCTAGTATAGATTTGGGGTGTAACCGTAAAGACACTAAACATGAGTGTGAATATTGTGAGGATGCACTGATTTGTGTTTACCTCAACTGAGATAACTAACATGAGTTAATTGCAACTGAGGGAAGTATAGTCTAGGTGCAGCCTGAAGAGAAAGGCCCCATGTCCTATTCCCCCCATCCCTGAGTTAGCAGCTAGCCCCACTCTCCTGAGGCCACCATCTCTCCCTAGTCAGAGGGGCCTGGATTTGTACTTACTGACCATTGACACTGACAAGTTCTCCTTTCAATCAAGTCTTGCCTGGCTCGTGCCATCTTTTCAGCCCGTTGCTGTCAGGAGAGAAAGCAGTGTGGCATGAACCCTCATTTCTGTATTTAAAGTTCTTCCCTCCAAAGTGGCCGGTGGTTTCAAACCCTCTGTCTGCCCTGACTGTACAGATTTTATTTGCCTTTGTCAAAGTTCCTTCCCACTCTGAACTCTATGGTACAGATGTGGGGACCTGCATGAAAACCTCCTAAGCTTACTTTTACCAGCTTAGGTTAAAACTTCCGCAAGGTACAAACTATTTTACCTTTTGCCTTGGACTTTCGCTGCCACCACCAAACGTCTAACAGGGATATAATTTGGAAAGAGCCCATTTGGAAACATCTTTCCCCCCAAAATCCTCCCAAATCTTACATCCCCCTTCTTGGGGAAGGTTTGATAAAAATCCTCACCAATTTGCATAGGTGAACACAGACCCAAACCCTTGGATCTTAAGAACAATGAAAAAAAACATTCAGATTCTTAAAAGAAGAATTTTAATAGAAGAAAAAGTAAAAGGAATCACCTCTATAAAATCAGGATGGTAAATATCTTACAGGGTAATCAGATTCAAAACATAGAGAATCCCTCTAGGCAAAACCTTAAGTTACAAAAAGACACAAAACCAGGAATCTACATTCCATTCAGCACAGCTTATTTTCTCAGCCATTTAAAGAAATCAGAATCTAACACATATCTAGTTAGATTACTTACTAAGTTCTAAGACTCCATTCCTGGTCTGTCCCCGGCAAAAGCATCAGACAGAGAGAGAGGCTTTGTTTCTCCCTCCCCCCAGCTTTTGAAATATCTTGTCTCCTCATTGGTCATTGTGGTCAGGTCCCAGTGAGGTTATCCTAGCTTCTTAACCCTTTACAGGTAAAAGGGTTTTTCCTCTGGCCAGAAGGGATTTTAAAAGTGTTTACTCTTCCCTTTATATTTATGACAGCCTTGCTCCTCAGAGATTTAACTGGGATATGGCTATTTTAAGAGCCCCTACCCCAGGGGTGGTGGTGCCTAGTTCCCTCCCACTTGCTCCTCCAATGAGGGGGAATCCTCAGAGTGCCATGAAGAGCCTTTCCTCCTTTGCTGTGTGCTGGGACTTGGGGACTCACCCTTCTCTGCTGCTGGGCAGTATAGATGAAAGTACATAGGCTTGCAAGGAGAAGCAGCACTATGCCAGCTCCAACCCCTGCCCAGATCCACACACAGCTATTCCGTTCAGCAGCCTTCACTGTGGAGAGAGAAGTGAGTGAATGGGAGAGATAGATGTAGAGAGAGACACAGAAAGAGACAGCACGGGACTTTGAATGGAGGAAGTAGTGGTGGTCTTCCTACCCACAGTGTAGTCAATGCTGGTCATCACGTTGTTCTCCACCTGAAGGCTGCATCTCCACAGCCCCACAGTCTGGGTCTTCACTGTCACCTCATTGCATCCCAACATGTTTAATTCCTTCTCAGTCCCATTCACATGCTCCCAGTACAGCTGGGCAGTAGGTGGGACAGGAATTGAGAGATTGCAGAACAGGGTCACGTTAGCCCATTTGGAGAGCGGCTCAACAGGGTCAGCAGAGACTGCAAAGAGAACAAGAGGGGGACATGCAAAGGAGAGGATGGGAACAACCTTTCCATAGGGTCTGAGAGAGTCTTGGGGTCTCCAGATGGTAGGCACCTTTTTGGGGGGCACCTCCCATACTCCTGCCCCACTTCCTCTGTAGTGTCCATAGGGGCCACAACTTCCTCTCACCTGTCATCACCACTAGGTGGATGGCCTTCTCCACACGGCCACGGCTGACTGTGAGCTGGCACTGATACCATCCAGCATCCTTGAACTGGACTTTGGGCAGTTTCACTTCCAGGTGATTGCTGGTTTTCCATGTAACCTGCATGTTGGCCATTTGCTTAAACAAGGGCAGCTCTTTAGAGGTGACTGTGAAGTTAAACTTCTCCAGGTACTTGTTGTCTGCCCTTGATTTCCACTCCAAGCCTCCTGTGATGTACTTCAGCTCTCTTATCTGCTGCAGGTGAGTGCTCAGAGAGTAGGAGAAGGACACGGTGGAATTAACAGCTTTGTAGAGTGTCTCCTGGTTCAAATGATGAAAACCTGAATTCAGAGGAGAACATATGGAAGTGTGGGGAGCAATAGCATCATAATCAATTTTGCAACCTCACCATGGAGCAGGGAGGAGATTGTCCATCCCTCTGTCTAGCCCTAGGGAGACCCCCATCTGGGTTATTGTGCTCAGTTCTGGAGAAGCTCAGAGAAGAGCCACAACAGTTCAGGACACCAGAAGGATTGGGTTCTTGAGAGAGATTCAAAGAGCTAAATCCATCCAGCCAAGCAAAGCTACAACTAGAACAAGGAAATGAGAATCATCTGCATGAGTCTGAGATGCACAAATCCCTGGGGGAGGGGGACTGTTTAGGAGAACAAGGGGGAACAGGGTGAGACTGAGCCAAGGAACAGAAGCTAAGGAGCCAGCCTTCAGTGCTTCGGGAGCCTGGGGATCCTGAGAGGAAGGCCCTGGTGCTGCATTGCTCAGGACACTGGGAACTAGGAACCCCGGAAATGGACTGTGACCTTTCCCTGGGGCTGTGTGTGAGGAGGAGATGGGATCTGTTTAGATTTATCCACCGTCTTCTGCATTTTCTAGGCATCTGCAAAGTTCTGAGACTCAGATCCATGCTTCTCTTACCTATCACCAGCACCTTATAGGGTATGTCCAGCTTAGCAGACAGGGATGTGATGTGGCACGTCCAGGTTCCACTGTCCTCAGCACTGAGTTGGTGTATCAGCAGACTGCGTCCACCATTCTTCAGTTCTCTTGACTGAGCAGCTGTCACTTTGTACTTGTGGTTGTCATACCAGATGGTGCTGGCACTTGAGGGACCTTGTATGGTCAGCATGAGTTTTTCACCCTGCAGGAGGTAGCCACTTGGAGAACCTGTAACTGTGAAGAGAGAGAGCCCATCCAGTGAGTCCTGTTGTCCCCCAGCTTCCTCAAGGGGAGAGGCTGAGACTGAAGGTGAGCATGGCGATCTCAGCAGAAGGGCAATCTGAGGAGGTAGGGCTGAGCTGGAGGAAAGGGATCTGCGATAGCTCAGGCCAGAGGAGATGGACAAAGGACAGGGACCTCAGCAAAGTGTTGTCTCAAAGCTCCTTGCACTCTTATCTCATTGTCCCAGATCACTCACCTTCAAACACTTGCAGCTGGACCATGAACGTTCTGGAACCGACTCCACAGACGTACTTGCCAGCATCAGAGTGCCTCAGCTGTGACAATATCAGGGAGAAGTTCCCCTTGGACATCTCCTGCTTATTTAATTCAGATCGATTGAAAAATGGAGTTTTGCCTTTGGGGAGAGTAAAAAGGCAGTGGGTGAAAGCTGCTCGCTAGGAGAGAGGGAATTCCATAGCCCTGTCTGAGGGACAAGGGAGTGGTGAATTTGGAGTTCTACCTCTCAAGAGCTGCGTCTGATACTGGATCACAACTAGGTCATTGTATTTCCAGGTCACCCCATCATTTTGGGATTTGTCAATACAGGGCAGGATCACCTGTTCCCCAACAGCACCAAACACTGTTGTCTCTCCCTCAGCCATAGTGGGGATCAGACCTGAAAGAGACCCCCCAAAATAATGCAGGGAAGGAACAGTCATTACAGTGGCAAAAGTAATACCCCCTCTCCATCAAAATGGACCCCAAACCTCCTAATCCCCCACACTCTTCCCTGGGAGTCTCCCCCATTTTTACTTGCTCTTTTTCCTCTTGCAGTCTTTCTGAAATCTCTAGTCTCCTCATTCCAACCACCTCAACTCTCTTCCATAAAATCTAATCTAACCTAATCTATCTATCTAACAAATAGTGGCAGATGTGGCATTTTCCTGCAATATCCATGAAAAACCTTACTGGATTAAGTGTACGTATATCTGGATTAAGTTAATACACTGAATTAAATGCAAAGGTTATATATTATTGTGGGATGGGATTGTATGTAACCTCTCTAGGTGGGGAGCTGTGATGTGAACCCTGGGAACGGTTATGAACTTCAAAGGACTGTATTGAACAATGTGCCAGACAAGAATGGACTTTTGGGGACAAACAGTGTCAAGTGGTTTGTCTGGGGACTCTCCAGGGGGAGGAGAATGTGAAAACCCAGCCTTATGAAGCTGTGCCCTGAGGAGGGGACCATTGTCTGCTGATCATCTGCCCTGGGAATCTCAAGATGAAAGGCCCAAGGTGTATAAAGAAAAGACTGACCTATTCATGGTTGTTCTGGGTCTGAGTCTGGAACAGTTATGAACTTGTAACCACAGAGAAAACCCTGTGTGAGGTTTGAAGGATGGACTCCTACCAGAGCCCTTGTTAAAGGTGGGATGATCACTGCTAAATACTTTTTTTGTTTTTAGCATGCTTTCTCTGTATTGCTTTTGCCTTAGGAATAAATGTATTGGCTTAGAAAGACCTATGTGGTAACTTCGAACTGCTGGCAATTACCCTGTTCATAACCTCTGGAGAGACAGCACAGTGCAGACATTAGCCTTGTCGGCAGTCCTTACTAGGGAATTCACAGTGTAGGTAGGGAACTGTGCAGCCTGGAAATATCCTAGTCAGGAGGGAGAGAGATGTGGGTCTTCATCCAAGGGAGGTGATGGCTGGGGAGCTGGATGCCTAAGTGGGTGTTGCCTAAATCCTAGTATGCTTGTGTTTGTCTCTATTTCTGTCGCTGACACTTTCTGTCCCACCCTGGAGTTACAGCCATCGCTGTCTTTGTCTTTCTCTCTTACCTTTCCTCCCACTCCTGCTGACCTTACTTTCCATTCTCCCCTCCCTTGGATTTCCTGCCTTCATTTCTTTCTTCTGTGGCTCTCTTCTTTCAGCCCCATTCTTTCCCATTCCTGCACACCCTCCCTACATTGCCTTCTCTCTCTTGCCCTAGCTGACAGAGATTCTGTTTTGTTTTACACATACACAAACTTCTCCCTGGGCCCGTGTCTCCAGAAGGCTGCAGCATAGCCTTCAAAAATCACGAGTCAGGCCACCAAAAAATCATGAGAATAAAAATCATGAGATTTAAAAAAAATCAGTGTTTTCTGTTTGGCGTTTTCGGGCCACACTCGGGTCAGGTTTTCAAGCTTTTCTCTGTAAACTGGAGAGGCAAAATCTTCTTTTTTCTAATTGAAAGCTGAGAGTCTTGTGCAATCGTTCTCCATTCCTGCAGCTGGGGCTTTAAGAAAAACATCACGTATGGCAAGAGCGCCAATCAAATCACAACAACTGGCAAAACTGAGTCTGTCACAGCAAATCCCTTCATAGGAAACATCAGACTGGCTGCAAGTATCCACTACCACCACAGGGACTGGGGTGGGGTGGTGCAGGGGACAATATTTTTCCTCCTGCACTTTGTGGTGAGTGGTTGGGATCAGTGCTGTATTTGATGTGGTAGTACCCAAAGGTCAGGTCCCTTACAAACAATTCCACAGATTTGCAGGTTATTGGGACCTCTGACCCACAGGACCAGGACTGGTCTTGGCACTCCTGCCCCAGTATCATGACATCTTATCACTTCAGTCAGTGCAAAGTCTCCCTGTTGCAGCACTGCCAACACCATGCATTCAAAACTCCCAACTCAGATTCCCCTCCCCGCAAATCATGAGATTGGCTCAAAAATTATGAATTTTTTTAAATAATAAACCACACTGGTTTCCACGTGCATTCTGATTTGTATAGGGAAGATGCCTAGCCCCAATTTGTATGTTATCATTTCAGGTTCAATATTCAAACTGAAACATACACACAAAAGTGCAGGAGGTCTCCTGTTTGGCTCCTTGGGGGCAGAGCCCCCTTGCGTCTCCTACTCTTGATGGCAGAGAGCTGATCACTGACTATCTAGGTTTCCACTCATCTAAAATTCTGCAGGACACTCCTGTATTTAGGAATATGTCCTACCTCCTTGAGTCAGCCCACAGCCTGTACCCCGAGCAGACAGACCCTTTGTACAAAAATACTCTGCAGTCTAGGGGACACCAAGGCCTCATACCTCTACACTATGGGAGAGGCAACTATTATTCCACTCACTTTATAGATAAGGTAATTTCTAGCAGAACTGAGAATAGAACCCAGGCCTCTAACATAGGAGACCCAAATCTCAACCATCCTGCAAAACTGCCTTTCTTTAAATAATAATAATAAAAAAATCTGTCATACCTATGTGTCTGGCCAGCCAGTCAGTAAACACTAGACCACACTCCCCTCCCAGAGCTAGCCACAGATTATCTGGGTAGTTCACTGGCAAAGTGGGTGTCACACCACCCTCTAGTAGTTGGGCCACATAAAGAATCATAGAAGGCTAGGATTGGAGGGGACCTCAGGAGGTCATCTAGTCCAACCCCCTACTCAAAGCAGGACCAACCCCAACTAAATCATCCCAGCCAGGGCTTTGTCAAGCTTGGCCTTAAAAACCTCTAAGGATGGAGATTCTATCATCTCCCTAGGTAACTCATTCCAGTGCTTCACCACCCTCCTAGTAAAATAGTTTTTCCTAATATCCAACTTAGACCTCCCCCACTGCAACTTGAGACCATTGCTCCTTGTTCTGTCATCTGCCACTACTGAGAACAGCCTAGCTCCATCCCTTTTGGAACCCCCCTTCAGGTAATTGAAGGTTACTATTAAATCTCCCCTCACTCTTCTCTTCTGCAGACTAAATAAGCCCAGTTCCCTCAGCCTCTCCTCATAAGTCATGTGCTCCAGCCCCCTAATCATTTTCAAGCATCAGGGGGTAGCCATGGTAGTCTGTATTCACAAAAACAACAAGGAGTTAGTCTTTAAGGTGCCACCAGACTCCTTCTAATCATTTTCGTTGTCCTCTGCTGGACTATCTCAAATTTGTCCACATCCTTTCTGTAGTGGGGGGCCCAAAGCTGGATGCAATAATCCAGATGTGGCCTCACCAGTGCTGAATAGAGGGGAATAATCACTTCCCTCGATCTGCTGGCAATGCTCCTACTGATGCCCAATATGCTGTTAGCCTTCTTGGCAACAAGGGCACACTGTTGACTCATATCCAGCTTCTTGTCCACTGTAATCCCCAGGTACTTTTCTGCAGAACTGCTGCTTAGCAAGTTGGTCCCTAGCCTGTAGCAGGGCATGGGATTCTTCTGTCCTAAGTGCAGGACTCTGCACTTGTCCTTGTTGAAACTCATCAGATTTCTTTTGGCCCAATCCTCCAATTTGTCTAGATCACTCTGGACCCTATCACTACCCTCCAGCATATCTACCTCTCCCCGCAGTTTAGCGTCATCCACAAACTTGCTGAGGGTGCAATTCATCCCATCATCCAGATCATCAATGAAGATGTTGAACAAAACTGACTCCAGGACCAATCCCTGGGGCCTCCACTTGATACTGGCTGCCAACTAGACATGGAGCCATTGATCACTAACTGTTGAGCCCAACTATCTAGCCAGCTTTCTATCCACCTTACAGTCCATTCACCCAATCCATACTTCTTTAACTTGCTGGCAAGAATAATATGGGAGACCGTATCAAAAGTTTTGCTAAAGTCAAGATATATCACGTCACATCCACCACTTTCCTCATATTTACTGAGCCAGTTATCTCATCATAGAAGGCAATCAGGTTGGTCTGGCATGACTTGCCCTTGGTGAATCCATGTTCACTGTTCCTGATCACCTTCCTCTCCTCCAAGTGCTTCAAAATGGATTCCTTGAGGACCTGCTCCATGATTTTTCCAGGGACTGAGGTGAAGCTGACTGGTCTGTAGTTCCCTGGATTCTCCTTCTTCCCTTTTTTAAAGATGGGCACTATATATGCCTTTTTCCAGTCATCTGGGACCTCCCCTGTTAGTCACGAGTTTTCAAAGATAATGGCCAATGGCTCTGCAATCACATCAGCCAACTCCCTCATCACCCTTGGATGCATTAGATCCAGACCCATGGACTTGTGTGTGTCCAGTTTACTTCTATTACCAGGTATTCCTTTAGCTGGAATAGATCACAAGGAGATCTGTGTTGTGACTCTGAAAAGCCAAGGGTTCAAGTCCTGCTAAAAAATCCATGTGGAAAAAATACTTTGTGATCATGTTATGAAAGACTGTCTCATAACACATAATGCAGCCAAGGGCTAGGTTCCATAGCTAGCATTAGTTCCAGCATCTCCTACTGTTTGACATTAAAACCTCTGTGTTCTTGTATGTAATATTTATCCTCCTATGGGACCCCACCTAAGCTAGCATTAATTGAAGGATAGATGCCTCAGGGCATTGCCAATGGGTTACAGAGATGGTCACCAGCCTGACTCCAGCGCAGCTCAGTGGAGACTGAAGGTTATTTGCATCTTCAGGCTCTCACCCAGGTGCTGCCTCTGACCCCACTCCTGTCCACTCACAAAACCCTCTCACCTGAGTTTAGTGGTGCTTTCAGTATGGGCTAATTGGCCTGGCTAGGAGTACTGGCTAGTGCCCAAGTAAGCCACCCGCTTTGCAGGGAGAACACAGGATAAATCACTCAAGTATTTATCGGCCTCCAATGCCTTTCCACAATCCTCCTATGCCCTCCTCCCCTCCCCTCCCACAATTCACTGGGAAAGAATTATGAAACAGCTCAGTTTACTGCAGCATAAAGAACCCTGGGATGTGCCCCCAGGAGTCCTAGAGACACCCATGGGTGAATGCAGTGGCAGTGAGGTCACAGTCATATAGGTTATGGTTTTGAAGTATGGCTGCTCACACCCAGGCTATGCTAACCCAGGTGCTCAGACATGGATGCTGATCATCTAAGTTACCTGTGCAGGGAAGACACACCCTAAGAGGGGCCATCTTTTTTGGTGTGGTGATCTAGCCAGTGTGTTCTCCTTGGAGTTTGATATCAAATTCAGTGTATTTTACACTGTCCCTAGATTTCCAGTTCTCCTGGGGCTCCAGATTTCTGTATTATCACATGTAGCTGCATAGTGGTTGCTTCACTTTTACTTAATAAGGCCATTTTAGGCTTGTGGATTCAGTCCCACTGTCAGTGATCGGATATGGCAGCCGTTTAAAAAAAGGGCAAAACTTGTTTAGTTTGAAGCAAAAAACCAGGAGATTGTAAAGAGCCTAAAAATACCCAAGCTGCTGCACCACGCCCTGCCCAGCCAGGGACTCACCGAGCTGCATTACAGAGAAGACAGCAAGGATGTTGTATGCCATGACACTGAATGGGTCCATCCTCTTGGATTGTTCCTTCCCTCTGTGAACTATGAGCTGGAAATATCGTCCAGGTAAAGGGATCCTAATGTGGAAAAACCCAAATGAACTATTAATAGTGGTTTATTTTCCAAGTCTTGTGGCTCCATGGCTGGGCCTACGTACTTGGTCAATGCCCTTGGTGTCTGCTGTGCTCCAGCACAGCTAGGTGGAAATTCTATCACTGAGTCAGGTGAATTCAATATGACAATGAAGAATCCAGCCAGTGTGTTCTCCCTGGAGTTTGATACTGAATTCAGTGTATTTTACACAGTCCCTAGATTTCTAGTTCTACTGGGGCTGCAGGTTTCTGTATTATCACATGTAGCTGCTCCCTGTCAAAATTGTGGAAGTGGGGGCGTGCTGGAGGATTTTCAGTAGCACAGCAGTGGCTTGGCCTTTCTGCACTTGGAAAGGCACTATGGGGTTCCTGCACCCATGTGGCAGTTGAGGCCTTTGCCCCAGGTAGGGGCTGCATCTCCTCTTTCCCTTCCTTTCTGAGAAGACAGGGGAAACTTTGAGCTTGAATGGGCAGAAGGGAGGCTAGAGGGCCTGCAAAGGCAGAGCAAAAATCTGGCCTTAATTGCTTCTTTGTGATGGATACAGACAGCTTGGAAAGCTCTTTTTAAAGGGTTTTCTGGTTAGTTAGTTTGTTTTTGTTTTTTACCTTAGAAATCTCATGACTATCAAGTCTGGTGTTCCCTGGAGGACTTGTTGGGATTCTCAGAAATGTGGAGCAGGGAAGAAGGGGAGGTGTAGAAATAGTAGTAAAAAACGTTTTTCTCCCAAGTGTTTATAGCATTTGAATTAAACAGCTGTTAACTGAAATCTGAAAATCATGGAAACAAAACCCAAAGGACTAAGATCTGAATAAAAAGTTGATAAATTTCACACCCTGGGCGATGTAATTAAGATGACCTCAGACCCAGTGTGGACACTGCTATGTTGATGGAAGAATTCTAGTTACTGTCTCTCAGGGCAGGTCTACACTTAAAACACTGTTGTAGCACTTAAGTGAAGACGCTTCTATGCCGACAGAAGAGAGCTCTCCTGTCGGCATAGTTAAAACTCCTCCCTGAGAAGAGGTAGCTATGTCGGCAGGAGAAGCTCTCCTGTCAACATAGTGCTGTCTGCACCGGGGGTTAAGGTTGGTATAATTACATCACTCAGGGGTGTGTATTTTCCACACCTGTGAGTGACACAGTTACACGTACATAGGTCTGTAGTTTAGGCCTGGCCTTAGAGAGGTGGATTAACTACACCTTTGGAAGAACTACATCACTGTAGTAAATGTCTGCATTACAGCGAGGCAGCTGTTGCTCTGTAGATGTGCTGCAGTAGCATATCTGGTGCAGACCTACCCTGAGTGTAAGAGCTAGAAAAATTTGTAGGGTCCTATTCTCCCCTGTGCTTGAACATAGTGCAGGGAAGTGGCCATTGGAACCGGTTGTGGCTCCCTGATCCTTGGCTGCCTTGCAGCAGTTACTCTAACTTCTACTGCTGGCTCTACCATTTCCTCTCCCACTCTCAACATGCATCAATCTGTCACCAAAATGGCCCCTCCCCTATCTTCACTGCCTCCATCAGCTTTCCATTGGCAGAGATTCTCTGGGTGTATGGAAAATTGCCCTGTGGGACGCTGTAAGTTCACCATGCACTGCTTTACACAGTGCAAAATGAACTTTGTGGGCCAGAGAATCTGGCCCTTATTTATATAAATGAACATTCAAGCTCTGGAGCCAGAGGTTGACTCTATGTAAGGCACACTCCATGGCTGCAGAATCACAAAATTCAGAAAGGGCCACAGGTGATATAGATAGATCCCAAGAAAGAGGAGGAATGGTACAGGGGCAGCAGAGCTAGGAAGAGGGACAGGTTCAGGTATACACTGCAGGGGGGCTCCCCTCTTCCTGGCCCTGCTTCCTCCGCTACCATCCTTCCTCATTCTCTGGATCTATCTTTCTCACCTGCAGCCCTTGTGTTTTGTGATTCTACAGCCATGGAATGTGGGGGTTGCAAGTCATGGGAGAAAGGAGGGACAGACATGGCTAGGAGAGCCAAGTCCCTCTTGGGTATTCCTGGGATGGTGCAGGTTTGCAGGAAACAGGAGGGATGGAGCTGGAGAACAAAGTCACCCATGTAACCACAGGACAGTGGCGGGAAGCAGGACTTGTGAAGAACAGACAGGGCCAGAGAGCAAAGCCCCCTGTGTTTCCCTAACACAAACCCCATACCTCAGGTGGCTTCAGAGATAGTGTTGGAGCCACCATGCTCTTCCTACCCTCCCTCTGGCTCCTTTCATGCCCCCTCACCATTTCCTTGTCTTCTAGCTTCCTCAGTTCCAAGGAGCAGGATATCTGTAACCTCTTTAGTGTACTGCAGTGGTCATGGTTAGGGCCGGATACAGAGCAGGAAGAGGAGCTCTGGGGACAGAATGTAAAGGGGTGGCAGGTGATTTGAGTTGTTCCTGTTTCTAAATTTAAGCTCTGCTGAATTTCCTCCTCAGGGCAGGAAGCTTGGCTGCTTGGGTTTGGGGTGGGGAAGGGGCATTACAGTCCCACTATTGCCAATCCCAAGCATTGCAAAAATCATGAGATTCATAGAACATCATAGAATATTAGGGTTGGAAGGGACCTCAGGAGGTCATCTAGTCCAACCCACTACTCAAAGCAGGACCAATCCCCACTAAATCATCCCAGTCAGGCCTTTGTCAAGCCTGACCTTAAAAACTTCTAAGGAAGGAGATTCCACCACCTCCCTAGGTAACGCATTCCAGTGTTTCCATCCTCCTAGTGAAAAAGTTTTTCCTAATATCCAACCTAAACCTCCCCCACTGCAACTTGAGACCATTACTCCTCGTTCTGTCACCTGCTACCACTGAGAACAGTCTAGATCCATCCTCTTTGGAACCCCCTTTCAGGTAGTTGAAAGCAGCTATCAAATCCCCCCTCATTCTTCTCTTCTGCAGACTAAACAATCCCAGTTCCCTCAGCCTCTCCTCATAAGTCATGTGCTCCAGTCCCCTAATCATTTTTGTTGCCCCCTGCTGGACATTTTCCAATTTTTTCACATCCTTCTTGTAGTGTAGGGCACAAAACTGGACACAGTACTCCAGATGAGGCCTCACCAATGTCGAATAGAGGGGAACGATCATGTCCCTCGATTTGCAGGCAATGCCCCTACTTATACATCCCAAAATGCCATTGGCCTTCTTGGCAACAAGGGCACACTGTTGTCTCATATCCAGCTTCTCGTCCATTGTAACCCCTTGGTTAAAGATTGGATTAAAGATCATGAGATTTTTAAAAATACGAAATGTTGGTTTCTTTTTATTTGTTTTCTGGTTCATGGGCCTTTATGGCTCCCATTGTCAAGCGTTTCTCTCCAGCCATGAGGGCTAGAAACTTACTCCAGGAGCTGGAGCTTTAAGACAAACACCAACTATCATGAGACTCATGATAAAGTCATGAAAATTGGCGACACTGTTAAGTCCCAGGAGCTCTCCTGTCTCAGATAGAGATCAGGCCTCCTTATGCAGCTAGTATGTTTTCTGCTTCTTTATATCTGTAGCAGGAGGGGTGGGGAAGGTCCAAGCCAGAAGCCCTGCAATGCAGGTAGGAGAGAGACAGACACCGGAGGACAGATTAGCTTTAGGGTGTCTCTGCTCTTAAAAAGCTACAGTGGCCAGGGCCGGATTAACCTTTTTATGGGCCAGGCGCCAAACATATTTGTGGGCCCCCATGGAGGCAATGGAGCACGGCATGGGGCGGGGGGGTCAGTCTTCAGAGCAAGGGGCTGTCCAGGGGCATGACATGGCGGGGCGGCCCCGCTTCACCCAGCCCAGTGCAAGGGCACTATTTACAAACCAGCAGTTGCCAGACACACTGGCCCACCCGGCCCTATGCAGCCAGTATGCCCCTTCCCCTCAGGGGTGGTCCCAGACCGCACCACACATCCCCCCCCATCCTGCCCAACACCCCCCCAACTTCCTTCCAACACCCCCCTGGATCTGCTATGCCCAGCATCCCCCCCAGATCCTGCCACAAATGCACACCACCACCCTTGCCCTGCGCCCCCTGCCCACAGCCCTACCACAACTGCCCAGCACCCCACACAGAACCCCCACTCCCTAGTGCCCCAACACACAAAGATCTTCCCCACCCCCTCACAGCCTAGCACTCCCCCCCCAGGCACCCCAGAGACCCACTTCCCCACACCCTGCTTCCCGTCCGCACCCACCGGCCCTCTGGGAGGCAACTGTGTCTGGTAGGCTGAGCCGGCAGTACAGCCAGGGCTGGTCCCGGGGTGGGGAATTGCTCTGGCTCCTCGGGAGTGGTGCAATCAGCCAGGCCAGGGCCTGCCCCAGCCGGGCTCCCTCAGGACTGACTTGCCTGGAGGGTCCCAGCCAAGCCCCCCACACCTCCACCACCTGGCTAAGACTGGCCTCCGGGGAGACAGGCAGGGCCCCATAGGTGGTGAGAAACAGAGACTGCCCGGAGCCAGAGGTGCACTGGGGTCCGGCCAGGAGGCAGAGAGAAGCTGGCAGGTGGGGCCAGGGGGTGAAGAGGAGCCCTCGGCCGGCCAGCGGGCAGGCCGAGAGGAGCAAGTGGTGAGCGGGGCGAGGGGGGAGGGTTGGCTGGCAGGGTCTCAGGGTACAGTGCAAGCAGAGCAGGCCTGGGCCCCTTCTGAGCATGGCACCATTGTAAACCCAGCACTTACAGAGGCACAGCTGTACCACTTTAGTACTTCAGTGTAGACATTGCATACCCCAATGGGAGGTATTCTGCTGTCAGCGTAGGTAATTCTTCTGTTGAGCTAGCACTGTCTACTCAAGGACTTAGGTCAGCTTAACTACGCCACCCAGGGGTGTGGATTTTTTATATCCCTGAGTGATGTAGTTATGCCAACTTAATTTTCTAGTACAGACTGGGCCTTAGAGGTAATACTACTTCCTTTACTCAGATAAAGTTCCTTGTTCAGTGTTAGATGAAAGCAACTTTTTCTGTGATTCTTTACCACTGGCACATGTAGTGGCATCAAAAGCAGTCTGGTTTTGAATCAACATATATAAGAGGAAAAATAAATGCTAAAGTTCAGCCTGCCTCAAAGACTTTTAATTTGCTAAGTACATGAAGTAGCCTGAGTAGAAGGAGCACTTCACAGAGAGTGGGGCACCACAGGTCAGCTCATTAATCGATGCACTGCGGAGTGAAGCTGAAAATACTTGGTTTCAGAGTAGCAGCCATGTTAGTCTGTATTCGCAAAAAAGAAAAGGCGTACTTGTGGCACCTTAGAGACTAACAAATTTATTTGAGCATAAGCTCTCGTGAGCTACAGATGTGCATCCGATGAAGTGAGCTGTAAATCACGAAAGCTTATGCTCAAATAAATTTGTTAGTCTCTAAAGTGCCACAAGTACTCCTTTTCTTTTTTGAAAATACTTGCAAAACATTTGCTTTCACAGAGGAAGAGTGTGAGAATAGTAATGTACATTATTCAAAGAGAATGAGCTGAGCATTAATTCCAAAAGGGGTGTCATACAAAAATAGGGGCAATCTTATACCGGAAGGTGTGGAGGCGTGGAGAAAGTGTGGACTTTTTTTTTTTATAAGGGCCCCATCTGACCTAGCAGAGCATTGCGACTTTGGTATCAATAAGGCAGACCATACGAGAGATCATCTAATAGCTGGAACTCAAAAGAAGGGACTTTCCAGAAAATAACAATTGATGTCCGGAACAGGAGGTGCAACAGTCACACCAGCAGTCTGTGCTAGTGAAAATGAAAGACGCTTCACGGGAAAGCAGTCAGAGCTAAATACAAGAAATAAACAAGGGGGAATTCCCATGGTGAAAAGGGAAGCATAAGAACATAAGAATGGCCATACTGCGTCAGACCAAAGGTCCATCCAGCCCAGTATCCTGTCTACTGACAGTGGCCAATGCCAGGTGCCCCAGAGGGAGTGAACCTAACAGGTGATAATAAAGTGATCTCTCTCAGGTCATCCATCTCCACCCTCTGACAAACAGAGGCTAGGGACACCATTCCTTACCCATCCTGGCTAATAGCCATTAATGGACTTAACCTCCATGAATTTATCCAGTTCTCTTTTAAACCCTGTTATAGTCCTAGCCTTCACAACCTCCTCAGGCAAGGAGTCCCACAGGTTGACTGTGCATTGAGTGAAGAAGAACTTCCTTTTATCTATTTTAAAACTGCTACCCATTAATTTCATTTGGTGGCTCCTAGTTCTTATATTATGGGAACAAGTAAATAACTTTTCCTTATTCACTTTCTCCACACCACTCATGATTTTATATACCTCTATCATATCCCCCCTTAGCCCTGGTCTACACTAGGTGTTGAGGTCGAATTTAGCAGCGTTAAATCGATGTAACCCTGCACCCGTCCACATGACGAAGCCCTTTTTTCGACTTAAAGGGCTCTTAAAATCGATTTCCTTACTCCACCCCCGACAAGAGGATTAGTACTGAAATTGGTTTGCTGGGTTGAATTTGGGGTACTGTGGACGCAATTAGATGGTATTGGCCGCCGGGAGCTATCCCAGAGTGCTCTATTGTGACCGCTCTGGACAGCACTCTCAACTCAGATGCACTGACCAGGTAGACAGGAAAAGGCCTACGAACTTTTGAATTTCAATTTCCTCTTTGGCCAGTGTGGCAAGCTGCAGGTGACCATGCAGAGCTCATCAGCAGAGGTGACCATGATGGAGTCCCAGAATCGCAAAAGAACTCCAGCATGGATCGAACGGGAGGTACGGGATCTGATCGCTGTATGGGGAGAGGCATCTGTGCTATCAGAACTAAGTTCCAGTTTTCGAAATGCAAAAACATCTGTAAAAATCTTCCAGGGCATGAAGAAGAGAAGCCATAACAGGGACCCAAAGCAGTGCCGTGTGAAACTGAAGGAGCTGAGGCAAGCCTACCAGAAAACCAGATAGGCGAACGGCCGCTCCGGGTCAGAGCCCCAAACATGTCGCTTCTATGATGAGCTGCATGCTATTTTAGGGGGTTCAGCCATCACTACCCCAGCTGTGTTGTTTGACTCCTTCAATGGAGATGGAGGCAACATGGAAGCAGGTTTTGGGGACAAGGAAGACGATGATGATGAGGTTGTAGATGGCTCACAGCAAACAAGTGGAGAAACCGGTTTTCCCGACAGCCAGGAACTGTTTCTCACCCTGGACATGGAGCCAGTACCCCCCTGACCCACCCAAGGCTGCCTCCCAGACCCACCAGGCAGAGAAGGGACCTCTGGTGAGTGTACCTTTTAAAATACTATACAAGGTTTAAAAGCCGGCATGTTTAATGATTAATTTGCCCTGGCATTCGTGGCTCTCCTGGATATACTCCCAAAACCTTTGCAAAAGGTCTCTGGGGAGGGCAGCCTTATTCCATCCACCATGGTAGGACACTTTATCACTCCAGGCCAGTAGCATGTACTCGGGAATCTTTGTAGAACAAAGCATTGCCGTGTATGTTTGCTGGCGTTCAAACAACATCCGTTCTTTATCTCTCTGTATTATCCTCAGGAGAGTGATATCATTCATGGTCACCTGGTTGAAATAGGGTGCTTTTCTTAAAGGGACATTCAGAGGTGCCCATTCCTGCTGGGCTGTTTGCCTATGGCTGAATAGAAATGTTCCCTGCTGTTAGCCACGCGGTGGGGGGAGGCAAAATGCGACCTTGGAACAATAGCACATGTGCTATGTTTGTAATGTTAACAGCAAGGTTTACCGTGAAAGAGTGTACCCATTGTTCTATAAAATGTGTCTTTTCAAATACCACTGTCCCTTTTTTTTCCTCCACCAGCTGCATGTGTTTCAAAGATCACAGGATCTTCTCCTTCTCAGAGGCTAGCGAAGATTAGAAGGCGAAAAAAATGCACTCGTGATGAAATGTTCTCTGAGCTCATGCTGTCCTCCCACACTGACAGAGCACAGACGAATGCGTGGAGGCAAACAATGTCAAAGTGCAGGAAAGCACAAAATTACCGGGAGGAGAGGTAGCAGGCTGAAGAGAGGGCTGAAGCTGAAAGGTGGCAGCAGTGTGATGAGAGGAGGCAGGATTCAATGCTGAGGCTGCTGGAGGATCAAACTAATATGCTCCTGCGTATGGTTGAGCTGCAGGAAAGGCAGCAGGAGCACAGACCGCCGCTGCAGCCCCTGTGTAACCAACCGACCTCCTCCCCAAGTTCCATAGCCGCCTCACCCAGATGCCCAAGAATGCGTTGGGGGGGCCTCCGGCCACCTAGCCACTCCACCCCAGAGGATTGCCCAAGGAACAGAAGGCAGGCATTCAATAAGTTTTAAACTTTTAAAGTGCTGTGTGGCCTTGTCCTTCCCTCCTCCACCACCCCTCCTGGGCTACCTTGGTAATTATCCCCCTATTTGTGTGATGAATTAATAAAGAATGCATGAATGTGAAGCAACAATGACTTTATTGCCTCTGCAAGAGGTGATCGAAGGGAGGTGGGGAGGGTGGTTAGCTTACAGGGAAGTAGAGTGAACCAAAGAGCGGGGGGGTTCATCAAGGAGAAACAAACAGAACTTTCACACCGTAGCCTGGCCAGTCATGAAACTGGTTTTCAAAGCTTCTCTGATGCGCACTGCACCCTCCTGTGCTCTTCTAACCAACCTGGTGTCTGGCTGTGTGTAACCATCAGCCAGGTGATTTGCCTTAACCTCCAACCCCACCATAAACGTCTTCCCCCTTACTCTCACAGATATTGTGGAGCGCACAGCAAGCAGTAATAACAGGGGGAATATTGGTTTCGCTGAGGTCTAACTGAGTCAGTAAACTGTGCCAGCGTGCTTTTAAACGTCCAAATGCACATTCTACCACCATTCTGCACTTACTCAGCCTGTAGTTGAACAGCTCCTGACTACTCTCCAGGCTGCCTATGTATGGCTTCATGAGCCATGGCATTAAGGAGTAGGTTGGGTCCCCAAGGATAACTATAGGCATTTCAACATCCCCAACAGTTATTTTCTGGTCTGGGAAGAAAGTCCCTTCCTGCAGCTTTGAAACAGACCAGAGTTCCTGAAGATGCGAGCATCATGTACCTTTCCCGGCCATCCCACGTTGATGTTGGTGAAATGTCCCTTGTGATCCACCAGTGCTTGCAGCACTATTGAAAAGTAACCCTTGCGGTTTATGTACTCGCTGGCTTCGTGCTTCAGTGCCAAGATAGGGATATGGGTTCCGTCTATGGCCCCACAACAGTTAGGGAATCCCTTTGCAGCAAAGCCATCCACTGTGACCTGCACATTTCCCAGGGTCACTACCCTTGATATCAGCAGATCTTTGATTGCGTTGGCTACTTATATCACAGCAGCCCCCACAGGAGACTTGCCCACTCCAAAATGATTCCCAACTGACCGGTAGCTGTCTGGCATTGCAAGCTTCCACAGGGCTATTGCCACTCGCTTCTCAACTGTGAGGTTTGCTCTCATCTTGGTATTCTTGCACCTCAGGGCAGGGGAAAGCAAGTCACAAAGTTCCATGGAAGTGCCCTTACGCATGCGAAAGTTTCGCAGCCACTGGGAATCATCCCAGACCTGCAACATCATGCGGTCCCACCAGTCTGTGCTTGTTTCCTGGGCCCAGAATTGGCGTTCCACTGCATGAGCCTGCCCCATTAGCACCATGATGCCCACATTGCCAGGGCACCTGCTTTGAGAGAAGTCTGTGTCCATGTCCTCATCACTCTCGTAACTGCATTGACGTCGCCTACTCGCCTGGTTTCGCTTTGCCGGGTTCTGGTGCTGCATATACTGCTGGATAATGTGTGTGGTGTTTAATGTGCTCCTAATTGCCAAAGTGATCTGAGCGGGCTCCATGCTTGCCGTTGTATGGCGTCTGCACAGAAAAATGGCGCAGAACGATTGTCTGCTGTTGCCCTGATGGAGGGAGCGGTGACTGACGATAGGGTTGGCTTACAGGGAATTAAAATCAACAAAGGGGGTGGCTTTGCGAGAAACTGCATGGCCGCCTCAAGGATAGAACTCAAAACTGGGTTTAGCAGGCCGTTGATTTCACAGAGGGAGGGAGGAGAAAATGAATACAAAACAAATCTGGTCTATTTCTTGTTTTGAGCCACTTCATCTACCTTTATACATCTTGCTGGCAGCAGACTGTGCAGTACGACCGCTAGCCATCGTCACCTCCTGGGTGCTCGGCAGAAGATGGTGCAGTATGACTATTGGCCATCGTCTTCTGCTTGCTGCAGATTAAAAGACAGTGCACTGCCGGTAGGACTCAATTGCCATGAGATTAAACAAGGGAAATGACCTTGCTGAGTCACTCCCATATTTGCCCAGGCGCCTGGTTAAAAGAGCACCCAGGACTACGTTGACGATGGCTACCAGTCATACTGCACTGTCTGCTGCCAAAGGCAATAAACTGCTGCTGTGTAGCAATGCAGTACCACGTCCGCCAGCACCCAGGAGACATACGGTGACGGTTAGCTGAGCGGGCTCCATGCTTGCCATGGTATGGCATCTGCATAGGTAACAAGAAAAAAGGTGCAAAGCGATTGTCTGCCCTTGCTTTTACGGAGGGAGGGAGGGAACGGGGGCCTGACGATATGTACCCAGAACCACCCGCAACAATGTTTTAGCCCCATCAGGCACTGGGATTTCTACCCAGAATTCAAATGGGCGGTGGAGACTGCGGGAACTGTGGGATAGCTACCCACAATGCAAAGCTCCGGAAGTCGACGGTTGCCTCGGTACTGTGGACACAGTCCGCCAACTATATGCACTTAGAGCATTTGTGTGGGGACACACATACTCGACTGTATAAAAATGCTTTCAGCAAAACCGACTTCTATAAATTTGTTGTGTAGACATACCCCTAGTCTCCTCTTTTCCAAGTTGAAAAGTCTAGCCTCATTAATCTCTCTTCATATGGGACCCGTTCCAAACCCCTCATCATTTTAGTTGCCCTTTTCTGAACCTTTTCTAATGCCACTTTATCTTTTTTGAAATGAGGGGACCACATCTGTATGCAGTATTCAAGATGTGGGTGTACCATGGATTTATATAAGGGCAATGAGATATTCTCCGTCTTATTCTCTGTCCCTTTTTTAATGATTCCTAACATCCCGTTTGCTTTTTTGATTGCCATTGCACTCTGCGTGGATGTCTTCAGAGAACTATCCATGATGACTCCAAGATCTTTCCCCTGATTAGTTGTAGCTAAATTAGCCCCCATCATATTGTATGTATAGTTGGGGTTATTTTTTCCAATGTGCATTACTTTACATTTATCCACATTAAATTTCATTTGCCATTTTGTACCCAATAACTTAGTTTTGTGAGATCTTTTTGAAGTTTTTCACAGTCTGCTTTGGTCTTAACTATCTTGAGCAGTTTAGTATCATCTGCAAACTTTGCCACCTCACGGTTTACCAATTTCTCCAGATCATTTATGAATAAATTGAATAGGATTGGTCCTAGGACTGACCCTTGGGGAACACCACTAGTTACCCCTCTCATTCTGAAAATTTACCATTTATTCCTACCCTTTGTATCCTGTCTTTTAACCAATTCTCAATCCATGAAAGGATCTTCCCTCTTATCCCATGACAACTTAATTTACGTAAAAGCCTTTGGCGAGGGACCTTGTCAAAGGCTTTCTGGAAACCTAAGTACACTATGTCCACTGGATCCCCCTTGTCCACACGTTTGTTGACCCCATCAAAGAACTCTAATAGATTGGTAAGACATGATCTCCCTTTACAGAAACCATGTTGACTTTTGCGCAACAATTTACGTTCTTCTATGTGTCTGACAATTTTATTCTTTACTATTGTTTCAACTAATTGGTCCGGTATTGACATTAGACTTATCGGTCTGTAGTTCCCAGAATCACCTCTAGAGCCCTTCTTAAATATTGGAATTACATTAGCTATCTTTCAGTCATTGGGTACAGTAGTTGATTTAAAGGACAGGTTACAAACCATAGTTAATAGTTCCGCAATTTCACATTTGAGTTCTTTCAGAACTCGTGGGTGAATGGCATCTGGTCCCAGTGACTTGTTACTGTTAAGTTTCTCAATTAATTCCAAAACCTCCTCTAGTTACACTTCAATCTGTGACAATTGCTCAGATTTGTCACCTACAGAAGACGGCTCAGGTTTGGGAATCTCTGTAACATCCTCAGCAGTGAAGACTGAAGCAAAGAATTCATTTAGTTTCTCTGTGATAACTTTATCGTCTTTAAGTGCTCCTTTTCTATCTCGATCGTGCAGGGGCCCCACTGGTTGTTTAGCAGGCTTCCTGCTTCTGATATACTTAAAAAACATTTTGTTATTACCTTTTGAGTTTTTGGCTAGCTGTTCTTGAAACTCCTTTTTGGCTTTTCTTATTACATTTTTACATTTAATTTGGCAGTGTTTATGCTGCTTTCTATTTACCTCACTAGGATTTGATAAGTTGAGTCTCTATTATGGTGTCTTTGAAAAGTGTCCATGGAGCTTGCAGGGATTTCACTCTAGTCACTGTACCTTTTAATTTGTTTAACTAACCTCCTCATTTTTGCATAGTTCCCCTTTCTGAAATTAAGTGCCACAGTGTTGGGCTGTTGAGATGTTCACTTATCATCTGGCAGGTGACAATGCCTGCTCCACAGAGCAAAGGAGCCCCTGCTTGGAGCAAAGCTGAACTACTGGAACTGATCAGTGTTTGGTGAGAGGAGGCTGTGCAGGGACCCAGGATGTCCCATGATCAAACCCTCAACCCCCCTTCCCACAAGACCCATTGTCAAAATGGAGAAAGCTTCGCGGAGGGATAGAGACACTCAGTGCGCTGCTCTCATCCACGATGGAAGTGCTGCAAATATAAACACTCTCTGATGCCTGTGGATGTACGCGAGTACACAAACCAGCGCTTTTCTTTCAATGGTTCACTATAACATTGAAACTGACTGCGCAAAAACTCTGCAAGTATAGACATAGCCTAAATCCCTGTGTAGACAGCACTAGGTTGACAGAAAAATTCTTTCATCAATCCAAGTATCGCCTCTTGGGGAGGTGGATTTACTGCAGTGACTGGAGAACTCCTCCCATAGCTGTAGTGTCTACACTAAGCACTACAGCAGCACATCTGCAGCTATGCCACTGTAGTGTAGACACCTACTACAGGGACAGAAGGAGGTTTTCTGTCACTGTAGTACATCTACTTCTCCAAGAGGTGGCAGCTAGGTTGACAGAATACTTCTTCTGTCGTCCTACCTGTGTTGGAGGTTTGGGCAACCTAACTACACTGTATAGGGTGTAAAACTTTTCACAGTCTTCAGCAATGTAGCTAGATCAACCTAAGTTTTAGGTGTAGACCAGGCCTGTTTGCCCCTAATCTGTTACTGAAATTACCCCCCCAGACAGATTGGCATCAGCACTGCCTAGCCTGTTTGATGGCCTATCAACGGCCATCAACTGTACAATTAACCCATTGAAAGGAGCCAAGGAAGACACTCTATGAGTCATCAAGGCATGTGGTATGCTTGTGGACAGAGAACTCTAGGGCTTCCATGTCATATGCTGTGAAGCTTGTATTTGGGACACAGGAAGTACAAGCCACATGGCAAAAGACTATAAATGACCGCTGCATCATCTCCATTTTGTCTTCATTCCTGCTTCTTACCTCTGGAGTGACTTTCTACAAACTGAAGCTCTGAACAAAGGACTGAATGACCCATCCAAGCTGCGGATGTGTTCCAGAGGAACTTTTAAGCCAGCAAACTCACCAATATTGCTAAAATCCTGATATATGGACTTTGATAGTCTCTGTATGTATTTGATTGCTTTACCATTTAAAAACTCTCTTCTTGTTCTTTCTTTTTTCTTTATAATAAATGTTTAGATGCTAAAGGGTTGGCTGGCAGCGTGGTATTTTGGGTAAGATCCAACCTAATATTGACCTGGCAATGTATCTGGCTCTTTGGGGTTCAGACGAACATTTTGTATAGTGAGCCGAGTTTTTTAAATAACTCCTCATCTTACTGGACGTAGGTGCTGATTGGGAGCCAAAGAAATGGAATGCAATAAAGGGATCTGTGTGATTTCTTTTTTTCACTTCTTGATAATCAGTGTGGGGTATCAGAAGCACAGTTTGTGACTGCAATAGTGCATGAGTTCGGGGGCTGGAGTAGATGATCTCTTGAGACCCCTTCCGATCCTATGATTCTATGAGCACTGTTGGCTCTAACTGGCCACTTGATGGCAGCCTCAGCACAGAAACCATGGATTGAATGGGCCAGGAGACTGGAATCCCCTCAGGCACTCATCAGGGCAGGGTGAAGCACAGTAGGCAGGTGCTGTGTTTGTGTCAGAGGGAGTTTGGTCTGCTCCTGCCTGGGCTATACACCCTCTGGAGATACAGGAGTTAGTCTCTAGGGCTGCCAAGCTGCTTCCTCCCCTAGCACTGAGTTCCCTTTTCCTCCCCTCCCCCACAATATCTGGCTGTAGCTTCCATAGACTCACAGAGCATGTCAAATGCTTGCCGAGAAACAATCAGTGGAGAAAGAGGGCCATGGAAGTGGCAACAGATGCCAAACCATGTCTCGCCACCAGCTCTGGTCTGGAGCTTTTCTCACTCTCTGCCAGCCTTGGCTGGGGTAGTAACCTTAGGTGCCCCCAGTGTAGACAGTCTCTGCTCCAGCAAGCTGTTGATTAGATCAGCACCAAGTCCCTTAAAGATTTGATTGACATGGCACTGCAAATGGTAATGGCAGATGGTGGCCCATCATGCTAGAGTTCCCAGCACAGCTAGCATTGGAGTTAGTAACAGTGGGAAATCATTAGAAAAGGTCCCTAGTGCAAACAAGACATCTGTATGTGTGTGTGTGTGTGTGTGTGTGTGTGTGCGTGCGCACGTGCGCATGTGCATGCATGTGTGTGTGTGTGTGTTCCTCTTTCTTTCTTTCAGGCTGTGCGGTTTCCTTGTTTTGTTCTCGCTCTTGCTTGTGGCTGTGTTTTTGATCTGGAGGCAGCTTGCTTCTTAAGAGATGGCGCAGGTCACCAGGCCTCTGCAGAAAGATTTTCACCCTCCAGCCCCTCCCCAAGCACTGGGTTTCCCCCATGCCTGGCTATTTTGTCCCAGGACAGGATCTGAAGCATCCTACAACTTCTCATTTCTAAACTTCACTTCAGTTTGATTTGAATTTGGGGCTCAGAATGTTTAGCTCCTTCATCAGACTAATCTCTTGTTATCTCTCTCAAATGATCTAGAAAGCTAAAGTAAGGGCTTGTCTATACTTAAAACTTTGCAGCAGCACAGCTGCAGCTGCACCACTGTAGTGCTACAGTGAAAAACATGACCCATGCTAATAGGAGAGCTTCTCCTCCCTGCGTAGAAAATCCACCTTCATGAGAGGCGATAGCTAGGTCAACAGGAGAATTCTCCCATTGACCTAGCGCTGTCTACAATGGGGGTTAGGTCAGATTAACTGCGTTACTCAGGGGTGTGGATTTTTCTGATATTGACCTAATTTCCTCATGCAGACCAGGCCTTAAGCTGAGCTGGCCAGGAAGAAGCTGTTTTATTAAATGATAATTGCTTTCAAACTTTCTTTCCATCATAAAAGCAACAAATGTGTACGAATGTAACAATGGGTAAGGGCAGTGTAAGAGGAAGAGACTGAACAAGACAAAGGAGTCTGACAGAGCCAGAAAGCAAAGAGAGACAGGATTCAGGCACATTCAGCATGCCCCCCATTACCTGTGGGCCTCAGAGGGCCCAGTTCTCACACAGACACAAGCTGCAGGAGGAGGGATAGCTCAGTGGTTTGAGCATTGGCCTGCTAAACCCAGGGTTGTGAGTTCAATCCTTGAGGGGGCTATTTAGGGATCTGGGACAAAAATTGGGGATTGGTCCTGCTTTGAGCAGCGGGTTGGACTAGATGACCTACTGAGGTCCCTTCCAACCCTAGGATTCTATGATAAAGGCACTGACTCTGCTTTGATCTCCCACCACTATACCTCTTGATTGCCACTCCACCACTGAGATGAGTTGCTACCCCACAGAGCTGCTCTGACTTGAATGTCCTCATGGCCAGCATTGAGTGGGCCATGGAGACTGAAGCTCCCATTCAGCCAGAGATGGGATCCCACAGGAGAGGGTCAGGTATACTGCTGAGGGGTGCTGTGCATTATGTGTGGTTGGGGTGACACAGAAGGGATGCCAAATAAGTCCCTCAGGTCAGTGCCGAATTCCCTCTAAACAATTTAAAAATATACATCAAATTGCAGCTATAAAAAGTCCATGAAATCTGAGCTAAAGAAGCCCCTCCAAATCCCATCTCTTTACCCAACTTGGGGCCAGGAGCCTGTCCCACCTCTGCTCCCCCCGTCAGTTCTTTAGAGCTTCTAACCCCCAGTGTCTTGGCCCTTCCCTTGGGAACATGGCTCCCCAGGTTCACAGACACTTAGGCCTGGGGACAGCTCCTGTGTGACTTACTCTTGGCTCAGACTCAGTCCTTTCTCCCAAATTTTATCCCTCCTTGGCTCTCTAAACAATTGCCCCTCCCCCCAGTTTACATTCCTGCCCACTTGCAAACTATGAATACTGAGCTGAAGATATTTGAAGCCAGAGCAAGTAATCAGATATTGACATTGTGAAGTACCCTCGAACAACAGACCTGGCCATCCATTCCCACACTGATGAGTGCATGGTACAGACAGATGGATTATTAGACACACACCTATGATAGGTTTCAGAGTAGCAGCCATGTTAGTCAGTATTCGCAAAAAGAAAAGGAGTACTCTCTTGTGTGGACTGGTCCAGGCTGAGGTTGATGGTGGGATGGAAATTGTTGAATCATGGTGGAATTCCTGAAGGGCTTCTTTTCCATGGGTCCAGATGATGAAGATGTCATCAATGTAGTGCAAGTAGAATAGGAGCACTAGGGGACGAGAGCTGAGGAAGCGTTGTTCTAAGTCAGCCATAAAAATGTTGGCATACTGTGGGGCCATGCGGGTACCCATAGCAGTGCCGCTGATTTGAAGGTATACATTGTCCCCAAATGTGAAATACTTATGGGTGAGGACAAAGTCACAAAGTTCAGCCACCAGGTTTGCCGTAACATTATCGGGGATACTGTTCCTGATGGCTTGTAGTCCATCTTTGTGTCAAATGTTGGTGTAGAGGGCTTCTACATCCATAGTGGCCAGGATGGTATTTTCAGGAAGATCACCGATGGATTGTAGTTTCCTCAGGAAATCAGAGGTGTCTCGAAGATAGCTGGGAGTGCTGGTAACGTAGGGCCTGAGGAGGAGTCTACATAGCCAGACAATCCTGCTGTCAGAGTGCCAATGCCTGAGATGATGGGGCGTCCAGGATTTCCAGGTTTATGGATCTTGGGTAGCAGATAGAATACCCCTGGTCGGAGTTCCAGGGGTGGTCTGTGCAGATTTGTTCCTGTGCTTTTTCAGGGAGTTTCTTGAGCAAATGGTGTAGTTTCTTTTGGTAACCCTCAGTGGGATCAGAGGGTAATGGCTTGTAGAAAGTGGTGTTAGAGAGCTGCCTAGCAGCCTCTTGTTCATATTCTGACCTATTCATGATGACGACAGCACCTCCTTTGTCAGCCTTTTTGATTATGATGTCACAGTTGTTTCTGAGGCTGTGGATGGCATTGTGTTCTGCACGACTGAGGTTATGGAAAAGAAGCCCTTGAGGAATTCCACCATGATTTCAACAATTTCCATCCCACCATCAACCTCAGCCTGGACCAGTCCACACAAGAGATCCACTTCCTGGACACTATGGTGCTAATCAGCGATGGTCACATAAACACCACCCTATACCGGAAACCTACTGACCGCTATTCCTACCTACATGCCTCCAGCTTTCATCCAGACCACAGCACAAGATCCATTGTCTACAGCCAAGCTCTATGATACAACCGCATTTGTTCCAACCCCACAGACAGAGACAAACACCTGCAGGATCTCTATCAAGCATTCTTACATCTACAATACCCACTTGCTGAAGTGAAGAAACAGATTGACAGAGCCAGAAGAGTTCCCAGAAGTCACCTACTTCAGGACAGGCCCAACAAAGAAAATAACAGAACACCACTAGCCATCACCTTCAGCCCCCAACTAAAACCTCTCCAACACATCATCAAGGATCTACAACCTATCCTGAAGCATGACCCATCACTCTCACAGATCTTGGGAGACAGGCCAGTCCTTGCTTACAGACAGCCCCCCAACCTGAAGCAAATACTCACCAGCAACCACACACCACACAACAGAACCGCTAACCCAGGAACCTATCCTTGCAACAAAGCCCGTTGCCAACTCTGTCCACATATCTATTCAGGGGACACCATCATAGGGCCTAATCACATCAGCCACGCTATCAGAGGCTCATTCACCTGCACATCTACCAATGTGATATATGTCATCATGTGCCAGCAATGCCCCTCTGCCATGTACATTGGTCAAACTGGACAGTCTCTACGTAAAAGAATAAATGGACACAAATCAGACATCAAGAATTATTACATTCAAAAACCAGTCAGAGAACACTTCAATCTCTTTGGTCACTCGATTACAGACCTGAGAGTGGCTATCCTTCAACAAAAAAACTTCAAAAACAGACTCCAATGAGAGACTGCTGAATTGGAATTAATTTGCAAATTGGATACAATTAACTTAGGCTTGAATAGAGGCTGGGAGTGGATGGGTCATTACACAAAGTAAAACTATTTCTCCATGTTATTTCCCCCCCCCCCATCCCCCACTGTTCCTCAGACATTCTTGTCAACTGCTGGAAATGGCCCACCTTGATTATCACTACAAAAGGTTTTCTTCCTCTCCCCCGCCTCCCACCCCGCTGGTAATAGTTCATCTTAAGTGATCACTCTCCTTACAGTGTGTATGGTAACACCCATTGTTTCATGTTCTCTATGTATATAAATCTCCCCACTGTATTTTCCACTGAATGCATCCGATGAAGTGAGCTGTAGCTCATGAAAGCTTATACTCAAATAAATTTGTTAGTTTCTAAGGTGCCACAAGTACTCCTTTTCTTTTTTCAAAGAGACTGATGTTCACAAAAAGATCTAAGAAACATACTACATGTGGCCAGTGCACGAGGTGGTTCATATTTGACATTTTCTGGGGTTTCAGCATTTATGAACATGAGCTCCCAGTGTGATTCTGTTGCAAAATGGGCTAATGGGATTTTTGGATGCATAAAGAAGGGAGTAATGTGTAGAAGCAGGGAGGTGATTCTACCTCTGTGTACGGCAATGGTGAGACTGATACTGGCATACGGCATCCAGTGCTCATGTCCATATTTCTAAAAGGATGTTGAAAAATTGGAGAGGGTGCAGAGCAGAGCAACATAAAATTATTCAGGTTTCAGAGTAGCAGCTGTGTTAGTCTGTATTCGCAAAAAGAAAAGGAGTACTTGTGGCATCTTAGAGACTAACAAATTTATTTGAGCATAAGCTTTCGTGAGCTACAGCTCACTTCATCGGATGCATTTGGTGGAAAATGCAATCTCCCCTCTGTATTTTCCAACAAATGCATCCGATGAAGTGAGCTGTAGCTCACGAAAGCTTATGCTCAAATAAATTTGTTAGTCCATAAAATTATTCAAGGTCTGAAAAACCTGCTTTACAGTGAGAGATGTAAGGAGCTCAATCTATTTAGCTTCCCAAAGAGGAAACTTGAATTCAAACTATAACTACCTTCTTTGAAGCAGACAAAGGTTTAATAAGACCAGTGGCTTGAAGCTCAAGTGAGAAAAATTCAAACTGGACATAAAATGCAATTTTTAAACAGTGGAACAATTTATCAAAGGATGTGGTAAATTTCCTGTCACTTAGGCATTTTAAATGAAGACTGGGTGTCTTTCCAAAAGACTCATACTAGCTCAACCACAAGTTATTGGACTTGTAGAATCACTGAGAGCCTCTATGGCCTGGGTGTAATACAGGAGGTCAGACTAGATGATCACAATGGTGCCTTCTGGCCTTAAAATATATGAAATAGACATGCAACAAATACACACACACACAGAGCGACATCTGGCCAGGAGCTGCCATCTCATTGTCCTGCACTTTGGTCTGATGATAAAATTCCCCTCCTTGGAGGGTGTTTGGGGACAATGACAACAGGTGGCTAGTAACAGGGAGAACCACTGCTCCCCCACCCCTCACAACTACACACATGCTGCCCTTACTGCCCACTGCAGTATGGAAAAGAGTTCAGGTGTACATCATGAGTGAGAGGGAAGTCAATATCAGGGTCTTGTAGAGGGCTCATCTTGGGACCTCCCAGTGTATCTGGGTTTTACTAGACATCTTGGTCAACATGGGTTGAGTATGTCTCTCTTCCTCCCTCTCTGACTATGCCTTCATCTTTCTTTCTTTCTTTCTTTCTTTCTTTCTTTCTTTCTTTCTTTCTTTCTTTCTTTCTTTCTTTCTTTCTTTCTTTCTTTCTTTCTTTCTTTCTACCTACCTACCTACCTACCTACCTACCTACTTACAGTTTTGCATAACCAAGTCTCTCAGACCATCTCTTAGTGATCCACAATTCCATCCAACCTAATTCTGAATCTATGTGGACACTGTAAGATCAAAAGTTAGACTCAAATATTCATGCTACATTGAGGAGAGAGAGAAAAGGGAGCAGAGGAACAGCAGAAACCTCGGGTGAAGAAAGGAGTGGAAAGAGGGAGGGGTATTGTACTACTGTGGGAGCTGTCTTAGCAAAACCAGAAAAATAAAATGAACTCGATAGCTATATACGAAGAAAGTTCTAGAAACATACATGGAAAAAAGAGAGATGGATCCAGTGAAAAAAACAGGGTGAAAACCAAAGCAAAGACATGTACAAATACAGAGGGTAAAGAACGGAAAGGGAAAGAGAAAACTTCTAATGAACGAATGCCTCCATTGTCGACACTGGCAGCAGTAACACCCTGCTTTGTGCCAACTGAGCTCTGGGGCAGCTCCTGTGCCACTACCCCAGAGCCTGAGCAGTTTTTTTGGGAGAAAATATTTTTTGCTAAAAATAAATGTCTCACCTTTGGTGAGCAGGGCAAAGATGGGTGTCAGCAACAGTTCAGTTCTAAACGCTTTTGCCAGCTTAGAAAATAGCCCATAAGAGTGGCAAAAGCAGTACTTGTCCCTGGCCAGTACCGCATGCTCTTTGGGACAGTAGAATTTTATCAATAAAATGGGCCAAAATAAGAAAAGTACAAAAAAATAGATGTCTTTGTTCTGGTCACATTGAAAGAAAGAAAGAAAGATCAATATTTAGTAAAATATTTTCCTTACCACTTTTTGTCTCTCTGTCTGCTTCTCTCGTGCGCTGTGTTCATCACCAGGTGTACATGATCTAAGAGAAACAACAACTGACACAGCAGAGAAAAATGATGATTTTCTGAAAGCTGCTCAGATGTTGGCCTTTCTGTCTCCTCCTCTGATACAACAGTCCCAACAAGGGCTTGATGACAGTTCATGTTCTGCTCAGGGTCCATGCTCCGCCTTCTTATTTGACTGGTGATTTCCCATAAGCATTTGAACACAATTCTTGGTATCGAGGGAAATGCTGACTATAGAAGAAGGTTATTTAATGTGGCGCTTGTCTTAGGGGAAGTGCCTATGCAAAGCTGCGAGGGCTTACTGGCTGTATGCACATGTATAGGATGCCATGACTGGGCAGCGGCTTGGAAAGGTCAGTGAGTAGAAACCTGCATGGTTTCAGGGTGCGTGTGCATTTATCGGGTTGTGTGGCAGCAGGCCCAGGGGATTCTCTGTGGGTTTGTATATTTGGAATATGTCAAGGTTAAGTTGGGGTTAATAATCACAACCTCTGTTCCTAACCTCTACAAACCCTATGTCCTCCCCCCCTCCCCGCCCGAAGAGTGAGTACAGCCTGGGCAGTGGCAGGGCAAGCTTTCTGCAGCAATTCCCCCATGAACTGTCCCCCGCCAATGTGCCCCCACACAGACACAGGAAACCCGAAGGGCTGAGGACACTCCATGGCCCATTCATAAGGCGACAAGTTGGTCACAGAGGTCACAGATTCTGTGATTTACGAGACCTCTGTGACATCAGCTCCATGCAGCAGGGATCGAGCTGTCAGTCTCATGCGGCAGGGATTGAGCTGTCAGCCCTGGCCAGCGGGGCTCAGGCTTCAGCCCTGAGCAGTGGGGATTGGGCTTCCATGATTTATTGTTTATTGCCCATGTACTGCCCATGACTTTTACTAAAAATACTTAGACAAAATCTTAGCCTCCTTGGCTTCACTTGTGATGCTGCTAAAGAGGAAACCAATTACTGCCCATTCTGCTGGTAGGCACAGTTGCTGTCCTACCAGCTAGGAACTGGGCTGAGAAACCACAAACTCATTTCACATAGGTACTGAACACCTGTCAGATGGAAATGATTTTTGGTCATTAGGCCTAAAGGTTTGGGATTAGGGGTAAGCAGGCAGAAGAGGATCCTGAGCAGGAGGGGAGGTAAATCTCTAGGGGAACATGGCTGGGATTAGGGGTGAGCAGGGAGAAGGGGGGTACACTGCATGTATCAATGCCCTCAGGATGCTAAGGTAGATAAGAGTCTCTGCTGCTGCTGTATTTCAGCAATTTCCCTTCCAGGGCGAGGGGGGGCTTTTGTGGTTTCCCACCCGCACTCTTGTTGGTCTCTTTCTCTGAATCTCAGCCTCAGGTAACAGAGCGGAAACCCACTGAGCCCCCAGACATAGCTGAGATTTCATCTTTCTGCCACCCACTCCATCTCCTCCACACAACCACTTGTCCCCCATCTCAGGGGGCGACAGAGTCAGGTTTTGGGTGTTTCAGGAGGAGCGGGGATAGCAAGTTACAGTGGTGACGTTCGTCATGTTCACCCACGGTGTATCACAGAGATGTCTGAAATACAGTGTGTGGCATGCCACTGCCAGGCTGAGGCACTGGGGACAGTACTGAGAGAGTCCAGTATGCAGCAGCTCATCTGCTCGCTAATACAAGTTTCTGGACAAATAAAGCAGTTCACAAACAGGGAAAGAGCTGTATGCACAGGAGACAGAATAGTCACAGCAGTTGGATCAAGCCTGTGGAACTCTCTGTCAGATGAAACAAGATACCTTCCCCCCACGCAGTGTATGTGGTGGGTTGTGAGGTGGTGGACAGACCTAGATAGATCAAAAGGGAAGAGCCCCGTACTGAGTCACCCACACCACTCCGAGCAGCACAGCATCCTCGAGCTCTGTGCACGGGCATTGAGGTCAGTGACCTAGGGATACTGTGGTGAGGTGATCAGAAGGGAGCTCTTCCTCATCTATTCATTTGACAGGGTTTTCCCTATGTAGCCCAGTGGGCCAGCTTACCTGTATTATAGTCATTGCTTTGTTATTCTGCTTTATTATATTTAGTAGTAATGCAAGGAACCTACAGGCTTTTATCCTGTAAGATTTGGCTGTAGTAGATAGTGTGAGGCTTGAGGCCTATAACCTTGGGTATAGATAAACTTAAGTAATTCAGAAGTTATAGGGAACTGAAAATGGCATGCCAGAAGGGGAATTTTGTCTAGAATACTGACATCAGTCACTCACAGAACATAGCTGACACTAGCACAGAACATAGTTGACACCAGCATCCAGAAGGTTATGGACAGAACGTCTGCCTGCAAAGGTACCATGACAGCAAATTGACATATATGCTAATAGGGTAACATCATACATATAGACAGGTTTCAGAGTAGCAGCTGTGTTAGTCTGTATTTGCAAAAAGAAAAGGATTACTTGTGGCACCTTAGAGACTAACAAATTTATTAGAGCATAAGCTTTCGTGAGCTACAGCTCACGGAATGCATCCGATGAAGTGAGCTGTAGCTCACAAAAGCTTATGCTATAATAAATTTGTTAGTCTCTAAGGTGCCACAAGTCCTCCTTTTCATCATACATATACTAACCTATAGAAAACAGACACCTTAAGGGGAGGAAATATAAATAAGGACCTCTATGGAATATGCATTGGATGTGGCTGCATCAGTGTAACCTACTATAAAAGTAACATCCTAGGGGCAGCAGATAGGTTGGAGAGATGTAGACCTTGGGAGGGGTCAGAATGATGGCTACCAGGGAAGATGAGGACGATGATGGTGATGAGAAAGATAATGGTTAAATATGAAAGATAAGGGTGTAAGTATGGATGTCCAAATGTACTTTCTGTATTATCTCTATATGCCTTGTTGAGTTTAAGTACATGTATAACTTTGCTAAATTATTAATAAATCATATATTTATATATAGAGAGAGTTCCTATAGTATGAGTGTTGCACCTGTGCACATCGGGGTTTCCAAATTATATCATAATTTTACAATAATCTTACTCGGCCTGATCTTGGGACAAGAACTTGTTAATCCTCAAGTTACAATTATATGTACCCAACTTTGGGTCAGGCTACACCTAGGAAGTCTCCTATCCAGATACTGACCAGACCCTATTCAGCACATGAGAACCCATGGGACTGGGCTCACAGCCCAGGGTGGACTGTCTATAACACTTTCATCTGAGCATCTCAAAGCTATTTATAAACATCGATTAAACATCAGAAACAGAGCTAGGTGAATAATATTAGTCAAAAGGTTTCTCTGATGAATTTCACATTTTTCTCATAAATTATTAAACTTTTTTTAATGTCATGCAAAATTGCTCCCAACTCTCTCGGGAGTATTTGCCATATATGGGGAAACTGAGGCATAGACAGGGCAAGTGATTCATCTGAGGTCATATGATGAGTCAATAGCAGAGTGAGGAACAAAACCCAAGAGTCCTGATTCCAAGTCCCCCTGGCTCTAATCAACTACAGCCTAAGCCCCACTCCCCTCCCAGAGGTAGGTATGGAACCCGGGAGTCCTGGCTCCTAGTCAGCGCTGCATTAAACCCTTGACCCCAGCCCTCCTTCTTCTAAACCAGTCAAAAATTGTGTTTTTGAAAGGTACATTTCTGAGTAGCAAATTCCTAAACTCTTTAGTGGAGAGAGAGGATTGTTCATAGACTTTAATGGGGAGACTGAATGCTCCTAGAGTTCATTGGAGATTGGAGGAATGACCTAGTTCTTTAATGGCAAGAGAAGAACCCATTTGCCCATAGATTTAATTGGGAACTGAATGAATGCCCGGAGATATAATGGAGACTAGGGGGATGCTCACAAGCTATAATAAGGAAGAAGAAAACCCAGTCAACAGTGGTAGCTCAAAAATTACACTTTTGAGCAGCAAAATGTCAACCAACTTCAAAGACCAGAAGATTTATCTTTGCGGTAGAATAGCTGACACCTGTTGTAGTTCTTGGAGGGGCGTTTCAGCTGCCAGACACAGACAAACAAGTTTTTAAAGTGCTTGCACACAAATGCTAGAAGTCTAAATAATAAAATGGGTGAACTAGAGTGCCTTGTGTTAAAGAAGGATGTTGACATAATAGGCATCACAGAAACCTGGGACACAATCATTCCAGGGTACAAAATTTATTGGAAGGACAGAATAGGGCATGGGAGGGGGGGGAAGAGGCACTATATGTGAAAAAAATGTAGAATCAAATGAAATAAAAATCTTAAATGAATCCATATGTTCCATAAATCTCTATGGATAGTAATTCCATGCTCTAATAAGAATATAACAGTAGGGATCTATTATCAACCACCTGACCAGGACAGTGATAGTGACAATGAAATGCTAAGGGAGATTAGAGAGGCTATCAAAATAAAAAACTCAATAATAGTGGGGGATTTCAATTATCCCCATATTGATTGGGTACATGTCACTTCAGAACAAAATGCAGAGACAAAATTTTTTGATACTTTAAATGACTGCTTCTTGGAGCACCTGGTACAGGAACCTACAAGGGGAGAGGCAACTCTCAATCGAGTCCTGAGTGGAGCACAGGATCTGGTCCAAGAGGTAACTATAACAAGACCGCTTGGAAATAGTGACCATAAGATAATAACATTTAACATTCCTGTGGTGGAAGAACAACTCCACAGCCCAACACTGTGGCATTTAATTTCAGAAAGGGGAACTATGCAAAAATGAGGAGGTTAGTTAAACAAATTAAAAGGTACAGTGACTAGAGTGAAATCCCTGCAAGCTCCATGGACACTTTTCAAAGACACCATAATAGAGGCTCAACTTACCTATATACCCCAAATTAAAAAACACAGTAAAAGAACTAAAAAAGAGCCACCGTGGCTTAGCTATCATGTAAAAGAAGCAGTGAGAGATAAAAAGGCATCTTTTAAAAAGTGGAAGTCAAATCCTAGTGAGGTAAATAGAAAGCAGCATAAACACTGCCAAATTAAATGTAAAAATGTAATAAGAAAAGCCAAAAAGGAGTTTCAAGAACAGCTAGCCAAAAACTCAAAAGGTAATAACAAAATGTTTTTTAAGTATATCAGAAGCAGGAAGCCTGCTAAACAACCAGTGGGGCCCCTGCACGATCGAGATAGAAAAGGAGCACTTAAAGACGATAAAGTTATCACAGAGAAACTAAATGAATTCTTTGCTTCAGTCTTCACTGCTGAGGATGTTACAGAGATTCCCAAACCTGAGCCGTCTTCTGTAGGTGACAAATCTGAGCAATTGTCACAGATTGAAGTGTAACTAGAGGAGGTTTTGGAATTAATTGAGAAACTTAACAGTAACAAGTCACTGGGACCAGATGCCATTCACCCACGAGTTCTGAAAGAACTCAAATGTGAAATTGCGGAACTATTAACTATGGTTTGTAACCTGTCCTTTAAATCAACTACTGTACCCAATGACTGAAAGATAGCTAATGTAATTCCAATATTTAAGAAGGGCTCTAGAGGTGATTCTGGGAACTACAGACCGATAAGTCTAATGTCAATACCGGACCAATTAGTTGAAACAATAGTAAAGAATAAAATTGTCAGACACATAGAAGAACGTAAATTGTTGCGCAAAAGTCAACATGGTTTCTGTAAAGGGAGATCATGTCTTACCAATCTATTAGAGTTCTTTGATGGGGTCAACAAACGTGTGGACAAGGGGGATCCAGTGGACATAGTGTACTTAGGTTTCCAGAAAGCCTTTGACAAGGTCCCTCGCCAAAGGCTTTTACGTAAATTAAGTTGTCATGGGATAAGAGGGAAGATCCTTTCATGGATTGAGAATTGGTTAAAAGACAGGATACAAAGGGTAGGAATAAATGGTAAATTTTCAGAATGAGAGGGGTAACTAGTGGTGTTCCCCAAGGGTCAGCCCTAGGACCAATCGTATTCAACTTATTTATAAATGATCTGGAGAAATCAGTAAACCGTGAGGTGGCAAAGTTTGCAGATGAAACTAAACTGCTCAAGATAGTTAAGACCAAAGCAGACTGTGAAGAACTTCAAAAAGATCTCACAAAACTAAGTTATTGTGTAACAAAATGGCAAATGAAATTTAATGTGGATAAATGTAAAGTAATGCACATTGGAAAAAATAACCCCAATTATACATACAATATGATGGGGGCTAATTTAGCTACAACTGATCAGGGGAAAGATCTTGGAGTCATCATGGATAGTTCTCTGAAGACGTCCACGCAGAGTGCAGTGGCAGTCAAAAAAGCAAACAGGATGTTAGGAATCATTAAAAAAGGGACAGAGAATAAGACGGAGAATATCTCATTGCCCTTATATAAATCCATGGAACGCCCACATCTTGAATACTGCGTACAGATGTGGTCCCCTCATTTCAAAAAAGATATACTGGCATTAGAAAAGGTTCAGAAAAGGGCAACTAAAATGATGAGGGGTTTGGAACGGGTCCCATATGAGGAGAAATTAAAGAGGCTAGGACTTTTCAGCTTGGAAAGGAGGAGACTAAGGGGGGATATGATAGAGGTATATAAAATCATGAGTGGTGTGGAGAAAGTGAATAAGGAAAAGTTATTTACTTGTTCCCATAATATAAGAACTAGGAGCCACCAAATGAAATTAATGGGTAGCAGTTTTAAAACAAATAAAAGGAAGTTCTTCTTCACTCAGCGCACAGTCAATCTGTGGAACTCCTTTCCTGTGGAGGTTGTGAAGGCTAGGACTATAACAGGGTTTAAAAGAGAACTGGATAAATTCATGGAGGTTAAGTCCATTAATGGCTATTAGCCAGGATGGGTGAGGAATAGTGTCCCTAGCCTCTATTTGTCAGAAGGTGGAGATGGATGGCAAGAGAGAGATCTCTTGATCATTTACCTTTTAGGTTCACTCCCTCTGGGTATCTGGCATTGGCCACTGTCGGTAGACAAAAAGAAAAGGAGTACTTGTGGCACCTTAGAGACTAACAAATTTATTTGAGCATAAGCTTTCGTGAGCTACAGATGTGCGTCCGATGAAGTGAGTGAAGCTCAAATAAATTTGTTAGTCTCTAAGGTGCCACAAGTACTCCTTTTCTTTTTGCGAATACAGACTAACACGGCTGGTACTCTGAAAACTGTAAGGAGAGTGATAACTTAAGGTGAGATATTACTAGCAGGAGAGCGGGGGGTGGTGGGGGAAACCTTTTGTAGTGATAATCAAGGTGGGCCATTTCCAGCAGTTGACAAGAATGTCTGAGGAACAGTGGGAATTAAAGGGGGGAAATAAACATGGGGAATAGTTTTGTGTAATGACCCATCCACTCCCAGTCTCTATTCAAGCCTAAGTTAATTGTATCCAGTTTGCAAATTAATTCCAATTCAGCAGTCTCTCATTGGAGTCTGTTTTTGACTTTTTCTGTTGAAGAATTGCAACTTTTAAGTCTGTAATCGAGTGACCAAAGAGATTGAAGTGTTCTCTGACTGGTTTTTGAATGTTATAATTCTTGACGTCTGATTTGTGTCCATTTATTCTTTTAAGTAGAGACTGTCCAGTTTGACCAATGTACATGGCAGAGGGGCATTGCTGGCACATGATGGCATATATCACATTGGTAGATGTGCAGGTGAACGAGCCTTTGATAGTGTGGCTGATGTGATTAGGCCCTATGATGGTGTCCCCTGAATAGATATGTGGACACAGTTGGCAATGGGCTTGTTGCAAGGATAGGTTCCTGGGTTAGTGGTTCTGTTGTGTGGTGTGTGGTTGCTGATGAGTATTTGCTTCAGGTTGGGGGGCTGTCTGTAAGCAAGAACTGGCCTGTCTCCCAAGATCTGTGAGAGTAATGGGTCGTCCTTCAGGATAGGTTGTAAATCCTTGATGATGCGTTGGAGAGGTTTTAGTTGGGGGCTGAAGGTGATGGCTAGTGGCGTTCTGTTATTTTCTTTATTGGGCCTGTCCTGTAGTAGGTGACTTCTGGGTACTCTTCTGGCTCTGTCAATCTGTTTCTTCACTTCAGCAGGTGGGTATTGTAGTTGTAAGAATGCTTGATAGAGATCTTGTAGATGTTTGTCTTTGTCTGAGCGGTTGGAGCAAATGCGGCTGTATCATAGAGCTTGGCTGTAGACAATGGATCGTGTGGTGTGGTCTGGATGAAAGCTTGAGGCATGTAGGTAGGAATAGCGGTCAGTAGGTTTCCGGTATAGGGTGGTGTTTATGTGACCATCGCTGATTAGCACCATAGTGTCCAGGAAGTGGATCTCTTGTGTGGACTGGTCCAGGCTGAGGTTGATGGTGGGATGGAAATTGTTGAAATCATGGTGGAATTCCTCGAGGGCTTCTTTTCCATGGGTCCAGATGATGAAGATGTCATCAATGTAGTGCAAATAGAGTAGGGGCATTAGGGGATGAGAGCTGAGGAAGCATTGTTCTAAATCAGCTATAAAAATGTTGGCATACTATGGGGCCATGCGGGTACCCATAGCAGTGCCGCTGATTTGAAGGTATACATTGTCCCCAAATGTGAAATACTTATGGGTGAGGACAAAGTCACAAAGTTCAGCCACCAGGATTGCCGTGACATTATCGGGGATACTGTTGCTGATGGCTTGTAGTCCATCTTTGTGTGGAATGTTGGTATAGAGGGCTTCTACATCCATAGTGGGCAGGATGGTGTTTTCAGGAAGATCACCGATGGATTGTAGTTTCCTCAGGAAGTCTCAAAGTCTCAGTGGTGTCTCAAAGATAGCTGGGAGTGCTGGTGGTGTAGGGCCTGAGGAAGGAGTCTACATAGCCAGACAATCCTGCTGTCAGGGTGCCAATGCCTGAGATGATGGTGCGTCCAGGATTTCCAGGTTTATGGATCTTGGGTAGCAGATAGAATACCCCTGGTCAGAGTTCCAGGGATATGTCTGTGTGGATTTGTTCTTGTGCTTTTTCAGGGAGTTTCTTGAGCAAATGGTGTAGTTAATTTCTGAGGTGCCACAAGTACTCCTTTTCTTTTTGCGAATACAGACTAACACGGCTGCTACTCTGAAACCTGTCGGTAGACAGGATACTGGTCTGGATGGACCTTTGGTCTGACCCAGTATGGTGATTCTTAGAGGCTTATGTTAAGAACATAAGAACATAAGGAGCCCTTTACTAATGAGACTTTCATTACTTACTCCAACCGATGTTAAACTCCCAGAGTAACCAGCCCCAGTTCAAACCCATGTGGGATCACACAGAGATCAGTGTAGGGCAAGCCCTGTCTTATGAATCATATTTTATATCAGGATGACTTCATGGTCATTTGGAATCACAAAGAAAATCTGCAAAAAGAGAAGGAGTACTTGTGGAACCTTAGAGACTAACAAATTTATTTGAGCATAAGCTTTCGTGAGCTACAGCTTACTTCATCGGATGCAAAGAAAATCTGGTCACTCTTATTGGGGCTTGGTTTTATTTCTTAACCTCTGAGAGGACCCCAGCAACAGCCCCTGTGGAAGAGAGAGCTTTTAACATGTAAACAAGAAACTCTTCCACCTTAACCCTTGATTGTGGACACAGCGAGATCAAGGTAGGGCTTTGAAAGCCAGAAACCTAACCTCATTAGCAGCTACAGCCAAGGCAAATACATCCCACCTGAGCTCGCCATTCATTCCAAAGCAGGCTTCAAATTCCTGGTCCCAGTTTCACTGGTCTGAGACTTAGCTGTGGGTTAAGGCAGGGGAAAAGGTGGCCATGTTAAGGCACTGGACTGAAACTCTAGAAATCTAAGAGCTCTGCCACCGATATTCCTGTATGATCTTGGACAAGTCACTTCCTCCCCCCATGCCTCAGTTTCCACAACTACACAATGTGATAATAATACTTTCCTACCTCACAGAAGTGTTGAGAGGCTAAATTCAGTAATGTTTGTGAGGTGCTCTTACCAAACATGGATGTAGAAAAGCCTATAACAATAAGCTACCTCAGAGACCTCCTCACCCACGGCATTCCCCAGCCAGCTCCTCAGGATGAACTCCCCAGGTTCATCGATGGGGATGGAAACTAGGGGTGTCTTGTGTTCCTAAGTACAGGCCTCTGTCACTTGAGCTAAAAGAATAACTCTGAGAGCAGTAGCGGGCTTTTCTCTCTGTTCATCAGCAACTGGAGGGAACAAGACCCAGAGCCACTGTGTCATGTATGGTTCACGGGAACCATGTAGTAGGCCCAGTTAGGTTGGCCTAAGTTGACTTGCATTTACCCAGTTGTGCATGTGTATACACCAGAATTTTGCTGCACGCTGATGTAAGTATTCTATTACAGTGATGCAATAAAACCATCTCCCTGAACAACACAGAGCCAGGGCTGACCTACTTAGGTTGTTGCAGTGCAAGCATAGACACTGTATGACCGGTGTTGACCCTGACAGTCTCTAGCAGCTGTCTCACAATCCCCCAGTCCCTGCGACATTGGTAGCTCCAGTCACAATTTTGAACTCTACTCTCTAAGAGTCACAGAGACCAAAAGCCTTTCTTCGCCTCCCCCAACTTTAAACCCTGGTGTGTTTCTGAAATGCCTTTTTCTGATTGCCCATCTTGGCCAGCACACCTAGGAGCTCTGCTCTCCACTGTTGTGTGCATCTGACCATTCAGCCATGCTGACTCCACACACAGAGCAGGCAAGAAACTTTGTATCTCCATGGCCTGTGGGGAGAAGAGGCTGTGTAAGTACAGCTACAGACCTGCCATAGAAACAACACCACCTACATACAGATTGCACAGGGGATGCTAAAAGAGTGGCAAAAAAATGATTAAAGGTCTAGAAAACTGAAGGGAAGACTGAAAAAATTGGGTTTGTTTCGTCTGGAAAAGAGAAGACAGAGAGGGGACATGATAACAGTTTTCAAGTACATAAAAGGTTGTTACAAGGAGGAGGGAGAAGAATTGTTCTTCTTAACCTCTGAGGATAGGACAAGAAGCAATGGGCTTAAATTGCAGCAAGGGAGTGGGACATTAGGAAAAACTTCCTAGCTGTCAGGGTGGTTAAGCACTGGAATAAATTGCCTAGGGAGGTTGTGGAATCTCCATCCTTGGAGATTTTTAAGAGCAGGTTAGACAAACACTTTCAGGGATGGCCTAGATAATACTTAGTCCTGCCATGAGTGCAGGGGACTGGACTAGATGACCTCTCAAGGCCTCTTCCAGACCTATGATTCCATGACAGGGCTCAGCAGCGGTGCTGTGTGACAGTGAAGGATGTGTGCTGGCCAGGGATACTGGAAGCTGAGGTAAGATAACGAGAAATCTGGTGCTGCCCTGCAGACCTGCCACTTTTATGGCAAAATGCATGCCAGACTTAGTGGGGACCCTCTCAGCACCCCATATAAGACAGTGGATGCTTCACAGGAGCCCGAGGCTGAGACCCCTGCCATGAGGAGTGAGGAAGTACACAAAGAAGGCAACATGGTGGGGGACCCATGCTGCAAGCCAGGAGCCGTTTGAAACTCCACTAGAATCAAGCCAGTTCAACCAGATAAATGCAGATGAACCCACTGGTGAAGGGGAAGGGATCTCTGGTAAGTTTGTACATGCATTATTCCTTATAATCACTTTTTCCCCTTTTCATTGCCCTCCCTCCACCCCTTCTTCCCCAATTAAAAATGGCATCTGTTCCATCTGCAAGTTTACAGAACAAGGCATTGCATTCTGGTGGCTTATGTTACTGATCTAATGTTAAAAATAAAATGTTGGAGAATAAATTGAAAAAAATAAAATAGCAGTCTGATTACACACTGTACAGCAGATGAGTGGCCTGCGCTCAAGTAGATGTATTACAAACAGGTAGCATCTGATTTTCCATTCTTTGGTTTGTTGGGCTATGCTGAGGGGGGAAGGGACCCATCCAGAGTACTTTGTTTATCTTACTAGGGATGCCCCTCTTATCCTCTTAAGAGATCTCAAAACTTTCCTGAAGGTATTCTGCAATCCTTCCCCAAACATTTCAAGGGATGGTGGCCGTGTTTCTTCCCCCACAATAGGAAACTTTCCTACACCCCTCCACCATGAGTTTAGCTAGCATTAGTGCAGTACACTGGCTAGCAGCACATGGGCCTGGGTGGCTTAGGGACACCAGGAACAGCTGGGTTCTTTGTGCCTTTGTCACTCTCCGGAGTGAGATATCAGCCAACATCACCACCACCACCTGTGACTATATCACACTGCACTTCCCCTATGCCTGTACCTAGGGAGGCCCAGCTTTTAAAGCTTCCATGCATAGATTGCTTGTGCCTCCCACTAGTGGGTGGGGGGGAGATGGGGGAAAGGGGAAGGGGGGGCAGAAGGGACAGTCTAAAGGGGAGGACATGTGACCGCCCCATGTGTCTCTTCTTCCCAACTACACCCCCCACCCACCCTATGCCTAGCCTGGGGCGGCCATGCTCTCCCCGCTACACCAGTTACCTGGAGCAGGGAGGGACTCTGTCCTCCCACTGTGCCTTTGCCCCAGCATGTTCAGCAGCTCTCCCTGGCAGCTGGGCCCAGGAAGGGAGTGGGAGGGAGCCATTTCTCATGTGGCTGAAGCCAGCCGCTCCCTGTTGCTGCCTCTGTGTAGCGCAGCAGCTGCCTGAGAGAGCCTGGCTGGGGAGAGAACAGGCTGTTCCCTGTCCAGGTCCTGCTGCTGGGGACGGGGGTTGAGTGAGCTGGAGCCCCCACTCCCCAGGGCATGTTTCTGGATCACTTAGCCCCCATCCCCAGAAGCCGGGCCTGGGCTGGGAGCATAGGAGGCCCAGAGCAGTGACCCAGAGCAGCCGGTGTGAGAAGCTGCTGGTCCTGCCCCTTCCACTCCCCACCTGGGCCCAGCTGCCAGGGACAGGGGCCGAGCATACTGGGGGGCAGGCACAGCAGGAGAAGGACAGAGTCCCTCTCCCTCCCACCCGGCAGGTCAAGCAGCAATCTGGGAAGTATTTGACCCTGCATACCCACCCTATGTGTCACCTATGCTTCCATGCAATGGTGTATCCCCTTCTCCCCACTAGGCTGTGCTCACCATGGTTTGAGCTACAGAGCAGTGCTGTGCTGAAGTATTCCAAAGGTAAAGTGACAATAGCATTTCTGATTAATGGTAGTTATGGGAATAATAGTTTAAGGGACTTTTGAGCCTTATCTTTCCCTTTCCCTTCTGACTGTAAAGCTAATGGAGTATCTGTCTCTTTCAATCAGCAGCCTCTGGCATGGTGGCCTTGAGAAGTCCCCACTCCATGCCCGCTTGAACTGTGAACTGAGGGCTTGGAGGGGCCATATGACCGTGACCATGGAGAAGGCCCGAGAATGGAGGGGGCAGTTGCTGCAGGAGAGGGAAAAGGACAGGGGTGCACTGGGAAATGCACCAGGACATCATGGGTATGCTCAGGTCACAAACTGAAATGTTGCAGAGCACTGCTGACCTACATGCCCAAACACCCGTGTGCCAGCAGTCTTTCCCATTCTTGGAGAATTCCCTGGGTGGTGCGCCCTATACACCCAAAAAGTACAGGTGACAGCATGGTGTGCATCTTTACCCCTACCACTGCATGCCAGGGAAAACCCAAGGAGAACTAGAGCTACACTTATTTCAACTTGTGAAACCACAGGCTCAGACAACTGCTGTTCACTCTTGTTTTGAACTTGGGGTTTCTGAGTATGGTTCATGTTGATGCACTGTTTTTAATACGTGTATTTGTTTCCACTTTACTTTTGTTGTCCTGTTCCATTGCACAGCATAAAATTCTATTTGTGGAAACTCAGAATGTCTTCATTAGGTCAGTAGTTTTCAAACTGCGGGTCGCAACCCAGTACTGGGCACTGGGTTGCTGTGGCTCTGATCAGCACTGCGGACTGAGTGGTTAAAAGTCCTGTCGGCGGTGCTGCCTGGCTAAGGCAGGCTAGTTCCTACTTGTTCTAACAGTGCGCTGCACCCCAGAAGCAGCCAGCAGCAGGTCTGGCTCCTCGGTGGGGGGGAGCACGGGGCTCTGCTTGCTGCCCCCATCCTGAGCACTGGCTCCTGGACAATGGGAGTTGGGGGGGGCAGTGCCTGTGGGTGAGAGCTGCACGGAGCTGCTTGCGCACCTCCACCTACGAGCCGGACTTGCTGCTGGCTGCTTCCGGGGCGCAGCACAATCCGTGGTGCCAGGACAGGCAGGAAGCCTGCCTTAGCACCCCGGCTGCACAGCTGACTAGGAGCCACCCAAGGTAAGCCCACTCCCCAACCCTGTGCCCGATTCCCTGCCCCAGCGCTGAGCCGCCCCCAAACCTGGAGCCCCTTCCTGCACCCTAAACCCCTCATCCCTGGCCTCAACCCAGAGCCTGCACCCCTAGCCCAGAGCCCCTTCCACACCCCAAACCCCTCATCCCCAGCTCCATTGAGTCATGAGCATCAACAATTTTCTTCAACTGGGTCTCCAGCAAAAAAGTTTGAAAAACACTGCATTAGGTTACTCAAACTAGTACAAGTGGCAAAGAGTCCTGTGGCACCTTATAGACTAACAGATGTATTGGAGCATGAGCTTTTGTGGGTGAATACCCACTTCTTCAGATACATGTAGTGGAAATTTCCAGAGGCAGGTATAAATATGCAAGCAAGAATCAGGCAAGGGATAACGAGGTTAGTTCAATCAGGGAGGATGAGGCCCTCTTCTATCAGCTAAGATGTGAACACCAAGGGAGGAGAAACTGCTTTTGTAGTTGGCTAGCCATTCACAGTCTTTGTTTAATCCTGAGCTGATGGTGTCAAATTTGCAAATGAACTGAAGCTCAGCAGTTTCTCTTTGAAGTCTGGTCCTGAAGTTTTTTTGCTGCAGGATGGCTACCTTTAAATCTGCTATTGTGTGTCCAGCGAGGTTGAAGTGTTCTCCTACAGGTTTTTGTATATTACCATTCCTAATATCTAATTTGTGTCCATTTATCCTTTTACGTAGGGACTGTCTAGTTTGGCCGATGTACATAGCAGAGGGGCATTGCTGGCACATGATGGCGTATATTACATTGGTGGACGTGCAGGTGAATGAACCTGTGATGGTGTGGCTGATCTGGTTAGGTCCTGTGATGGTGTCACTGGTGTAGATATGTGGGCAGAGTTGACGTCAAGGTTTGTTGCATAGATTGGTTCCTGAGTTAGAGTTACTATGGTGCAGTGTGTAGTTGCTGGTGAGAATATCTTCAGGTTGGCAGGTTGTCTGTGGGTGAGGACTAGCCTGCCTCCCAAGGCCTGTGAAAGTGAGGGATTGTTGTCCAGGATGGGTTGTAGATCACTGATGATGTGTTGGAGAGGTTTTAGCTGAGGATCGTATGTGATAGCCAGTGGAGTTCTGTTGGTTTCTTTCTTGGGCTTGTCTTGCAGCAGGAGGCTTCTGGGTACACGTCTGGCTCTGTTGATTTCTTTCCTTATTTCCTCCTGTGGGTATCGTAGTTTTGAGAATGCTTGGAGAATGGAGTGGCCGGTGCCCCGTTCACTTGCACTGGCAGAGCCGGAGTGCGGCTGCCATGCCGGTCTGCAGGAGGGACGGAAGACACCCGGGGACTGCTCACCCGGGGAGAGGTACAGTCCCATCCTTGCACCTTTCCTCAGGTGGGTGGGCTGCGCCCTGGCATGGGCTGGGAGTGCCATGTGTGGCGGAGGGTCTCATGCCTTCCCGGAGAGGCTGTGTTTATATTTCTTTTTGTTTAATTTTTTACGGAAAACACGAAGGTCATCTGTAGGGGGGAGGGTGTTCTGAAGATGCTGTGCCTAGGGGTGCAGAAGGTGTAAATCCAGCCCTGCTTATAGCCCTTCTCCCCCATGCCCCAAGCGATCTCCTTGTAGATGTTGACATTTCTACTGCAGGATTGGAGCTGTGCCTGCACAGCCTCTTCGCCCCACAGAGCCAAGAGATCCATCCTCTCCTGTGTACTCCAGGCAGGAGAGCATCTGCAGCGTGGAGCCGGCACAATCAGCTAGGCAGTTTCTAGTTGTGCTCTCCACACTGAGCAATCAGGAAATATAATTTCAAAAAATTGTGGGGCTTTAAAAGGGGAGGGAGATATACCTGCATACTGGCCACTTGGCAGTGGAGTTTAAAACGATGACCAGAGTGGTCATAGTGGGACATTGTGGGACACCTCCTAGAGGCCACTAAAGTTGACATAAGTAACACAGTGTCTACACTGACACTGTATGGCTCCGACTACATTGGCCTAAGTGCTATGCCTCTTGCGGAAGTGGAGTTATTTAGTTGGCATAGTGGGCAAGTTACATCGGTGGGAATGACATTTTAGTGTGGACACAGAGTTAGGTTGACAGAAGCTTCCTTGCATTGACCTAACTCTACAGTGTAGACCAGGCATGTCACTGCTGAATACAAGGTTTGAACAGATTGTTTCACATAAGTAGTTAGCACATATTCTTAGCCCTGGTCTACACTACGAGGTTAGGTCAAATTTAGCCTCATTAGGTCGATTTTATAAGCAATGCGTCTACACAACCAACCCTGTTCCATTGACCTAAAGGGTTCTTAAAATTGACTGCTGTACTCCTCCCCGGCGAGGGGAGTAGCACTAAAATCGGCCCTGCTGGGTCAAATTGGGGTAGTGCAGACACAATTTGATGGTATTGGGCCCTGGGAGCTATCTCAGAGTGCTCCAATGTGACCACTCTGGACAACACTTTCAACGCCAATGCACTAGCCAGGTACACAGGAAAAGCCCTGGGAAATTTTGAATTTCATTTCCTGTTTGGTTAACATGGCGAGCTCAGCAGCACAGGTGACCATACAGTCCCAGAATTGCAAACAAGCTCCAGCAGGGAGCGAACGGGAGACTCTGGATCTGGTTGCTGAATGGGGAGAAGCAGGCAGAGCTCCGATCAAAAAGAAGAAATGCTAATATATATGCCAAAATTTCACAGGCATGGTGGACAGAGGCTACAACAGGGACACACAGCAGTGCCACGTGAAAGTTAAGGAGCCTACCAAAAGAGGCAAACGGTCGCTCTGGGTCAGAGCACCAGATATGCCACTTCTATGATCAGCTGCATGGCATTCTAGGGGGGACCCTATGACTACCCCACCACTGTCCGTGGACTCCTTCAAGGGGAAGTCTCACGCAACAGGGAGGAGGATTTTGTGGATGAGGAAGAGGAGGAGAATGTGCAGCTGGCAAGTGGAGAATCCGTTCTTCCTGGCATCCAGGACCTTTTCATCACCCTGGAGCCAATACCCTCCCAAGGCGGGTTCCTGGACCCTGAGGCTGGAGAAGGCACCTCTGGTGAGTGCACATTTGTAACTACACTACAGGGTTTAAAAACAATTGTGTTTAATGTTTGATTTGCCCTGAAGAATTGGGATGCATTTGCGGCCAGTACAGCTACTGTAAAAGTCTGTTAACTTGTCTGGGGATGGAGCGGGAATCCTCCAGGGACTTCTCCATGAAGCTCTCCTGGAGGTACTCTGAAAGCCTTTGCAGGTTTCTGGGGAGGGCTGCCTTATTTCAGCCTCCACGGTAGGACACTTATCACACCAAGTCAGTAGCAAGTAGTCTGGAATCATTGCAGCATAAAGCATGGCAGCGACTGGTCCTGGGTGTTGGTCGCATTCAAGCAACATTCAGTCCTTATATTTCTGTGTTAGCATCAGGAGAGTGATATCATTCATGGTCACCTGGTTGAAATAGGCGAATTTTTGTAAGGGAAGAGTAAAAGGACCCTGTTCATGCTGGGCTGTTTGTGCTTGACTAAAAGGGATCATCCCTGAGAATAGCTACGCAGTGGGGGGAGGGGTGAAGGGCTCATCCCAGAGAATCACCATGCGGTAGGGTGGGGAGAGGGTTGTGCTGCACATCCACCCGAAAACCACAGACCCTCCTTTTAAATAGCAAACCCAACAAGCATTGCTTGCTATGGGAAAGGAGAGTACTGCAGTTTGAAACCATTCTCACATGTTATGAAGGCTGAAGAAGCCAACCCCGTGTACCTTTTGGCTTACCATGGCTGCCTGGAAACTGAATTCTGTTGCCCAGCCGTGTGTGATGTGTCACCGTACCAGCAGGCACTCAATATAAAAGGCAAACTGCAACCTTGTACCTAAAGCACATGTGCTGTCTGCTGTGAATTGCTTGATTCACTGTGAAAGAGTCTCCCTTTTGTTCTCAGAAATGTATCATCTTTTTTTTTTTACTCTCCCTTTTTATCCCCCCACAGGTGCAAATGTTTTAACGTTCCCCCCATCATCTCCGTCCGTGAGGTTATCGCATATTAGAAGGCAAAAAAACCACACATGCAATGACATGTTTTCCGAGCTCATGCAGTCCTCCCGCACTGATAGGGCACAGCTGAATGCATAGAGGCATTCAGTGTCAGAGGCCAGGAAAGCATTAGGTGAGCACGATGAGAAGAGGCAGGAGGCGATGCTGAGGCTAATGGGGGAGCAAACAGACATGCTCTGGCATCAAGTGGAGCTGCAGGAAAGGCAACAAGAGCACAAACTGCTGCTGCATCCACTGTATAACCACCTGCCCTCCTCCCCAAGTTCCATATCCTCCTCACCCAGACGCCCAAGAATGCCGGGGGGGTTGGGGCGGGGGAGAGGCTCTGGGCACCCAGCCACTCCACTCCAGAGGATGGCCCAAGCAACAGAAGTCTGTCATTCAAACAGTTTTGATTTGTAGTGTGGGCTATAATAAGCAATGTGGCCTTGTCCTTCCCTACCCCACCCGGGCTACCTTGTCAGTTATCTCACTTTTTAAAAAAATTAATAAAGAAAGAATGCATGGTTTCAAAAGAATAGTGACTTTATTTCCTTTGCTAGCTGTGATTGAAGGGGGGGAGGGTGGTTGGCTTACAGGGAATTAAAATCAACAAAGGGGGCAGGTTTGCATCAAGGAGAAACACACACAACTGTCACACCGTTGCCTGGCCTGTCGTGAAACTGGTTTTCAAAACCTCTCTGATGTGCAGCATGCCTAACTGTGCTCTTCTAATCGCCCTGGTGTCTGGCTGCTCAAAATCAGCCACCAGGCGATTTGCCTCAACCTCCCATCCCATCATAAACGTCTCCCCCTTACTCTCACAGATATTATGGAGCACACAGCAAGCAGCAGTAACAATGGGAATATTGGTTGCACTGAGGTCTAACCTATTCAGCAAACAGCTCCAGCAAGCTTTGAAATGTCCAAAGGCACATTCTACCACCATTCTGCACTTGCTCAACCTATAGTTGAACTGCTCCTTACTACTGTCCAGGCTGCCTGTGTACGGCTTCATGAGCCATGGGAGCAAGGGGTATACTGTGTCTCTAAGGGTAACTATTGGCATTTAAACATCCCCACCAGTAATTTTCTGGTCTGGGAAGTAAGTCACTTCTTGCAGCTGTTCAAACAGCCCAGAGATCCTAAAGATGTGAGCGTCATGTACCTTTCCCGGCCATTCCACATTGATGTTGGTGAAACGTCCCTTGTGATCCACGAGAGCTTGCAGCACCATTGAGAAGTACCCCTAGGGGTTTCTGTACTGATTGGCAAGGTCATACAGTGCCAAGATAGGGATATGCATTCCATCTATCACCCCACCACAGTTAGGGAACCCCATTGCAGCAAAGCCATCCACTATGACCTGCACATTTCCCAAAGTCACTACCCTTGTTAGCAGAAGGTCAGTGATTGCATTGGCTACTTGCAATCACTAGATTTGCTCACTCCAAATTGATTCCCAACTGACTGGTAGCAGTCAGGCATTGCAAGCTTCCACAGGGCTATCACCACTTCCTTCTCAACTGTCAGGGCAGCTCTCATCTTGGTATTCCTGTACTTCAGGGCGGGGGAAAGTAACTCACAACATTCCAGAAAGTGGCCTTACGCATGCAAAAGTTTTGCAGCCACTGGGAATCATCCCATATCTGCAACACTGTGCGGTCCCACCAGTCTGTGCTTGTTTGCAGGGCCCAGAATCAGTGTTCCACTGTATCAACCTGCCCCAATGCTGCCATGATGTCCCAATTGCCACATCCCGTGCTTTCAGGAATGTCTGTGTCCATGTTCTCCTCATAATCATCTTCATGCTGGCATCTCCTAGCCAGGTTCTGCACATACTGCAGGATAACGTGCAAGGTGTTTACAATGCTCACAACAGCAGCAGTGAGCTGAGTGGGCTCCATGCTTGCCATGCTATGGCACCTGCACAGACAACCCGGGAAAAAAGGCACAAAACGATTGTCTGCTGTTGCTTTCACGGGGGGAGGGGAGACTGATGACATGTACCCAAAACCACCCACGACAATGTTTTTGCCCCATCAGGCATTGGGAGCTTAATCCAGAATTCCAATGGGCAGTGGAGACTGCAGCGACTGTGGGATAGCTACCCACAGTGCACCGCTCCGTGATTCGATGCTAGCCACGGTATTAAGGACTCACTCTGCCGACTTAATGCATTTAGTGGGGACATACACAATAAACTGTATAAAATCGCTTTCTAAAGATCGCTATAAAATCAACTTAATTTCACAGTGTAGACATACCCTAAGAGACCATTCAAGGTGAAGTGGCCCATTAACAACCCTCTAGTCACAGGACAAAAAAGGGGGGTTAGTGGGTTACAGGTTACTGTAATGAGCCATACATCCAGTGTCTTTGTTCAGTCCATGATTTTTAGTGTCTAGCAAAGATAGGAATTTCAGCTCCTAGGCTCATCTTTGAAAGTGTTGTGCAGGTTTCCTTTGAGGACGACTGAGAGGTCAGATATAAAGTGATTGTGTTTGCCCATAGATGATATGGTGTTTTTGTCTTTTATAATTTTTCTGTGTGAATTTATGTGAGAATGTTGTGATTGTCTGGTTTCACTCACATTTTTTTATTGGAGTGTAGTGAAGCAAGTATTACGGGTGCAGGAGCCTCCTGCTGGTCGTCCTGGGAATTAGTTCTTTCAGCACTCAGAGCGCCCTCTGCTGGCTGGTGCCTCACCTGCCTCAGGCCCCATGTCCCTTCCGGACCCTGGTGCCCTCTACCTCAGGGTTCTGCCCCAGCAGTACCCCCACCCTCTGGGTCTCCCCTCCCAGGGGATCCCCCAGCCCTCTAACCCCAACTTACCTACCGCCAGTCATCATCTAGCCCCCTTTCACTGGGGCAGACTGCAGTCCATAAAGGCCACTCATCATTGGCAAGGGGGTAGGACCGGATACCTTTGCCTATCCCTGGGCTGCTCCTCTGCAGCCCAGTACCTTTCTTGGGCCTCTAACAAGGCCTGCAGCCTGGGGAGTTGCCAGGCTGGAGCTCCCCAGCCCCTCTTGCTGCTCCCCAGCCCTGTTCTGCTTCAGGTACCCTTTTCTCCCAGACACCTAGGTCTGTCTCCCTCCAAGTCTGGAGAGAGATGGACTTAGCTCCTCCCTGAGCCCTTATAACAGGGCCAGGTGTGGTCTGATTGGGGCTTGGCCCCAGCTGTGGCTGCTTCCACAATCAGCCTAGCGTTTTTCTAGGAGTGGGGTAACTGCCCTGCTACATGGGGCATTTAGTGCACTGGATGAGGTACACCACATATTGTGATAGGCATGTTGTGAGGGATATTGATCATTATAGCAGTGGAGGGGTATCTGCTGGTTTTGCATCTGTTGTTCTGTCAGGGTCTGGTGCCACTTTGGCTTGGTGTGTTTGAGTCTGTGGGGAGCTTGCTTCTGATGATGAGTCGGAGTGGTTGGGGGTTGTTTGAAGACCAGAAGAGGGGGTTTGGGAAAGATTTCTGTCAGGATGTGATCCCCATCAAGTATGGGTTGTTTGATGATATCCCATATTGAGTTCCAGTGTGGGGCGATAAGTGACAACTAGGGGTGTGCAGTCAGAGAATTAGGATGGCCCATTCCATGATGCAATCTATTTCTTTGGTGGCATGGATTTGTTTGGTGAAGGGAGTTTTAAGTGTGTTAAGGTGTGTATCCTGGACTTTCTCCTCAGAGCATATTCTGTGGTATATGAGCATGAGTCAAGCAGCTCATGCTTATGCTTAATAATCCATTCCACCTTATAGTTAGTGTGGCACTATCATTACCTTTCCCAGACCTGAATTATGTGATACCATAATTATTTTTTCATCTCAGGTTAGGGACATAGGGACTTCTTCAATAATAAGAGCTATAAGTACCCAAAATTAACACTAGTCAGCAGAAGAACTTCTATTGAAATTCATGTTTTCCTCTTGGCTCCAACTTGGTGCACCTTTCCCTTGCCAAGGAGGGGAGGGGCTACTTTTGCTACATCCCTGCATCCAGGGTATATTTGGAAGAGTTGCTATGTGAGGTGTTCAGTCATCAGTCAGTGTTTAAGGTGCTCACAAAAGCTCTGCTTTATTATGTGTCTGGTTCCAACTGGCTGTGCTGTGCATAGCTAGCACTTCATAGCGCCCCGCCCAGACTGCCTGTCTGGGAAGTTCAGCCCTTAAAGGCACCATCGCCTATTCCACATGATGTCAGTAGCCATGTGGGGGGTAGAACTTGCTCAGTTCAGACACTCCTTGACTCTGCCCTCAGAACCCAACCCCTTTGGTCCCCTGATTGTTTCTGTGGCTCTTCTCTAAGGTTACTTTCTGATGCGACTTCCTGATGCCATGTCTTCACTATGGAGCTAAACTGGCTGATGCAATCGCTGCAGCAGCATCAATTTAGTGGGTCTAGTGAAGACATGCTAAATTGATGGCAGAGCGCTCGCCACTTCTCCGAGAAGAGTAAGGTAAGTCAGTGGGAGAGCATCTCCTGTCGACGCAGTGCACTGTAGACATTGCGGTAAGTGGATTTAGCTACATTGACTTCACTTACATTACTCACCTAACTGGCATAATCCATAGCGTAATTTAGATCTATTTATTGCGGTAGTGTAGACCTGGTGTGAGACCGAAGGGCTCAGAGCTGAGTGCATTATCCCAGGTGGGTCTCTCCAGGACAACATAGAGAGGAATTATCCCTTCCCCACTTCAGGATGGCCATTGGATTTCTATAAAGCATTTGATATGGTACTGCAAAAATTATACAAAATTAAAATGACACACTAAATGGATTAAAAACTGGCTAACTGATAGATCCCAAAATTTAATTGTAAATGGTAAATCATCATCAAGTAGGGTCCCTCAGGGATCAGTTCTTGGCCCTACAATATTTAACATTTGTATCAATGATGTGAAAGAAAATAAAAATAAGCATCTGCTCTGGAAATTATTTTGGAGCAGTTCTATGGCCTGTGTTCTACAGGAGATCAGACTAGATGATCACCATGGTCCCTTCTGGTCTTGGAGTCTAATGACATGAGGCCTCTAGGATTGAGGAGCCCAGGCTTAAGCTCAGTGTCCTGGGTGAGGTGCTGAAGCTGTCTCCCCAAGTTTGCTAGACTTCAGGGTTTCCAAGAGGCCAGGATATCCTGCCCCCTAGTGGAATTAGCTAGAAATTACACTTATACTGTACATCCTTCATTGGTTTCAGAGTAGCAGCTGTGCTAGTCTGTATTCGCAAAAAGAAAAGGAGTACTTGTGGCACCTTAGAGACTAACAAATTTATTAGAGCATAAGCTTTCGTGAGCTACAGCTCACTTCATCGGATGCATTTGGTGGAAAAAACAGAGGAGAGATTTATATACACACACACAGAGAACATGAAACAATGGGTTTATCATACCCATTGGCCCTTCGTTACCAGCACTCCCAGCTATCTTCGAGACACCACCGATTTCCTGAGGAAACTACAGTCCATTGGTGATCTTCCTAAAAACACCATCCTAGCCACTATGGATGTAGAAGCCCTCTACACCAACATTCCACACAAAGATGGACTACAAGCCGTCAGGAACAGTATCCCCGATACTGTCACGGCTAACCTGGTGGCAGAACTTTGTGACTTTGTCCTGACCCATAACTATTTCACATTTGGTGACAATGTATACCTTCAAATCAGCGGCACTGCGATGGGTACCCGCATGGCCCCACAGTATGCCAACATTTTTATGGCTGACTTAGACCAACGCTTCCTCAGCTCTCGTTCCCTAATGCCCCTACTCTACTTGCACTACATTGATGACATCTTCATCATCTGGACCCATGGAAAAGAAGCTCTTGAGGAATTCCACCATGATTTCAACAATTTCCATCCCACCATCAACCTCAGCCTGGACCAGTCCACACAAGAGATCCACTTCCTGGACACTACGGTGCTAATAAGCGATGGTCACATAAACACCACCCTATATCGGAAACCTACTGACCGCTATTCCTACCTACATGCCTCTAGCTTTCATCCAGATCATACCACTCGATCCATTGTCTACAGCCAAGCGCTACGATATAACCGCATTTGCTCCAACCCCTCAGACAGAGACAAACACCTACAAGATCTCTATCATGCATTCCTACAACTACAGTATCCACCTGCTGAAGTGAAGAAACAGATTGACAGAGCCAGAAGAGTACCCAGAAGTCACCTACTACAGGACAGGCCCAACAAAGAAAACAACAGAACGCCACTAGCCATCACCTTCAGCCCCCAACTAAAACCCCTCCAGCGCATCATCAAGGATCTACAACCTATCCTGAAGGACGAGCCATCGCTCTCTCAGATCTTGGGAGACAGACCAGTCCTTGCTTACAGACAGCCCCCCAATCTGAAGCAAATACTCACCAGAAACCACACACCACACAACAGAACCACTAACCCAGGAACCTATCCTTGCAACAAAGCCCGTTGCCAACTCTGTCCACATATCTATTCAGGGGATACCATCATAGGGCCTAATCACATCAGCCACACTATCAGAGGCTCGTTCACCTGCGCATCTACCAATGTGATATATGCCATCATGTGCCAGCAATGCCCCTCTGCCATGTACATTGGCCAAACTGGACAGTCTCTATGTAAAAGAATGAATGGACACAAATCAGACGTCAAGAATTATAACATTCAAAAACCAGTTGGAGAACACTTCAATCTCTCTGGTCACTCGATCACAGACCTAAGAGTGGCTATTCTTCAACAAAAAAGCTTCAAAAACAGACTCCAACGAGAGACTGCTGAATTGGAATTAATTTGCAAACTGGATACAATTAACTTAGGCTTGAATAGAGACTGGGAATGGATGAGTCATTACACAAAGTAAAACTATTTCCCCATGGTATTTCTCCCTCCCACCCCACCCCCCACTGTTCCTCTGATATTCTTGTTAACTGCTGGAATTAGCCTACCTGCTTGTCACCATGAAAGGTTTTCCTCCTTCCCCCCCTGCTGTTGGTGATGGCTTATCTTAAGTGATCACTCTCCTTACAGTGTGTATGATAAACCCATTGTTTCATGTTCTCTGTGTGTGTGTATATAAATCTCTCCTCTGTTTTTTCCACCAAATGCATCCGATGAAGTGAGCTGTAGCTCACGAAAGCTTATGCTCTAATAAATTTGTTAGTCTCTAAGGTGCCACAAGTACTCCTTTTCTTTTTGCATCCTTCATTGCAGCACTTTCATTTTCATGCCCAGAGAAGTGTGCCCTGGCCATGCTCTCTGCTAGACTCAGCTGCTTTCCTCATTGATCTAGTGGTCAGTGGGTACTGGGGACCAAATTGCTACTGGCGTTCTGAGGGGCTGGAGTGCGAGGAATCTGCAGTATTTTCCTTTGAATTGGTGTTTCCAGAGCAAAAAACAAAATTCCTGTGCATCAGGGGCAAGCAGCTCATAGCTCATGCAACCTCCACAAGGAGAGCTGTTGCTTTGTGTGTATCTTCTTGTTCTACTCCCTCTTTTCTTGACTCGCTTTTGCTCAGTCCCTTTATCTCTCTCTGCACATCTTTTTTTCTATTTCCCTATGTATTCTGTGAGTGCTAACACAAGGTGGCAGTATAACCTCAGGCTGGGAGGAGCAGAACCTGAAAACAATTAGGGGATCAAATTAGGGGTATAGCCAGGATTCCCCTTGCCTGTTCCCCATGGAGTTAATGTGGAAAATTCCTTGAGGTGTTGTGGCAAATCATTCCTTGTCTGACATAATACTGCAAGGTTTCAGAGTAGCAGCCGTGTTAGTCTGTATTCGCAAAAAGAAAAGGAGTACCCGTGGCACCTTAGAGACTAACAAATTTATTAGAGCATAAGCTTTCGTGAGCTACAGCTCACTTCATCGGATGCATTTGGAGGAAAAAGCAGAGGAGAGATTTATATACACACACACAGAGAACATGAAACAATGGGTTTATCATACACACTGTAAGGAGAGTGATCACTTAAGATAAGCCATCACCAGCAGCAGGGGGGGGGAAAGGAGGAAAACCTTTCATGGTGACAAGCAAGGTAGGCTAATTCCAGCAGTTAACAAGAATATCAGAGGAACAGTGGGGAGTGGGGCGGGAGGGAGAAATACCATGGGGAAATAGTTTTACTTTGTGTAATGACTCATCCATTCCCAGTCTCTATTCAAGCCTAGGTTAATTGTATCCAGTTTGCAAATTAATTCCAATTCAGCAGTCTCTCGTTGGAGTCTGTTTTTGAAGCTTTTTTGTTGAAGGATAGCCACTCTTAGGTCTGTGATCGAGTGACCAGAGAGATTGAAGTGTTCTCCAACTGGTTTTTGAATGTTATAATTCTTGACGTCTGATTTGTGTCCATTCATTCTTTTACATAGAGACCGTCCAGTTTGGCCAATGTACATGGCAGAGGGGCATTGCTGGCACATGATGGCATATATCACATTGGTAGATGCGCAGGTGAACGAGCCTCTGATAGTGTGGCTGATGTGATTAGGCCCTATGATGGTGTCCCCTGAATAGATATGTGGACAGAATTGGCAACGGGCTTTGTTGCAAGGATAGGTTCCTGGGTTAGTGGTTCTGTTGTGTGGTGTGTGGTTGCTGGTGAGTATTTGCTTCAGATTGGGGGGCTGTCTGTAAGCAAGGACTGGTCTGTCTCCCAAGATCTGAGAGAGCGATGGCTCGTCCTTCAGGATAGGTTGTAGATCCTTGATGATGCGTTGGAGAGGTTTTAGTTGGGGGCTGAAGGTGATGGCTAGTGGCGTTCTGTTGTTTTCTTTGTTGGGCCTGTCCTGTAGTAGGTGACTTCTGGGTACTCTTCTGGCTCTGTCAATCTGTTTCTTCACTTCAGCAGGTGGGTATTGTAGTTGTAGGAATGCATGATAGAGATCTTGTAGGTGTTTGTCTCTGTCTGAGGGGTTGGAGCAAATGCGGTTATATCGTAGCGCTTGGCTGTAGACAATGGATCGAGTGGTATGATCTGGATGAAAGCTAGAGGCATGTAGGTAGGAATAGCGGTCAGTAGGTTTCCGATATAGGGTGGTGTTTCCGCAGTTTCTTGTTAGTCTCTAAGGTGCCACGGGTACTCCTTTGCTTTTTGCGAATACAGACTAACACGGCTGCTACTCTGAAACCTGTCATTATGCAAGGCACTGAATTTAGCCGTATAGAGTGGAAATCTGTCAACTTCATGAAAAAACTCGCACAGATACAGACAGACATCATCTTCCTCTCCAAATGCAAACAGATAGACATCATACCGAAAGGACTGAAGGTAAAAAATCCATTACAATCTACATACCACACAGACTATGCTGACAGCTTGTGCCACACACTCTCAAAGAAACTGCGGAACCACCTGATCAACATCCTCTACAGCAAACAGGGAAAGATTAAGAATGAGCTCTCAAAACTGGATACTCTCATAAAGAACCAACCTTCCACACAAACTTCCTCGTGGCTGGACTTTACAAAAACTAGACAAGCCATTTACAAAACACACTTTGCTTCTCTACAAAAGAAAAAGGACACTAAGCTATCTAAACTACTATATGCCACAAGGGGCCACAACAATGGTTCCCGTAACCCACCCAGCAATATTGTTAATCTATCCAACTATACTCTTAGCCCAGCAGAAGAATCTGTCCTATCTCGGGGCCTCTCCTTTTGCCCCTCCACCCCCACGAACATGATACAGTTCTGTGGTGACCTAGAATCCTATTTTCGACGTCTCAGACTCAAGGAATATTTCCAACACACCTCTGACCAACATATTAACCCACAGAGACCTTCCTGCCAACACTACAAAAAGAAGGATTCTGGGTGGACTCCTCCTGAAGGTCGAAACAGCAGCCTGGATTTCTACATAGACTGCTTCCGCCGACGTGCACGAGCTGAAATTGTGGAAAAGCAGTATCGCTTACCCCATAACCTCAGCCATGCAGAACACAGTGCCATCCACAGCCTCAGAAACAACTCTGACATCATAATCAAAAAGGCTGACAAAGGAGGTGCTGTCGTCATCATGAATAGGTCGGAGTATGAACAAGAGGCTGCTAGGCAGCTCTCCAACACCACTTTCTACAAGCCATTACCCTCTGATCCCACTGAGAGTTACCAAAAGAAACTACAGCATTTGCTCAAGTAACTCCCTGAAAAAGCACAAGAACAAATCCGCACAGACACACCCCTGGAGCCCCGACCTGGGGTATTCTATCTGCTACCCAAGATCCATAAACCTGGAAATCCTGGACGCCCCATCATCTCAGGCATTGGCACCCTGACAGCAGGATTGTCTGGCTATGTAGACTCCCTCCTCAGGCCCTTCGTTACCAGCACTCCCAGCTATCTTCGAGACACCACTGACTTCCTGAGGAAACTACAGTCCATTGCATAATGACAGGTTTCAGAGTAGCAGCCGTGTTTAGTCTGTATTCGCAAAAAGAAAAGGAGTACTTGTGGCACCTTAGAGACTAACAAATTTATTAGAGCATAAGCTTTCGTGAGCTACAGCTCACTTCATCGGACCAAATGCATCCGATGAAGTGAGCTGTAGCTCACGAAAGCTTATGCTCTAATAAATTTGTTAGTCTCTAAGGTGCCACAAGTACTCCTTTTTCTTTTTACAGTCCATTGGTGATCTTCCTAAAAACACCATCCTAGCCACTATGGATGTAGAAGCCCTCTACACCAACATTCCACACAAAGATGGACTACAAGCCGTCAGGAACAGTATCCCCGATACTGTCACGGCTAACCTGGTGGCTGAACTTTGTGACTTTGTCCTGACCCATAACTATTTCACATTTGGTGACAATGTATACCTTCAAATCAGCGGCACTGCGATGGGTACCCGCATGGCCCCACAGTATGCCAACATTTTTATGGCTGACTTAGAACAAGGCTTCCTCAGCTCTCGTCCCCTAATGCCCCTACTCTACTTGCGCTACATTGATGACATCTTCATCATCTGGACCCATGGAAAAGAAGCCCTCGAGGAATTCCACCATGATTTCAACAATTTCCATCCCACCATCAACCTCAGCCTGGACCAGTCCACACAAGAGATCCACTTCCTGGACACTACGGTGCTAATCAGCGATGGCGACATAAACACCACCCTATATCGGAAACCTACTGACCGCTATTCCTACCTACATGCCTCTAGCTTTCATCCAGATCATACCACTCGATCCATTGTCTACAGCCAAGCGCTACGATATAACCGCATTTGCTCCAACCCCTCAGACAGAGACAAACACCTACAAGATCTCTATCATGCATTCCTACAACTACAATACCCACCTGCTGAAGTGAAGAAACAGATTGACAGAGCCAGAAGAGTACCCAGAAGTCACCTACTACAGGACAGGCCCAATAAAGAAAATAACAGAACGCCACTAGCCATCACCTTCAACCCCCAACTAAAACCTCTCCAACGTATCATCAAGGATCTACAACCTATCCTGAAGGACGACCCATCACTCTCACAGATCTTGGGAAACAGGCCAGTTCTTGCTTACAGACAGCCCCCCAACCTGAAGCAAATACTCACCAGCAAACACACACCACACAACAGAACCACTAACCCAGGAACCTATCCTTGCAACAAAGCCCATTGCAAACTGTGTCCACATATCTATTCAGGGGACACCATCATAGGGCCTAATCACATCAACCACACTATCAGAGGCTCGTTCACCTGCACATCTACCAATGTGATATATGCCATCATGTGCCAGCAATGCCCCTCTGCCATGTACATTGGTCAAACTGGACAGTCTCTACTTAAAAGAATAAATGGACACAAATCAGATGTCAAGAATTATAACATTCAAAAACCAGTTGGAGAACACTTCAATCTCTCTGGTCACTCGATCACAGACCTAAGAGTGGCTATCCTTCAACAAAAAAGCTTCAAAAACAGACTCCAACGAGAGACTGCTGAATTGGAATTAATTTGCAAACTGGATACAATTAACTTAGGCTTGAATAGAGACTGGGAATGGATGAGTCATTGCACAAAGTAAAACTATTTCCCCATGGTATTTCTCCCTCCCGCCCCACTCCCCACTGTTCCTCTGATATTCTTGTTAACTGCTGGAATTAGCCTACCTTGCTTGTCACCATGAAAGGTTATCCTTCTTTCCCCCCCTGCTGCTGGTGATGGCTTATCTTAAGTGATCACTCTCTAATAAATTTGTTAGTCTCTAAGGTGCCACAAGTACTCCTTTTCTTTTTACTCTCTTTACAGTGTGTATGATAATCCCATTGTTTCATGTTCTCTGTGTGTGTGTGTGTGTGTGTGTGTGTGTGTATATATATAAATCTCTCCTCTGCTTTTTCCACCAAATGCATCCGATGAAGTGAGCTGTAGCTCACGAAAGCTTATGCTCTAATAAATTTTAGTCTCTAAGGTGCCACGGGTACTCCTTTTCTTTTTGATAATACTGCAAGAATGTGTCAGGCTGTGCCTTTCTTTGGACAGATGCATGAACCACAAAATATGTTCCTGACACTGGTATGGTAAAGCAATGCTAAACTGTATTATACTGCTCAGCCACTAGGTGGCACAATGTGTAACGTACCATTTTAACAGGTTTCAGAGTAGCAGCCGTGTTAGTCTGTATTCGCAAAAAGAAAAGGAGTACTTGTGGCACCTTAGACTAACAAATTTATTAGAGCATAACCTTTTTAAGTATCAGAGGGGTAGCCCTGTTAGTCTGTATCCACAAAAACAACATGGAGTCTGGTGGCACCTTAAAGACTAACAGGTTTATTTGGGATTTTTTTACCCACAAAAGCTTATGCCCAAATAAATCTGTTAGTCTTTAAGGTGCCACCGGACTCCTCATACCCTTTTAAAACTCACAATGGTCATTCCTTGCAGTGGATTAAAGGATTTTGTATTAAACATATGTCTGGTGTATCTCTCTGGGTTGGACAGTCTGTAACCAATCCATATCCGGTACAAAAGCCTGACATGCTAGTAGCAGTCCTGCAACCTACTGTGTACAAGAAGTCCCTGACAGGCATACTCCACTGTACAGCATGTGGGCTCCAGCTCTGAACTTCTAAAGGTATGAATACTTCAGTAAGACCTCCAACTCCTCATCTCCCATTATGACACTGCTGGATTTGCTAAGCCCTTCTTTACATGGCTTCATGCATGTCTGTACAGAAATTAGCAAAATGGAGTGTGAGTCAGTGGGAGAGACTGTGTGTGTCAATGGAAGGAGAAAGAGAAAGACATGGTGGGGGGAAGAGAAAACATCTCAATAATAATAAACAGTAGGCACTAAAAAAACTTCCACTAATTTAGCACTTTCTATCATTTGCAGTTTTCATGTGCAAATGGGATGCCTTACTTTCTCTTCTCCCATCCAGAGCCACTACTCTGGTGGGGTGTCTCAACTGTCTCATAGGTGCACAATGCAAAAGTTTTGGAGAAGTGAAATGTGTCGTCTTCTGAAACACTAGGAGCAGTGTCACTTCAGCAGAATATACATAGGCAACAGTAGAATTCCCCTGTCACACCATAACCCTGCAAGGACTACACCTGCTGTTTTGGTTTTTAATACCTAGAACAAAACAGATGGAGCATTTGAGGCAATAACCCGAGGGCTGTTTCAGAACCATTATCCACATCTTTTATGCAGCCCCCTTGTAGCAGAAATCTGCATTGCATCCCCTTTGTAGTACTAGTAACATCAGTTACACAGATTCCATAGGCATGGCTAAAAGGCAGTTTCCATTTGAAACCTGATTTTGACACACTAACTTTATCTTAAAAAAAAAAAAAAAAAAGCTGCTTTTTGCCTTAAATTTTGCACGTGGAGCCTAAGCCCAAAGGAGGATTATGGGGGCAGTTTAAGTATAAATGAAGTGAGCTATTTGCAAGCTAGGAGGTTTTGCAAAAGTGCTGGATCGCCACTTTTTGAAAATAGTGGTTTTAGGACAAGCTGTAATGTGTGGCTTAAATCACTCAATCCAGCTGTTTGAGCCTAGCAATGACCGTGGGGTAGGGGGTACCTGAAACCTGTCAGCATGTATTTGAGGGCTGGAAGCCCCATAAAGGTAATGGGATCATTTAGTGCAATACACTTCAGTCTTGCTCTCTGCATTAGTCTGGAACATGAACTAGGGCACATGGCACTGTTTTGAACAGACTAAAGTACATACATTCTTAGTTATTGAGAATCAAATTTTAGAGCACCTGCGAATGAGGTAACTGCCTCCACAGACATTATCACTTCTTGAGAGGCCATGCAGATGCTTTGTGTGTGGAAAGGGATTGTGCCTCTTGTGATAGAAGGAGCAATAGTGCCCAGTAGCTGTGCTCTATTTAGGTTATGGTAACAAAACTTACAAATGCTGCCAAGCCTCTGAGTTGTGCTTGTGCTGAATACAAGTTCTGCCAGTGCTGGGAACCTGAGAACCACATCTGAAACATCGCAGATGTTCTGAACTCTACCTTGGTAGAGGTAGAGCATGCAGCTCTGATAAACCTTACCGATAAAATACAGGTTTCAGAGTAGCAGCCGTGTTAGTCTGTATTCACAAAAAGAAAAGGAGTACTTGTGGCACATTAGAGATTAACAAATTTATTAGAGCATAAGCTTTCGTGAACTACAGCTCACTTCATCGGATGCATTCAGTGGAAAATACAGTGGGGAGATTTATATACATAGAGAACATGAAACAATGGGTGTTACCATACACACTGGAAGGAGAGCGATCGCTTAAAATGAGCTATTACCAGCAGGAGAGTGGGGGAGGGGGAGAACCTTTTTTAATAATATCAAGGTGGGCCATTTCCAGCAGTTGACAAGAATGTCTGAGGAACAGTGGGGGATGCAGGGGGGGAGAGAGAAACATGGGGAAATAGTTTTACTTTGTGTAATGACCCATCCACTCCCAGTTTTTATTTAAGCCTAAATATTTGTAGCCAGTTTGCAAATTAATTCCAATTCAGCAGTCTCTCATTGGAGTCTGTTTTTGAAGTTTTTTTGTTGAAGAATTGCAACTTTTAGGTCCGTAATCGAGTGACCAAAGAGATTGAAGTGTTCTCCAACTGGTTTTTGAATGTTATAATTCTTGACATCTGATTTGTGTCCATTTATTCTTTTAAGTAGAGACTGTCCAGTTTGACCAATGTACATGGCAGAGGGGCATTGCTGGCACATGATGGCATATATCACATTGGTAGATGTGCAGGTGAATGAGCCTCTGATAGTGTGGCTGATGTGATTAGGCCCTATGATGGTGTCCCCTGAATAGATATGTGGACAGAGTTGGCAACGGGCTTTGTTGCAAGGATAGGTTTCTGGGTTAGTGGTTCTGTTGTGTGGTGTGTGGTTGCTGGTGAGTATTTGCTTCAGGTTGGGGGGCTGTCTGTAAGCAAGGACTGGCCTGTTTCCCAAGATCTGTGAGAGTGATGGGTCGTCCTTCAGGATAGGTTGTAGATCCTTGATGATACGTTGGAGAGGTTTTAGTTGGGGGTTGAAGGTGATTGCTAGTGGCGTTCTGTTGTTTTCTTTGTTGGGCCTGTCCTGTAGTAGGTGACTTCTGGGTACTCTTCTGGCTCTGTCAATCTGTTTCTTCACTTCAGCAGGTGGGTATTATAGTTGTAAGAATGTTTGATAGAGATCTTGTAGGTGTTTGTCTCTGTCTGAGGGGTTGGAGCAAATGCGGCTGTATCATAGAGCTTGGCTGTAGACAATGAATCGTGTGGTGTGGTATGGATGAAAGCTGGAGGCATGTATGTAGGAATAGCAGTCAGTAGATTTCCGGTATAGGGTGGTGTTTATGTCGCCATCGCTGATTAGCACCGTAGTGTCCAGGAAGTGGATCTCTTGTGTGGACTGGTCCAGGCTGAGGTTGATGGTGGGATGGAAATTGTTGAAATCATGGTGGAATTCCTCGAGGGCTTCTTTTCCATGGGTCCAGATGGTGAAGATGTCATCAATGTAGTGCAAGTAGAGTAGGGGCATTAGGAGACGTGAGCTGAGGAAGTGTTGTTCTAAATCAACCATAAAAATGTTGGCATACTGTGGGGCCATGTGGGTACCCATAGTAGTGCCATTGATTTGAAGGTAAAAACTATTTCCCCATGTTTATTCCCCCGCACTCCCCACTGTTTCTCAGACATTCTTGTCAACTCCTGGAAATGGCCCACCTTGATTATCACTACAAAAGGTTCCCCCCACACTGCTCTCCTGCTGGTAATAGCTCACCTCAAGTGATCACTCTCCTTTCAGTGTGTATGGTAACACCCATTGTTTCATGTTCTCTGTGTATATAAATCTCCCCACTGTATTTTCCACTGAATGCATCTGATGAAGTGAGCTGTAGCTCATGAAAGCTTGTGCTCAGATAAATTTGTTTGTCTCTAAGGTGCCACAAGTACTCCTTTTCTTTTTGATAAAATACAGGTTCCACAAAAGTTACACATGCAATCCATCTAACTGTTTTGTTATGCAAGCATGGGAAAATTACTAAAAAAAAATCCCTACTTATAAAAATAGCTATGTATATCACAGACAGAAACTTACTTTGTTTCATAAAATGCTATAATTTAAAAAGTAAAATGTCACTAAAGAGAGAAGAAATGCCTCTGAACACAAAGGGACCCAGGAAAGCAAGCAGAAAACCTCTATGACTGAATGGCAAGGGTTGAGAGGCTATTCAACCAGGAGAGAGTCTAGAACATTTGGAAATTTAACCCAAATGAAGTGAATAGAAAGGAGCATAAAATACAGAGGCAATATGTAAGAGAAAAAACAAAGAGGGCTAGATAGATTTGGAAGAGGAAATATCTAAAGGATTTAAAACCAAACAACAAGAAATTCTTTAAGTCTGTCAGAAGCTGGAAGTCTGCAAAAGAATCAGTGTGTCTAGTGAATCACTAGGGATTTAAGGGGTCAATTAAGGATGATAAGGACATTGCTGAGAAGTTTAATGATTTCTTTGCATTAAACTTCCTAACAGGGGATGTTAGGGAGATATCTAGCCCATGCCTGACCTCTTCTGGTAAGAAAGATGAGCTACCATCAGAGATTGAGGTGTCAGAAAAAGAGCTGCTGGAAAAAACTGATAATCTAAAGTAGGCCCAGATGGTTACACCCAAGAATACTGAAGGCTCAAGTATGAATTTTCAGAGCTGCTAGGAAAAATATGTATTATTATAAACTGCTATTATGCTGGAGGACAGCAAATATTGCTTGTATATATTTTGTAAAAAAGGCTGTCAGGTGATCTGGGGAATTAAAGCCCCGTGAACCTTACATCTGTGCCTAGCAAATTGGCTGAAATGATAACAATAGAATAATAAATCACCTGGAAGCTCATAATCTGATAGGGTCTAACCAGCATGGATTCTGCAAAGGAAAATCATATCTCTCTGATCTCTTACAATTTTTGAACATGTCAGTAAAGTAGGTGCTAAAGGAGAACCGGCTGACATAATTTATTTAGACTTTCCAAAGGTCTTGACAAGAGGCTACTGAAGAAGCTAAGTCATCTTGAGAGTGAGAGGCAAAGTGTTGTCATGGAGTAAAAACTGAGCAAAGAGTTGGACTAACTGGTCAGTTTTCAGCCTGTCTAAAGATTAACCGCAGGGGTCTTAAGGGTCTGTAATAGGTCCTGTGATAATCAGGAAAGGGTCCTGGGTGAAAAATGAGGAAGCAGAATATGCAGATGACAGTGTTATTTGGGATAGTCAGGACCAGAGAGGACTAACAGCTCCTCAAGGAATCAATTCTGAAGCACTTAGGAGAGGAAAGTGATCAGGAACAGTCACCATGGATTCACCAAGGGCAAGTCATGCCTGACTAATCTAATTACCTTCTATGACGAGATAACTGGCTCTATGGATGAAGGGAAAGCAGTGGACGTGTTATTCCTTAACTTTAGCAAAGCTTTTGACATGGTCTCCCACATTATTCTTGTCAGCAAGTTAAAGAAGTATGGGCTGGATGAGTGGACTATAAGGTGATAGAAAGCTGGCTAGATTGTCAGGCTCAATGGGTAGTGATCAATGGCTCCATGTCTAGTTGGCAATCAGGTATAAAGCAGAGTGCCCCAAGGGTCGATCCTAGGGCCGGTTTTGTTCAATATCTTCGTTAATGATCTGGAGGATAGCGTGGATTGCACCCTCAGCAAGTTTGCAGATGACACTAAACTGGGAGGAGAGGTAGATACGCTGGAGAGTAGGGATAGGATACAGAGGGACCTAGAAAAATTGGAGGATTGGACCAAAAGAAATCTGAGGTTCAACAAGGACAAGTGCAGAGTCCTGCACTTAGGACAGAAGAATCCCATGCACCGCTACAGACTAGGGACTGAATGGCTAGGCAGCAGTTCTGCCGAAAAGGACGTAGGGGTTACAGTGGACGAGAAGCTGGATATAAGTCAGTGTGCCGTTGTTGCCAAGAAGGCCAATGGCATTTTGAGCTGTACAAGTAGGGGCATTGCCAGCAGATCGAGGGACGTGATCGTTCCCCTCTATTCAACATTGGTGAGGCCTCATCTGGAGTACTGTGTCCAGTTTTGGGCCCCACACTATAAGAAGGATGTGAAAAAATTGGAAAGCGTCTAGTGGAGGGCAACAAAAATGATTAGTGGACTGGAACACATGACTTATGAGGAGAGGCTGAGGGAACTGGGATTGTTTAGTCTGCAGAAGAGAAGAATGAGGGGGGATTTGATAGCTGCTTTCAACTACCTGAAAGGGGGTTCCAAAGAGGATGAATCTCGACTGTTCTCAGTGGTAGCAGATGACAGAACAAGGAGTAATGGTCTCAGGTTGCAGTGGGGGAGGCTTAGGTTGGATATTAGGAAAAACTTTTTCACTTGGAGGGTGGTGAAGCACTGGAATGGGTTACCTAGGGAGGTGGTGGAATCTCCTTCCTTTGAAGTTTTAAGGTCAGGCTTGACAAAGCCCTGGCTGGATGATTTAGTTGGGGATTGGTCCTGCTTTGAGCAGGGGGTTGGACTAGATGACCTCCTGAGATCCCTTCCAACCCTGATATTCTATGATTCTATGGAATTTGGAGAGACCTAAACACATTAGGGGAATGAGCAACATGATAAATGAAATTCAGTGTCAATGAATGCCAAGAAATGCATGCTGAAGAGAGAAATTTAACAGCTTGTACATCATGCTGGGTTCTCCATTAACTGTATTAACTCAGGAAAAGGGACCTGGATGTCATAGACAGCTCAGTGATTACTTCTGCTCAATGTTCACCTGTGGTCAAAAAAGCAAACATGATAGGATGCATAAGGAATGGGATGGGTAACAATATAGAGAATATTATAATGCTTTTATATACATCACTGGTGCTGCCTCACCTAGATACTGTGTGCAGCACTGATGACCCCATCTCCAAAGGATATTGCAGAACTGGAGGAGGCTTAGAGAAGAATGACAAGAATGATCAAGAGCCTGGAAAAACTCTTGCAGGAGGAGGAGAGATTAACAATCCCAATGAGCCCAATCTTTTCACTGATATAAGCAGGGTCTGAATGAACTCTCCCCTGACAGCTAGCTGGGAGGGGGAGAGACTTCAGGAGCAAACTGTATTTACGTGAACGTACCTACTCTGCGTAGGTATCCAGCAGACGGGAGCTGTGCAGCGCCAAGTAATCAACTTTGGCTGATATTGGGTTACAAATCACTTTAGTACTAGATGCAGGGATAGTAATGTTATCAGTGTTGTTGTCTTTATTTCTTTATTGTCTGAGTAAAGGGGAGCAGAACTGTGCTTAACCTATCCCAAATGAAGGGGTAACCCTCAGCTGAAAGGGCCTGGTTAAGTGAGGGGCTAGAATGCCAGAGCCCTGTGAAAATGGAGAGGGGTGGGGAAAGATGTTCCAGCCAGAAGATGTGGACTCCCTTTCTCTGAAATGGTCCCTGGTCTGGTTTAAACTGTTTTTCCTCACTATTCAATGATAGAGCTAAATGGGCTTCATTGGGAGCCTTTTGTTATTTTAAAAGCTTAACACTGCTGACAATCCTTTGTGTTGGGACAGCCTCTGCCCAGTCTCAGAGCTGAAAATTACTAAGAACTGGGTGGAACCTCAAGGGACTGACCTGCAGAGGTCACAGCAGGTGGCAGAAGATGACCAGTGAGTGAAATGGTGGCTGGTGAGGTGGCAAGCGGAATGGTGGCTGGCAGGGTGGCCAGTGGAGAGAAACTGAGCTGACAGGATGGCCAAGTGGAAAAGAACCGTAGCTGGCAGGGCAGCCAGGAGCAGCAGTGGCTGGCAGGGTGGCCAGGCAGAGAGGAACCGTGGCTGGCGGGGTGGCCAGTCAGAGCAAGTTCTCAGATGGTGGAGCAAACAAGGTGCCTGGGTGGGAGGTGAACCGTGGTGAAAGTAAGCTGGTATGATCAGGTACACCTTACCATTAAGACATTTATTGCTGGTACGCTCTACTGGAAAGACATATTTTCAAGAATGAATTGTAGAGCTCTGCATGGATACAAATCTATACCCATGGATATGGATATCTGTGGCTAGAAATCAGTATCCGCTGTGGGGCTGTCCTGGGAACTGCAGTGGTGAAAGGAGCAGAACATGGGGCTACCACGCCCAGGAGCCAGCGCCCCATGATTGCAGCTGCTCTGACACAGCTGTACCACCCCCAGCCTTTCCACGCAGCTTTGTCTCCTGTCATAGAATATCAGGATTGGAAGGGACCTCAGGAGGTCATCTAGTCCAACCCCCTGCTCAAAGCAGGACCAATCCCCAACTAAATCATCCCAGCCAGGACTTTGTCAAGCCTGACCTTAAAAACCTCTAAGGAAGAAGATTCCACCACCTCTCTGACAAACCTTTAAATCTCTGGAATAAAAGAGATTTAGAGAATTAATATGGTATACCTTAGGCTTTCGGTTGGAGGTGGGGAATGCTATGAGATAATTAACAGCTCCCAGGTGCTCCTGGACCATGAATGGCCCTTCCCACGACGCTTCCATTTTATGGGCCTGGAGCACCTTTAAGACTATGACCTGGTCCCCTACTTTGAAGGAATGCTCTCTGGCATGTTTATCATACCAGGCTTTTTGCTCTTTTTGAGCATCCTGTAGGTTTTCTTTAGCAAGGGCTAGAGAGGTTTGGAGGGTGTTTTGTAGGTTGGTTACAAAGTCCAGAATGTTAGTTCCTGGAGAAGGTGTAAATCCCTCCCATTGCTACTTCACCAACTGTAATGGCCCCTTAACCTCGCGGCCATATACAAGTTCAAATGGTGAATACCCTAAACTAGGATGTGGTACAGCTTGGTAGGCAAAGAGCAACTGCTGCAACACAAGGTCCCAATCGTTGGAGTACTCATTTACGAATTTACGTATCATGGGCCCCAAAGTTCCATTAAACTTCTCCACCATGCCATTTGTTTGATGGTGGTAAGGAGTGGCAACCAAGTGATTTACCCCATGAGCTTCCCAAAGGCTTTCCATAGTTCCTGCCAGGAAATTAGTTCCTCCATCTGTGAGGATGTCAGAGGGCCAACCTACCCTGGCAAAAATGTCTGCTAGTGCCCGGCACACACTTTTAGCCCTGGTGTTGCTTAGAGCTACTGCTTCCGGCCATTGGGTGGCAAAATCCATGAAAGTCAGTATGTACTGCTTTCCTCTGGGTGTCCTTTTCAGAAAAGGACCCAGAATATTCACAGCTACTCGCTGAAATGGAACTTCAATGATGGGGAGTGGCTGGAGAGGGGCTTTGACCTGGTCTTGGGGTTTTCCCTCTTTTTGGCATACCTCACAAGACCGGACAAAGGTAGAAACATCCTTGCCCATTCCCTCCCAGTGGAATGACCTCCCCAACTGGTCTTTGGTCCTATTTACCCCAGCATGGCCACTAGGATGATCGTGGGCTAAGCTCAAGAGCTTGACTCGGTACTTAGTTAGAACTACCAACTGTCTCTGAGGATGCCAGTCTTTCTGGTGTCCACCAGAAAGAGTTTTTGTATAAAAGTCCTCTTTCTGCAACAAACCTGGATTGATTAGAAGAGATGAGAGGCGCTGGGTTGCTCCATGCCACCGTCCAAACTCTCTGGAGGCTTTCATCTGCTTCCTGTTCAGTCTGGAACTGTTCCCTTGATGCTGGAGACATCAGTTCCTCACTGGATTGTGGACCCATGCTTGGTCCCTCTGGAAGCGATGTAGGGGATGGGGCTGTTTCCGCTCTCCGCTGATGCACTATATTGGGTTTCAGGCTCCAGCTGAGCCTCTTATGTAGGGTTATCAGCTGCTGCTGGTTCAGGTTCGGGGGGGGGCCCCCTCTGGTGTTGGGCTTGCAAGTATTGGATTCAGTGCTGGCAATGGGTCTGGTGCTAGTTGTTTCGCCAGTTCCGGTTCTGGCTCTGTCTGGGTCTCTGGGACTGGATCCACTACTGCTCTTGCAGACTTTGGCCTGGGGTCCGGATCCATCACCTCTGACCGGGTCCTGGTAGAAGTTTCCGGAACAGAGCTAGGCGTGACGGCTTGTTTAGCCTGGCTGCGGGTGACCATTCCCACCCTCTTGACTCGCTTCACATGGTGGCCAAGTCTTCCCCCAACAGTATGGGGATGGGATAATCATCATAGACTGCAAAATGTCCACATTCCTGACCAGCCCTTGTACTGGACAGGCAACTTGGCTTTAGGCAAATTGAAAGAGTTTGACTTGAAGGGTTGAATCATCACTTGGATCTCTGGGTTGATTAAATTGGGGTCCACTAAGGAAGCATGGAAAGCAGACACCTGTGCTCCGGTGTCCCTCCACGCGGTGATCTTCTTCCCGCCCACACTCAGTTTCCCTCCACTCCAAGGGTATCTGGGAGGTATCTGGGCCTGAGGACCTCTGGGGTGATTCTGGTGCAATGAACTGTAATCTGTTGGGGTTCTTGGGGCAGTTGGCCTTTACATGCCCCGGCTCGTTACATTTAAATCATCATCCAGCTAATGCGTCACTGGGGCAAGGTGGGTTGCTGGAGAATGGTGTGGCAGGTCGATAAGGTGGCTGGAGGGTTCCTTGGGGGGTAGGTGGGGCCTTGGGCGGCCCTCGGTAGTAGGGGGTGGTCTGAGGTTGTCCCTTCTGGTATCCGCTCCAACTGAAACCAGTTGTTTTCTTCTCTACCACCTCCACCCATTTGGCTCCAATCTCCCCTGCCCCAATTACAGTTTTGGGCTTCCCATCTAGGATGTATCTTTCTATTTCCGCAGGAACACCCTCTAAGAACTGCTCCATTTGCATTAGGAAGGGCAAATCTTCTGGAGATTTAACACTTGCTCCTGATATCCAAGCATCCCAATGTTTCACAATGCAGTAGGCATGTCGGGTAAATGACACGTCTGGTTTCCACCTTAGGGCTCTGAACCGCCGACAGGTATGCTCGGGTGTTAGCCCCATTCTGACTCTCACCTTGGTTTTAAACTGTTCATACTGGTTCATTTGTTCCTTAGGCATTTCAGCTGCCACCTCAGCTAAGGGTCCACTGAACTGTGACCTCAGCTCTACCAGGTATTGGTCTGTAGAGATGCTGTACCCAAGGCAGGCCCTTTCAGAGTTTTCTAAGAAGGCCTCGGTATCATCGCCTGCCTTGTAGGTGGGGAACTTTCTAAGATGGGAAGTGGTACCTGGAGAAGGATTGCTAGGGTTTGCTGGTATATTCTGCTGAGCCTTTGCCTTCTCCATCTCCAGTGCATGCTTCCTCTCTTTTTCCTTCGCCTCCAGTTCTTTGGCCCTTGCCTCCATAGCTCTCCTATGGGCAGCCTCTTGGTTTTGTTCTGCCTCTTTCGCTGCCTCCAGTCTGGCTAACTCCAATTTGTGTTGTGTTTTGGTTTGTCATCTTTTCCTCTGTTTTTAACTAACTTTACACCCGAGAGTTAGAAATAAAAAAAACAAACAAAAACTTGGCTTGTAAAATTTTGCTGTGCTGTAATATGATACCTATATTCTCTGATAGTGATAGTCAGCCTACAGAAAAATCCTAAAAAAACCCCCAAAAAAAACAAAAAAAAAAAACACTCCCCCAAACCCTAACACCTTTGTCTCCAGGCAAATAGGTAGAAAACCCCTCTAGTTGCTCTTAGGTAAAAAAAACTTCAGGTCTGTGAAGACTGGTGAATTTCCCTGCAGGAGGTTAACTATCCTGCCTTTAGGTAGAGAAAACTCCAGCTCACAGAAGACAATTCCCTTTTGTCTCTGCTCTGGCCCCAAAGCAGAGAGAGAAAAAAAAAAAACACCTCTAACTGCTTTCAGCCAAAAACCTGCTTTTCAGCAGCCCAAAGGAAAAAAAAAATTCTTTCCAATCTGTGCTTCTGGTTCAAAAAAATCTCAAATTGATCTCAAAATTATTTCAAGTTAATCCCACCGCTCTGCCACCATGTCAAGGTTCCTTCCCCACTTTGAACTCTAGGGTACAGATGTGGGGACCTGCATGAAAACCTCCTAAGCTTACTTTTACCAGCTTAGGTTGAAACTTCCCCAAGATACAAACTATTTTACCTTTTGCCCTTGGACTTTCGCTGCCACCACCAAACGTCTAACCGGTATTATTATTAGGAAAGAGTCCATTTGGAAACTTCTTCCCCCCCCAAAAAATCCTCCCAAATGTTACCCCCCCCTTTCTGGGGAAGGTTTGATAAAAATCCTCACCAATTTGCATAGGTGACCACAGACCCAAACCCTTGAATTTTAAGAAGAATGAAAAAACATTCAGTTTTTTAAAAGAAGAATTTTAATAGAAGAAAAATTTAAAAAGAATCAACTCTGTAAAATCAGGATGGTAAATACCTTACAGGATAATTAGATTCAAAACATAGAGAATCCCTCTAGGCAAAACCTTAAGTTACAAAAAGACACAAAACCAGGAATATCCATTCCATTCATCACAGCTTATTTTCTCAGCCATTTAAAGAAATCAGAATCTAACACATATGTAGCTAGATTACTTACTAAGTTCTAAGACTCCATTCCTTTCTGTTCCCAGCAAAAGCATCAGACAGAGAGAGGCTTTGTTTCTCCCTCCCCCCAGCTTTTGAAAGTATCTTGTCTCCTCATTGGTCATTTTGGTCAGGTGCCAGCGAGGTTATCCTAGCTTCTTAACCCTTTACAGGTGAAAGGGTTTTTCCTCTGGCCAGGAGGGATTTTAAAGGTGTGTACCCTTCCCTTTATATTTATGAAAGGCCCAGATGCCAGGAGTGGAAGGGGCGGCATGAGCCCCTTCCAGCCGCTGAGATGCTGCTTTGCAGCCCTGTGCAGTGACTGCCTGAGAGAGCCTGGCTGGGGAGGTGATTTCCGCTCCCTGGCCGGGCTTTGGGTCCCCGGCAGCCGAGCTGGGTGGGGAGCGGAAGCTGCCTCCTCCCTAGTCAGGCTTTCTCAGGCAACTGCTGGACCGGGAGGGGCTGGCATTAAAAGCAGCTCCCTCCTGCTCCCTGCCGGGGCTCCTGCCCACTAGGGAGAGCGGCAGAACATGCCAGGGGTGGGGCAGGCACAGTGGGAGGACAAAGCGCCCCCCGCCCCTCAGGTAAGATAAGGGGGAGAGCGCAGTGGCCCTGGGCTTGGGGGGGACATGTGACCTGCCCTTTAGATCGTGCCCCCCCCCACTATGGGAAGGCACCAGCTGTATATGGGGTGCCCTTGGTGGAGAGAACGGAACAGGGATGGGAAGCGGTGGGATGGGGTGGGGCATTGGGGGAAGGGGCCTAGTATCATGAGTGGCGAGTATCATAGGCAGGGGGAGGCCTTGCCACGCTCCACCAGGCCCCCTTCTGCCTGCTGCTCCCTTCTGTGGCTGAGAGGCTGGAGCAGGCAGGCTGGGGCCATGATATTCAAGACCATGCCATGCCATCCGTTCTCCCGGTGCTGGGACCGCACTAGAGCCGGGGGCGCTCTGACCCTGCCAGCCGCCTGCCCAGTGCTGTGGCCAGGGTGCTCCCCGCCCACCCATCCAGCGCTGGAGTTGGAGGTGCTCCAGCTGTGCTGCCTGCTGGTGCCAGCTGCTGGGGCTGGGGGGGGGTGCGCAGGGCAGCCAGCGGGGGGGGGGAGGGGTGTGCTCTGGGCTCCAACGAGGGAGCAGAAGGGATGGGCCCTCGGGCAGAGGGAGAGGGGCTGGGGGCTAGCCTCCCCCAAGGGTGTGTTCACCCACCACCCATGAGCCTAGGACAGAGCGGGAGGTCAAGCACCTCCCAGGAAATCTGGAGCCTATGCGACTAGGTACGCTTGGAGTGGTACTGGTGGTGGTGAAGGCTACGGGGCGGGCATGTGGAAGCCCTGGCCGTTCCGGAAGAGCATGCCCAGCAGCACAGCCGGCAGGTCGCTGGGCACCAGCGGGGGCCCATTGACTGTTCTGCCCTGGGGCCCGGAATTGCTGTTGGCGGGCCTGCTCACAGGTTTATGATTATGAATCCTGCTTGTGTCATTTTCCCTAATTAATGTCAGGTGACTTCTCTCCTTTCATTAAAAGCTTCTTTTTTCACTCAGACTGCTTGCGAGTGGGGAAGTATTGCCCGTCAGAGGCGCCATGGGGTAGTGTGTAATTGTCCCAGGTTACTGGATGGGGGCTCAAGCCAGTTCTGTGTTGTATTGCTGAAAAGGAACCCCTAGATATTGAACCCGGCCCTGGTTGCTGCTGGCTCAGCCTCCACCTAGCAGAAGGGTTACACTTAAAAAGGAGGAGAATAAGAGGGGACATAAAGAAAGTCTACACAGTAAGGAAGATTGGAAACCTCTGTTCTCCCTCGCCCCTAACACAAGAACAAAGGGACTGTCAGTGACATTGAAAGGTGGGAAATATGAGATCAATAGAAGGAAATATTTTTGGGTAATCAGATCATAGGAACTCTTTGCTACTTTGCTACTTGCTCTTTGCTAGGATGTTGTTGAGGCCAAGAACATATCAAAATTCACAGAGGGATCATACCTATATATGGATAACAAGAACAACCAGAATTATAGCTAATGCTAAAAAAGCTTATTGGAAGGGATATGAAACCATATGCTTCAGCGTTTAGCAAATCTCTAATTATTGGGGAGTAGGATGAGACCTTCATGAGTGTCAGATTATCCTACAATTTCCTACTCTGGCATGGCCTACCCCTTCCTTTGAAGCATCTGGTGCTGACGAGTGTCAGAGACAAGACACTGGGTCAGATGGACCACTGGGCAAACCCAATCTGGTAATTCCTATGTTCCTATAAAATTCTCAGGTAAACTCCTAGCACTAAAATGGACTCTGCTTCCTTACATCACCTTCCCTTTGCCTCAAGTCCAATATAAAAAAAATCAGTGTCTGTTTGAAAGCGACTTGCAAAACTGTATAGGATATTTTACATGGACAGCTCAACTTGGTGCCTTTAACAAATCTCTGCAAACTAGGATACCACTTAGTGGTGAAACAATCACATTTTTGATAAAGCTGAGGACAATTGAACAGGAAAATGACTGATTTGCCCATATTTATGCTGCATTGTGCTGACTATGGTCTTTGGGATATGTCATTTGGGAGCTTTGGGGCAACTGCTGATGACTCATTAAAACCCTAATATTCCTTGTCCCTTCACTAATATCTTCCATCTGAGGATCTCAAAGTGGTTACATGTATGAAGCTTCCAAACTCTTGAGGAGGGAGGAAAGGAATACATGGGGAGGGATCAGGGATGTCTTCCATTCTTCACTGAAATAATAAAATAATGAGCAAAGCAAGGCCCTACCCTCAACTTGATGGCATCCCTTTGTCTGTCTGTAACATAATTTCTGAAAGTATAGTCTGTAATTGTTTATATATTAAAGAACCACTTGATGGCAGTCATTAACACCTTCCAGCATAACAACACCCTCACTTCAGCTCTGCTTATCCTCCCAATGAAGTTTCATATGTTGATACTCTGAATGATTCCTCCCCCAAACAGAAAGAAAAGAAAGTAGAATCATAGAATCACAGAAACATAGGGCTGGAGCAGGGGTGGGCAAACTTTTTGGCCCAAGGGCCACGTCGGGGTTGCAAAACTATATGGAGGGCCAGATAGGGAAGGCTGTGCCTCCCCAAACAGCCTGGCCCCTGCACCCTCTCCGCCCCCTACCACTTCCCACTCCCTGACCGCCCTCTCAGAATCCGTGACCCATCCAACCCTCCCTGCTCCTTGTCCCCTGACTGCCCCAACCCCTATCCACGCCCCCGCCCCCTGACAGGCCCCCCGGGACTCCCACACCTGTCCAGCCCCCCTTGTTCCCCATTCTTTAATCACTCCCTCCAGAACCTCCATCCCATCCAACTGCTCCCTGCCCCTGACTGCCCTCCGGTACCCTCTGCTTCCCACCCCCTTACCATGCCGGAGCCAGCCACGCCGCCGCGCTGCCCAGCTGGAACGGCAGGTGTGGTGCAGTGAGCTGAGGCTGTGAGGGCGTGGGGAGAGTGCAGGGGGGCTAACCTCCCCGGCCAGGAGCTCAGGGGCCAGACAGGATGGTCCTGCGGGCTGGATGTGGCCTGCGGGCCATAGTTTGCCCACCTCTGGGATGGAGGGTACCTCGAGAAGTCATCACATTCAGCTAGTTGCACTGAGGCAGGATCTAGAGCATCCCTGACAGGTGTTTGTCCAACCCCTTCTTAAAAACTCCAGTGATGGGGAGTATACAACCTCCATTGCAATCCTATTCCACATCTAAACTACTTTTATAGTTAGAAAGTTTTTCCTAATAGCTAACCTAAATCTTCCTTGCTGCAGATTAGGGCCATTACTTTGTGTCCTACCTTCAGTGGACATGGAGAACAACTGATCATCATCCTCTTTATAACAGACTTTAATATATTTGAAGACTCTTATCAGGTCCCCCCAACCCCAATCTTCTTTTCTCAGAATTAAACATAACCAGTTTTTTAATCTTTCCACATAGGTCAGCTTTTCTAAACCTTTTATCATTTTTGTTGCTCTCCTCTGGACTCTCTTCAATTTGTCCACGTCTTTCCTAAAGTATGGTGCCCAGAACTGGACATGCCCAGAACTGAGGCCTCACCAGTGCTGAGTAGAGCAGGACAATTACCTCCCGTGTCTTACATATGGCACTCCTGTTGTTACATCCCAGATTTAGATCAGCTTTTTTTTGCAATTGCATTCCATTGTTGACCCATTTTCAATTTGTTATTCTCTACAACCCCCAGATTCTTCTCAGTAATAATACCACCTAGCCAGTTATTCTCCATTTTGTAATTGTGCATTTCATTTTTCCTTCCTAGAAGTACTTTGCATTTGTCTTTATCAAATTTCATCTTGTTAGATTCTGACCAATTCTTCAGTTTGTCAAGGTCACTTTGCATTCTTATTTGGTCCTCCAAAGTGCTTGCAACCCCTCCCAGTTTGGTGTCATCCACAGATTTTATAAGCATGCTCTCCACTCTATTATCCAAGTCATTAATGAAAATATTGAATAGTGCTGGACTGTGTTCCCTGTAAGCTGCGTGCTTGGGCGGCTGCACAGAAGAGATTCAAATGCTGCCCAGTGGATTAGAGAGCACGCACAGCTGGCAGTGTTCAGGTGCCCCTCGCCGCACATTGCGCCAACTGCAGCTGCTCCTGGGACCCTCCTGCTGACTGTGCAGAGTGGGGGTGGGGGAGAGGAGGGTTTCAGGGTGTCCCCCTGCCCCTGTACCCCATCTTCACAGAGCAGGGCAGAGAGGACAGCCTGGCTCGGGAGGACTTGGAACTGCTGCTGAGGTCTGAATGGTGAGTGGCTGAGTGCCTTTCTTAAAGAGACAGTGCACTGTTTCTGAGATTTCCCCAGCAGCCAGCTCACACAGTCTCTCTCTCTCTCTCTCTTTCTCTCTCCCCTTCCCCTGTCCACGTGCCCCATCCCGCAGGGGGACGGAAATAACAGGGCTCAGGACAGAGCAGGATAGCTTTCAGTGAGTGTCTTAAAGAGACAGCGCATGGCTTTCCCCATCAGCCAGCACATACACTGTCTCTGTGTGTCACACACACACATACAAACACACACACAGTGTGTCACACACAGTCTCTGTGTCACACACACCCTGTGTCTCACAGCGTCTCTGTGTCTTTCTCTCACACACAGACACTCAGTCTCTGTGTCACATACACCCTGTGTCACACAGAGTATCTCTGTCTCACACACACACACACACACTCACACACAGTCTCTGTGTCTCACACACACAGTCTCGTCACACACTCCCCCTCTGCATCACACAATCTCTGTGTCTCACACAGTCTCTGTGTCACTCCTACTCATGTACACACACAGTCTCTGTGTCACTCACACACACACTGTCTCTGTGTGTGTGTCTCTCACACACACACACACACACACACACACACACACACACACAGAGGTTTCAGAGTAGCAGCCGTGTTAGTCTGTATTCGCAAAAAGAAAAGGAATACTTGTGGCACCTTAGAGCCCTTTTCTTTTTGCGAATACAGACTAACACGGCTGCTACTCTGAAACCTGTCATTATGCAAGGCACTGAATTTAGCTGTATAGAGTGGAAATCTGTCAACTTCATAAAAATTTGTTAGTCTCTAAGGTGCCACAAGTACTCCTTTTCTTTTTACACACACACACACACTCTCTCTCTCTCTCTCTTTCACATTCACCTCCCATCAGATACTTGTTTTAGTATTGTTGTTACTTCTTGGTACTTCCTGCAATGCACATATATTCTCTATAATTTTATTCTTTCAAAGTGTGTTATTTTAGTGTTTTGACTGGTCTATGCATTTCATAATTTTTATTTCTCTCTCACACTTAAATTTAATTCTTTGAGTAGTGAGTTCTCAAATGCCTAACCTGTCCTGTCTGGAGTAATTGTCCCTATGGTAACTTTAAAAATATATATATATATTATATCCAGTGATGAGCTGCCAAAAGCTGAAGAACCGGTTCCTTCAGTCGCTTTGGGTCTTCGGTGGCACTTCGGTGGTGGGTCCTTCAGTCACTCCAGGTCTTTCGTGGCACTGAAGGACCTGCCGCCGAAGTGCTGCCGTCACTCTGGGTCTTTGGCAGCACCGAAGGACCCGCCGCTGAAGTGCTGCCGAAGACCCGGAGTGAGTGAAGGACCCGCTGCCGAAGCACTGCCGAAGACCCGGACCGCCACCAAGTGAGTAAAAATTTAAAAGGGATTCTCAGGAGAGCCTCCCCAGCCGAGAGCTCAGGCGGGCTGGACAGGATGGTCCCGCAGGCCGGATGTGGCCCGCGGGCCAGAGTTTGCCCACCTCTTTAACAACCGGTTCTAAACCGGCTTCAAAATTTAACAACTGGTTTGTGTGAACTGGTGTGAACCAGCTCCAGCTCACCACTGATTATATCTATGTTTTTTGTTTCTACTGGTGGTGCACATGCACACATTACCTTGGTGCACGTCACAAAATATATTCCGCACATGAATGGAAAAAATTAGAGGGAACATTGGTGCTGAAGTGAGGACTGACCTCTCTGGGACCCCACTAGATGTGCCTTCCCAGTTTGACAGTGAACCACTGATAACTACACTAGTATGTTCTTTCAACCAGTTGTGCACCCACATCATAGTAATTCCATCTAGACTCCATTTCCCTAGTTTGCTTATGAGAATGTCATGTTGGACTGTGTCAAAAGCCTTACTTTTGTGTAATAGGCAAGGGAGGGGACAAGGGAGGCACGCAAAGCTCCTAGCATGATAGGGAGAATGGGGGACAATGGTAAGGGGTAGGAGGGACAGAGGGGACACGCATGCCCTGGCATGGGAGAAAATGGAGTATCCTAGTAATGGGGAGGGAGTGTCAAACAGAACCCCTGGCATGAAGCCAGGGGGGTGATGTTATAGAGAGTTCCTGAAATAGAGGGGAATGGGACAGTGGCACACGAAACTGGGGGTGGGGAATTGGGGATGCAAAGAGCCCCTGGTGAGTGCAATGCATTCAGCCTACACAAGCTACAAAAAATGAAAGCCTGCAGTAATAACAATATTTAATGCAGCTACCTCTGGGGTACGACACAGCAGCTGTTTAATAGCCACACAGCAGCACTACACAATAATTTGGGACAGGAAGTAAAAGGGAGTTCTGTATACAGCGAGATCACAGTGAAATTTAGGGTGGTGAAATGGATGCACTCAGCAGGGATTTGGCCAGCACACTTCCTGGATCCTGGTGTGGGGCATTTGATAGGCTAATGCCCCAAACTGGGGGGAAATAACAGGGATGTTTAATGACCATGAGTGGTCAGGATCTCTTGCGTTGATGTCTCATAAGAAAGACAGAGTGGGGAGAGAGAGAAAATGAAAGAAAGAGAGTGAATGGCACAGAGAGAGACAGGCAGAAAAAAGAGAGAGACACTGAAACCAAGAGAAAGGGACAGATAGAGCGTGTAACTTTTCCTTTTCTGGTGTCATTTCATTTTCTCTCCTGAAAGTCCAGAAACTAATGATCTACAGCAGGAAAACAAAAATAAAAGTGAAATCCACCGGGGGGCGGGAGGCAGATTTCAGGGAAGCTGCTTCACACAGACAACCAGATGCAAACAATGTGCTAGACAGGCCCATTTCACCCCAAATGCACACAGAGACCAAAGGGTTTCCAGTGGGGGGGTTTTATTGAAGGACATTTTCTTCTGAGTGCTAATAAACTATAACAAACTCAACTATGCAATATCTCTGGCTGCAGGATCGAATGTGCCAGCGAATGTGTGCCGGAGCAGGGTGCTTATGGAATACAGAGAGAGAAGTCAGCAGCGGGGAGTTAAATTCCCTGTGGGCAAAGGGGAGCCAAGTCTCTGCCAATCTCTCCATCTGCTAAAGGCCACTCACATCCCTTCAAGGAAGGAGAAAGGCTGAGAGAGGGAGACAGAGGGCAGAGGGTGTGAGAGAGAAAGAACAAGGGAGTGAGAGAGAAACAAGTGGAAGTGAAGCAGGTTATGAACACTGGAGTCCTTCATCTCCAAAAAGGAAGCTCAGAAACCAGTACAACCCCCCTCCCAACCTTCTTGCGCCCAAGTGACTCCCATCTCCTTTTTGTCATATGACTCCCACCCCCTCCGCAGTGGCATGGTCCCCGTGCTGTGTCCATGTGACCTCCATGCCTTCTGGACAAGTCTGCGTGGTTCCCATCCCCCGGCTGTGTAACACAGTCTTGTTTTCCCATTGAAGTGCTTGCCATTCCAATTGACCTTTGTGCCTTCTCTTCCATCAGCACTCTGTCTGCAGGCTCTTCCCTTCCTGGCCTTCATCCTTCCCTGCATTCCCTGATGTAGGGGCAGTAACCACCCGCTCCAGTGCCGGGAAGGCTGGGGAGAATATCTGAAAGGGAAAAAGAAGAGATGATTGGGGAATGGACCTAGCATGGGCTCCATCCTGCCCCCACATGATGCTTACATCTGGACCCTGGGTCTGAGTAGCCACCGTAGGTCTTATCTCTCAGAGGCCTAGAAGGTCTCAGAGAGAACCCTGGGAGTCCTGATTTCTACTTCTTCCTGCTCTAACCCACTACACTCTTCTTTCTCACAACCAGGAATAGGATTCAGAAAACCTGACTCTCAGTTTCCTTTGCTGTAACTACTATACCCCAGTCATCTCCTAGAGCTGAGAGAAGAACCCGGGAGTCATGCTCCACAGTCATGTTCCCTTTCCTGTAGAGAATACTGGCTTGATATTATGCTGTGTGCAGTTGAGTTATGCCTTTAATGTGTCTCCTTTCATAGATTTTAAGGCCACAAAGAGCCATTATGATGATCTAGTCTAACCTCCTGTGTAAACCCAACCAGAGAACCCACCCAGGAGTTTCTGCATCAAGCCCATAACTTCTGGTTGAGTTAAAGTGTATCTTTCAGAAAGACATCCAGTCTTGATTGAAAGACTCCAAGTGATGAAGAATCTACCATAACCCTTGGTAAATTGTTCCAATGGTTAATTACAGGTGCTGCTAAAAGTTTGCACCTTATTTCTAATCTGTATTTATCTAGCTTCAACTCCTAGACATTGGACTTTACTATGACTTTTTCTGCTAAATTAAAGAGCTGTCTAGTATCAGAAGTCTCTTCCCTGTGTAGATACTTGTAGCCGGTGATCAATTCACCTGTTAACTTCTCTTGGATAAACTAAATAGATTGAGCTTCTTGAGTCTCTCATGGTGAGACAGGCTTTCCAGACCTTGAATCATTCAAAATACACTCAGGAGCACTATCCTGTGGATACATAGCTCTAATAGTATTGAAAGGTTCACAACGTCACCTCTGTTTAAGTACACTCTGGGGTGTTACTCTTCAAGTGTACCATGGGTTCTCAGTTTGAGGTTTGTGACCTCCAGGTGGGTGATGAACAGGGGACAGGGGCTTGTCCTTTCTATATTGCAAATTGGGAGGGATATCCCTGCTAGATGGGAGCGGTCCCCATTATAGAAAAAGAGGTCATGATATTGAAGAGTTTGAGAACCAGGCTACATCTACTCTATATCTGAGATCGATGCTGGCAGTCCACTGGCAGTCAATTTAGCGGGTCTAGTGAAGACCTGCCAAATTGACAGCAGATCACTCTCCAGTCAACACCGTACTCTACCCTGATGACAAGAATAAGGTAAGTCGATGGGAGAGTTTCTCCTGTCGACCCCCAGCAATGTAGACCCAATGGTAACTCAACCTAAGGTACATCAACTCCAGATTAGTTATTCACGTAGTTGGAGTTGTGTAGCATAGGTCAACTTTCCGCGATAGTGTAGACATAGCCCCAGTAAAGTATAGAAAAATCAGGAAGCCTATGAGAGAATAATTGGGTCCCCTGGACCACCGGGGGAGCAATTAGAGGAGGAATTTGCAATATAAGTAGTTTGCCTTGAAGAAATGTGATTTCCTTGTGTGGTCTTTGCCACTGAGGATGTTGGGGGGACACCTAACAAAGACCTGCTCTTTAGTGGTGACAAAGCTGAGGCACTGTGAGAGGCTGAAGTCTGAAAAAAGGAGATCCTGGAACAAACGGATAAATTATAGATTCATAGATACTAAGGCCAGAAGGGACCATCCCGATCATCCTGTCCGACCTCCTGCACAACGCAGGCCACAGAATCTCACCCACCCACTCCTACGAAAAACCTCACCTATGTCTGAGCTATTGAAGTCCTCAAATCATGGTTTAAAGACTTCAAGGAGCAGAGAATCCTCCCTCAAGTGACCCGTGCCCCATGCTACAGAGGAAGGTGAAAAACTTCCAGGGCATCTTCCAATCTGCCCTGGAGGAAAATTCCTTCCCGACCCCAAATATGGCAATCAGCTAAACCCTGAGCATATGGGCAAGATTCACCAGCCAGATACTACAGAAAATTCTTTCCTGGGTAACTCAGATCCCACCCATCTAATATCCCATCTCAGGGGATTAGGCCTATTTACCCTGAATATTTAAAGATCAATTACTTACCAAAATCACATTATCCCATCAGACTATCTCCTCCATAAACTTACCGAGTAGAATCTTAAAGCCAGATAGATCTTTTGCCCCCACTGCTTCCCTTGGAAGGCTATTCCAAAACTTCACTCCTCTGATGGTTAGAAACCTTCATCTAATTTCAAGTCTAAACTTCCCGGTGGCCAGTTTATACCCATTTGTTCTTGTATCCACATTGGGGCTGAGCTTAAATAATTCCTCTCCCTCTCCGGTATTTATCCCTCTGATATATTTATAGAGAGCAATCATATCTCCCTTCAACCTTCTTTTAGTTAGGCTAAACAAGCCAAGCTCCTTGAGTCTCCTTTCATAAGACAAGTTTTCCATTCCTTGGATCATCCTAGTAGCCCTTCTCTGTACCTGTTCCAGTTTGAATTCATCCTTTTTAAACATGGGAGAACTGCACACAGTATTCTAGGTGAGGTCTCACCAGTGCCTTGTATAACGGTATTAAAACCTCCTTATCCTTACTGGAAATACCTCTCCTGATGCATCCCAAAACCGCATTAGCTTTTTTCACAGCCATATCACATTGGCAGCTCATAGTCATCCTATGATCAACCAATACTCCAAGGCCCTTCTCCTCCTCCATTACTTCTAATTGATGTGTCCCCAGCTTATAACTAAAATTCTTGTTATTAATCCCTAAATGCATAACCTTACACTTCTCACTATTAAATTTCATTCTATTACTATTACTCCAGTTTACAAGGTCATCCAGATCCTCCTGTATAATATCCCGATCCTTCTCTGAATTGGCAATACATCCCAGCTTTGTATCATCTGCAAACTTTATTAGCACACTCCCACTTTTTGTGCCGAGGTCAGTAATAAAAAGATTAAATAAGATTGGTCCCAAAACTAATCCCTGAGGAACTCCACTGGTAACCTCCCTCCAGCCTGACAATTCGCCTTTCAGTAGGACCCATTGTAGTCTCCCCTTTAACCAATTGCTTATCCACCTTTTGATGTTTATATTGATCCCTATCTTTTCCAATTTAACTAATTTAACATGTGGCATGGTGTCAAATGCCTTACTGAAATCTAGGTAAATTAGATCCACTCCGTTTCCTTTGTCTAAAAAATCTGTTACTTTCTCAATTAGAAGAGTGACAAGTCACCAAGAGTGGATGGGACCTGGGTCTGAGACTGCTAACAAGAATATGAAGCCTCATTAAAATCAGCAAGTATACATTGACAAATGTTGTACATTGATCCTGATAATTACACATCAGTGAGTCTGACCTAGCCCCAGAAAAGCTGTAGCAAGAAAATTACCGTAGAACAGGAAAATTAATTGAAATAATAATTAGAGCACTATAAAATCCTTAGAAGAACGTGATCTGATAGCTACAAATTAGTGCTTGCAAAGGAAAATCATGCCATTCTAATCTATTAGAATTCTCTGAATGCATCAGCAATATTGTGAATAAAGAATGACCCAGTTGTCATGATGTTGGGGGGGGGGGATTTCAGAAGACTTTGACAAAGTCCCTTCTGAGATGCTGTTAAGAAATTAAGTAACATGGTGTGAAAGGTTAAGTTTTATCATGGATCAGAAACCGGCTAACAGAGAGAAAGCTGGAATAAATAATACATTTTCATCATGGCCAAAGGTTAATAGTAGTGTGCCACAAGGTTCTGTACTAGGACAGGTGTTTACCATGTTTATATTTGTATAATTTTTTTAAGTGCCTAAAAGACTTAGGAGTACAGCTGGCCAGAAAATGGGGGCATCCCCCACAGAAAATTTTGACTTCTTGGTAGAAATCAAAACCTAAACATTTTTGGCCAAATGCACAGTGACTCATGGGATTTGTGGTTTGGATGCCCCATGCTCACATTCTCCTCTATGGGCCAGGCACCCTGGTCAGTCTACATCTCCCCTCTTGTTGAGCCACTGTGGTGCATCATGGAAGATGTAGTCTGGTTGCAGAACTTGGCTCATAGAGAAGAATGGGGGCATGAGGCACCCAAACAACAACTTCCATGAGGCACACTTTTGGCATGTCCAAATCCAAATTTTGGGTTTTGGGTTCTCAGTGACAAGTCAAACGTTTCTGAAAAAGGAACTTTTTTGCAAAAAATTTAATGTAGTCAAAAACTGAATTTTCAATGAACCCTACTTAGGAGCCTGGAAGTCTCATTGTCAGAAGCAACTTGTCAATTTTTATGCACTTAAGGCCCACTGAAGTGCAATAAGCCTTAGTTTCCTAAGTACCTAAATCACTTTTCAAAATGGGACTTAAGATCCTGGGTCCTTCAGTGATTTTAAAAATTTACCTAGTCTGGAAAAGGGGATGAGCAGTGAAGTAGCAAAATATGCATATAGCACAACATTATTTAAATTAAACAACACTGGAGAAGACTGTGAGAGCTAGCACAGAGTTGTAGTGGAATCTCCATCATGGGCAATTTTTAAATCAAGATTGGATTTTTTTTCTAAAAGATCTGCTCTAGTTCAAACAGGAATTAGGCTGGGGAAGTTCTATGGCCTGTGTTATACACGAGGTCAGACTAGCTTATGACAATGGTCCCTTCTGGCCTTGGAATCTATGAACCTATGAATCAAAGCTAGATGAATGGACATCGCAATGGCAGATGAAACTCAGTGTAGATCAGAGGTCCCCAGAATGTGGGGTGCACCCTCTAGGGGGGCATGGAGCATGGGCAGTGGGTGAACCATGGGCTTCTGGAGGCTAGCCCCTGGCCAGGCCCATCCTTTCCACCTGAGGCCTTGCCCCTCTCAGCCCCTTCCCCCACCAAAGCCCAGAGGCCCCCCCCCGCATGACCTCTAGTCCCTCCCACCCCAGCCTCGGGCTGCCCGAGCACCTCCAGCCCTGGAGCACTGGGTGAGAGGGTATCGCGCGTCCCCTCACTCCCCAGTTCTGGAGCACGGGATGGATGGCGTGCCCCCCCCACAAGCCCAGAGCACCAGGTGGGCGGCACACAGCCCGCACTCCCCCCCCAGCACCGGGCGAGGCAGCTCCAGCGCCCCCAGCCCCAGAGTGCTGGCCACTGCAGCCCCCAGCACCAGGGCTCCCCCCAGTGCCGTGCAGCCCCAGCCACAAGTCATCTCAAGTCCCAGCTGCCCTAGTCACAGCCCCATCAAGCTCCCTGGAAAAGGAGCAGCCTGCCTGGGCTGAGACCAAGGGGGAAGGGCAAGCAGGAGAGGGCCTCGGGCTGGAGCATGAGCGGGACCACATGCGGGGCTGTTTGGGGAAGCACAGTCTTCCCCAGTCTATTATACCTGCTGCCTATGGTGTGGAGGAAAGTCCAGGGGGGCATGGCAGGGCCCGGACCAGCCCCTAGGGCTGTAGGAAGGGAGCACCACCCAGCCCTTCCCTGCCCCCAGCTGTGCTCTGGTCCCATTCATGGACCTGTACCTGGCCCCGTCCCCAGCCTCAACATGGCTCCACTCCCAGCCTCGGCCCCTGGCCATGTCCCCACACCCAGCCTCAGGTCCACCCCCAGCTGTGGCCCCAGTCTTGGCCCCCTTACCCCTGACTGCGTCCCCCCGTCCCAAGCCACAGCCCCAGTCCTGGCCCCAGCTCCTGGGGGCAGACAGGGTAAGGGGAATGTGCGACCCTCAATAGTTTGGGGACTGCTGGTGTAGGCAAATGCGAGGTAATGCACATTGAAAGCAATCATCTGAACTCCAACAAATTATTAGGTTTTAAATGAACCATAACCACTTAGGGAAAAAGACCTAGACATTATTGTATAATTGAAGATCTCTGCTCACCAGGTAGCAGTAGTTAAAAAGCCAACAAAATGTTAGCATGCACAGGAATGGGATGGAGAATAATACTGGAGCTATTCCCATGTCATTATGTAAATTAGTGAGATGACCTCATCTGGAACACTGTGTTCATCTTCCGTTACCCTCTCTATAAAAAGTCATAGTAAAACAGAGGGGATTCAGATATGAGTGATGAAAACGATGTGAGGCCTTGAAAGATTTCCGTGAACAAAATTCTAACTGGGTGAAAAAGTCAGTCAGGATGAATTTATCATAACACAGAGCAAAGAGATGATCAGTAAAATTGAAAGGCTGCAATTTCAAAGTGGATAAAAGGGAACAGTTTTTACACCTTGCATAATGAGCCCCTGGAACTCACTGCCCCAGAATAATGTGGAGGCCAAGAACTTAGCAGGATTCAAAAAGGTATTGGGCATATACATGCACTGGAACAATTTACTAAGGGTCGTGGTGGATTCTCCATCACTGGCAATTTTTAAATCAAGATTGGATGTTTTTCTAAAAGATCTGCTTCAGGAAGTATCTTGGGAAGTTCTATGGCCTGCGTTATACAGGAGGTCAGACTAGATGATCACAATGGTCTCTTCTGGCCTTGGAATCTATGAATCTACATGGGAATTGAGAACATCCACAATTACATTAGATCAGGTTATGAAAAAGAAAAAGTACAACCACAATAGTTTGGAAGGGACATAAACCCTCATCCTTTCAGGCACAAGAGGACCTCAAATTGACAGGAGTTAAGAGAAAACTTCCTCCGTGGGCAGGTTATTCTATAATTGTCCACTAGAAGGTATTTTGCCCCTTCCTCTGAGATATCTGGCACTTGGCCACTGTCAGAGACAGGGCACTGGGCTAGCAGGTCCACTGGGCTGATCCAACCTGGCAGTTCCTATATTCCCAGTACATACTGCATACGACCAGGGCACAGCTGGCAGGCTACCCAATGTAGCCTCTTTGCCCCAACCCGAAGCAGGGCTGTCAGGCTTAGATGGGCTCAATCACAGCCCTTTCCCCCCTGGTTCTTCCCTCTCAGCTCTCCCATTCACTCTCCCTTTGTCACGCTACTCAGACACTTCTTTGACGGCTCTGCCCAAGGAGGAATGAATGGCCTTTGAGAGAGAAGACAGATGGACATAGACAGGGCAATGGACTGACTCACCCTTTGGTTCCGCAGGACCAAAGCCAGGATGGAGGCCACAAGCAGGAGGAAGAGGACAAGAATAAGGCCAAAAGAGACCTGCCCATCCAGAATGGGATGAGGACCAGAGAGCTGGGCACCTGTAAGGGGAAATCAGTTAGAAGGGAGGTGAAACAGGGGCAGTTGGAATGGGAAAGGGATGGGATTGCACTGAGGGAGCTGACATTGGAAAGGGAATAATGGGATTGGTCTGGCAGAGTGGGGGTGGGGAGTTGGGGGGGTTGGAACTAGTTTGGGGTGTGGATGAGGTTTGGAAAATGTTGGCTGGTCAAGTGGAGCAGAAGTCTTGGGGCACAGGGAGATGGAAGTGGGGTGGGGTGGAGGAAGTGGGGCACAGGGGAGATGGTACCTGTAATATACAGCTCATATTCCACAGCTCCCAGCCTCCCTTCTGAGCCATGGACACTGCACTCCCAGGTGCCAATATCCTCCTGCGACACATGGGTCAGTTCCAGGGTGGAACCCAGATAGTAGCGCTGGACCCCTGGGCTCCTGGGAGTGGCCTCAAATGAGCTCCCATTGCTGAGACCTGAGCTCAGCTGCCTCCACTGAAAGAGCTCGTGCCCTCTGGGGTGGGTGAGGCTGCAGATAAGCAGCAGACGAGAGCCTTCAGCGACTGGCCCTTTGGTGCTTGGGGTGACTGTGGGGGAGGGAAACAGAAATACCTTCAGCAAAGAAAGTAGAGCGTCTTCCTGCCTCACCCCTTCAGCACCTCCTTCCTCTCTCTGTCACGTTCCTCCTTTTTCACTCTCTCTTTCTCTCTCACACCTTCTCTCATTGACTCCCTGTCTTCCCCCTTCTCTCTCTCTCTCTCTCTCTTTCATTTTCCTACTTTAAGGCAGATTTCTAAAAGAAAAATAATGGAACCACCATGAGAAACATCTCTATGGCACAGCGTCCTGTGGAAAGAGAGACTCCACTCCTGTGCAGCTAAATGCCTGAGCTGAGACACAGAGTCTCACCCCATGTGGAGGCTGGACAGGCTGAGAACAGCCCAAACTCACCACATTGGTGTGCAAGGAGATTTTCTCCAAGCCAGTGAAGACCACTGGAGGGGAAGAGTCTCCTTGGCATCTTCTGGGTTTCCCTTGCTCACCTGTCATCACTGCCAAGGTCACGTCCCTAGTGATGGTCGTGCCATGGATAGAGACAGCACAGCAGTATTGCCCTGCATCCCCTGGCCCCACCTCAGGGAGATGGAGGGTGAAGCTCCCATTGCTCCCATTCCTGGAGATGCCCCGTATTTCCAGATCCTCTCCTGCAAGACGGCTCCAGTGGGCTGACACCCCTAGAATGCCGGAGGCACTGGGGTCTCGGTTCAGGAGGCAGGGAAGGTTGGTGGCAGATCCTACTGCAGCATAGACTACGGGAGAGGCTGGGCCAGCAAAACCTGGAGGAAACAAAGAGTGTAGGGCAACATTAGATGGTATGAGGTCCACAGAACTGCAACAGAAGGGGAGGCTACCACACCCTGTGGGGAGGGGATGCTGGGACAGAGGGGAGCCATGACTGGGAAAGCAGGGAGGGAAGCAAAGAGATCCAAGGTGGCTACTCATGATAGGACAAGAGTTGGAGAGGAGGAGGCTATTGTGAGAGGCCAGAGATCTCTGGGAGTGGAGAGGGTGAGTCGGAAGCCAGAATTACCTAGAATTTGAAGGTTGAATGTGGCAGAAACTTTCTCATTATTTGAGTATGTGAGTTCGCAGCGCCAGGGCCCTGAATCACTCACAGTTGGCCTAGAGATGGATAGAGCCCCATCCCCATAGCGGGAACGGAACCTGCCAGAGACGGGGACCAGGCTGCCATTATGGAACCAGCGCATCCCCACAAGCTTAGCCGGATGACTGGAGTTACAGAGTAACAAGAGAGGCTCCGTTTCCACCAGCAGGCCTGGGGGATTGACAGTCACTGCGGAGAAGAAGGGAAAAGAGAAGTTAATGTCACAGGGGAGCCCTAAAACCATTCCCGCTTTGGACCTCCCAGCCCCTCTCTGCAGGGCATTGAAGGGACAATCAATTTGTCCTTGGTCTCCCTGTTTTCGTTGTGTTTATTACCTAGAGATTTCCCTCTCTGCAGCTCTCAGCCCATGGGATGAAGACAGGGGAGTTGACTAATCTCAAGAGGCTGCTTCTCATTTTCTAATCTGCTGTTCCAGTTCTGGGCTCCCCTCCCAGAACTTTTGGTCCTAACTGACAATACCCTGCTGTTCCAGGGATCCCTGTTGGGCTCCAACTTCTCGTACCTGTCACCATGCCCAGCTCCAACTGGCAGCGCCGAGTCTCCTTGCCATATCTCACCAGTGCCTCATAATGGCCTGCATCGTCGTTCAGTAGTGGCTCAATCCAGAGGGAGAAGTCCCCCTGGCGGAAGCTGGTTTCCCTGACTGAGGCTCGGGGCATCATGGATCGGGCTGTTTTCAGGAGACCACTGTACTCCACCTCCAGCACCATGTGGGGCTCTTTGTGGGAGCTGGGGATATGGGCAGGGGGAATGAGTTAGTGCTAGGAGAGGGAGAGGATGGGGAAAGGAGCAGAGAAAGAGCGGGGAAGAAAGGCAGCGAGAGGGAGAAAGAGCACATCGGGGAGAGAGAATGGGAATCAAAGACTGTGGAAGAGGAGAAAGAAGAATGAGGGAAAGGTGAAAAATAGGAAAGGAATCAAAAAGCACAGCAATCCCTCCCCCCCCCCCCCAGCCTGCATTACCTTTCCCCATGCCGCTCCCAGCGGACGGCTGTCTTCTCATACAGCTGCTTCCAGCTGCTCTGCAGCTCCTGAGGACTCAGGTGACAGGGGAGCACAACCGGGTCCCCCACTTTGGCCCACATCCTCTGCTCCCCCCTCTGCTCCTTTGCTGCTCCAGGGGAAGTAATGCTGGCTGCAACAAGACAGAGAACTGAGCAGGGGGAAGGTTTAGAAATGGGAGTGGAGACATTTTTTTCCTGTCCTGAGAGAACCCTGCCAAGGAGAATGGAAGAGGGCTGGGGAGCAATATCGGGATAAGGGGAACACTGAAGGGTCAGGAAAGCAAGATCTGCCAAGGGTTCAGCTTTGAATTGCTAAAATCCTGTGGACCAGGTAAACCCCAAATGTCCCCAGTGCAACTACCCTCCACCACCAAAAATACTCAGCCCCCCTTACCATTGGTCACCAGCAGCATGAGGGCGAGAGACAGTGGCATGAATGCCAATGTCATGGTGGCATCAAGGAGACAAAGGGGATGTGTCTCCACACTCAGTTCACCACCAGAATGGATCCAAAGCTTCAAGGGACGAGTGAGAACAAGGCATGGACTGGACCAAGGAGGGGGCAGGTGAGTGGGTCGTCAGGTTCTCTCGTTCACTTGCTCTCTCGCTCACTATTTCTCTCGTTCTGATCAAAGCCTTTCCCTAGATGCCCTTATAATGAGGGTGGGCAGCTAATTTCCTCACAGCAGTGAGAAGATGCGTCACAGCCAAGAAACCAGCATCAGACTGAGGCACGTGCAGAAAGAGATGGAGACAGAGGAAGAAGGAGTCAGAGATCGTGTTCTAAGCATCTTTTAGTGGAAATTCTCTCTCTTGGTTTCTGTTGTTTTCTTCACAGTTTCGCTTCTACCCAGAGAGCGGAAAATTTGTAGAAGACACTTCCCAGCAAGTGCCCTTCATGTTTTTCTTTCATCTCTTACCTTTTTTGGTTTGATCTTTCCGCCTCTCACTGTTTCAATCAATTAATTGTTTTAGTCTTTTCAAAATGCCTTGTTCCTCTTTCCATTTTTTCTTTTACTTTCTCAAATATATGCTTTCTTTTTCTGTATTTCCAATTCACAGGCAGACACTAAATGAGGAGCTGAAAACAACAGGAAGGACAGGCAAATAACCCAAAGGGACTAAAAAAGACGAGAGATGGCATAGGTGCTTGAACTAGGGGTGCTGGGGATGCTGCCACACACCCCGGCTTGAAGTGGTTCCCATCATATACAGGGTTTACAGTTTGATTCAATGGCTACACAAATTGTTCCAGGTCCTGTGGGAGATGGGGCCAGGAAATAAAGTGAGTTTCAGCTAGGACAAATGTGAGTAATAGATCCAAAACCCAGGACCACACTGGAAGGGAGATGGCCAGGAGGAGCTGAGGGAGGAGGCTGCATATTGGCTACAGAAAAGGTTGCTGTGCTTTTGGGGTTGCATGGCAAGACATTGCATCCCTGAACAGGGAGAGAATGATCCCTCTCTATCCAGTTTTGGGGAGACCCAACTTCAGGTCCTGTGATGTGGGGGCTTCTCCCAGCTCCATGTAGGTGCTGAGAAGTTCAGGGAGAACAGAACTGAACTTTGCATAGTGAGATTCATAGATTCCCATCCCTGTCACACATGGGGCCCCCTTGTCACCTCAGAGAATCCCTTCTTTTGTGGCTCACACTTTCCAGCACCCACTGGTTTTGGCTCTATCTGACTTAATCATGCATTTGTCCTTCCTGGTGACTTCTGACTGTGCCCCCTTCTGTGCACACATCCCCCACTAACCGGAGTGGGTGGGGCCTCTCCCTGGGTTCAGGGAGCACAGGGTGTCTCAGAGGCACAATTCTCCTCTGCTGGAGGATCTCTTTCTCTCTCTGTTTTTTGTCAGCGGAGTGATCAGGAGGGAGGAAAAGGGAAACAGAGAAGTGGGTAACAGAGAGAGGAAAGGAGAGGTTGGAGAATACATTACAGTTAAAGGACAAGGTGTTTTTCCTCCTATTCAGCAAAAACAGTGCCTGGTGTCCGGTCTAAGCAGAGGGTATAGACTTATTCCACTGAGTCAGCATCAAAGGAATGGCATGAGTGCATGGGTGAAAGAGAAACAGAGCAAGAGAATGAAAGAGAGAGGGGTCTGCGGCATAGCGAGGAGGCATGTGGGGCTTCACTCTCAGCAGGGCTGGCCTGAAGGAAAATGGCATCCTGGGCAAACTTGTATTTTGGCACCCACACACCCTGGTTCCCGTGGGCTCAGTGTCGCCCCACATTGCCCCTGGCCACTGTGGGCTTTTGAGGCTCCCCGCCCCCTCCTGCGCTCCTAACCCCTACACTGTACCCCCTCATGTGCCCCTAACCATTGCATCCCCAAGCCTGCACCCACGTGGGGAAACTGACCTGGATGCATGGAGCGCCTGGCATTGCTGCTCACTCACCCCCTCAAACACTGCTCCTCTGCGCACCCCTCGGGGGCTCTGGGGGGGGGCAAAGTCAGGGCTCCCTGCATCCAGGTCACTTTCCCCACCCGGGCTGAATAACAGGAGGGCAGGAAAACAGCAGCTCCTGACGTTCTCCTCACAGCACAGCACAGCTGGGGAAAGTGACCTGGATGCAGGGAGTGCTTGGTGTTGCTCTGCTCTTGCTCCCTCCCCTCCCCCCCCCACAGCCCCATTGCAGGGAGGGTGACCGTGAGCACTATCTGTATATCACCACTGTCCCTCCTTCCTCTGCAGGTAGGGAGCAGGGAGAAATCTGGGCGCCTCCCCACATGGGACACAGCACTCCTGTGCCAGCCGGGAGCAGTTTCTGACTCTAGATCAGCAGTGTGCCTCTCTGTGCTGCCTCACAGTGCCCCTTTAACCATGGTATCCCTGGGTGGTTGTCCGGATGGCCCACCCCTAAGACTGGTCGTGACTCTCAGGCCCCATCTGCCCCACCCCTCTCCCTGGCTGCACTCCAGAGATACAGACAGGACTCTGCTCTCCATCTCCATCCATCTGCCCCTCCTCAATCTCCTAACCTCACTCCCCCTGCATCATCCCCACTCAATCCTTAATATTGGCCTAGGTGTTAACTCCACACTCACAGCATTGGAACGGTTGTATTCAAATGAAAAAGCTCATCTCCTAGTGTGATGGGTTTGGTCACATAGCCCCCTTGGGAGTGTCACCTGATGTGCTGAAATGACCTCTGAGCCCATTTTCCCTGCCAGCTTGGGACTCCAGAACCCTGCCTCGTTGAGCCAGACATACTAGCCTGCTGCAACACAGACCCAGGGTCTGAACCATGCCCTCAAAGCTTCAGGCTTTATCTGAAAACCACTCAGCAGGTACTTCTGTCTCCAGCACCCAGATGCCCAGCTTCCAATGGGATCCAAACCCCAAATAAATCAGTTTTATTCTGTATAAAGCTTATACAGGGTAAACTCATAAATTGTCTGCCCTCTATAACACTGATAGAGAGATATGCACAGCTGTTTGCTCCCCCAGGTATCAATTACTTACTCTGGGTTTACTAATAAACAAAAGTGATTTTATTAAGAGTAACAGTAATCCTATTAAATCCTATTAAAAGTAGGATTTAAGTGGTTTCAAGTAATAACAGACAGAAGAGAGTGGACTAGACTAGATGATACATCTGAGAGAAGGGAACAGAAGGAGACTCTGCCGATTGGAAGGCATGAGATGCACTGTCCTAGTGATGGGGGGTTCCACGACCACCGCTCCCAAGAAAGGGAGGTGGGTGGTGGTGGTCGGGGACTTCCACCTCCGGGTGACTGAGTCATCTATCTGCCGCCCCAACTGGGAAAACTGAGAAGTCTGCTGCTTGCCAGGAGCTAGGATTCATGATGTGACAGAGAGACTGCTGAGACTCATCAAGCCCTCGGATTGCTACCCCTTCCTGCTTCTCCATGTGGGCACCCATGATACTGCCAAGAATGACCTTGACCAGATCACTGCAGACTGTGTGGTTCTGGGAAGAAGGATAAAGGAGTTTGAGGTGCAAGTGGTGTTCTCGTCCATCCTCCCTGTGGAAGGAAAAGGCCCAGGTAGAGACCGTCGAATCGTGGAAGTCAACAAATGACTACGCAGGTGATGTCGGAGAGAAGGCTTTGGATTCTTTGACCATGGGATGGTGATCCAAGAAGGAGGAGTGCTAGGCAGAGACGGGCTCCACCTAACGAAGAGTGGGAAGAGCATCTTCGCAAGCAGGCTGGCTAACCTAGTGAGGAGGGCTTTAAACTAGGTTCACCGGGGGGAAGGAGATGAAAACCCTGAAGTAAGTGGGGAAGTGGGATATCGGGAGGAAGCACAAGCAGGAGAGCATGAGAGGGAAGGGCTCCTGCCTCATACTGAGAAAGAGGGACGATCAGCAAGTTATCTCAAGTGCCTATACACAAATGCAAGAAACCTGGGAAACAAGCAGGGAGAACTGGCACAGTCAAGGAATTATGATGTGATTGGAATAACAGAGACTTGGTGGGATAACTCACATGACTGGAGTACTGTCATGAATGGATATAAACTGTTCAGGAAGGACAGGCAGGGCAGAAAAGGTGGGGGAGTTGCATTGTATGTAAGGGAGCAGTATGACTGCTCAGAGCTCCGATATGAAACTGCAGAAAAACCTGAGAGTCTCTGGATTAAGTTTAGAAGTGTGAGCAACAAGGGTGATGTCATGGTGGGAGTCTGCTATAGACCACCAAACCAGGGGGATGAGGTGGATAAGGCTTTCTTCCGGCAACTCACAGAAGTTATTAGATTGCAGGCCCTGGTTCTCATGGGAGACTTCAATCACCCTGATATCTGCTAGGAGAGCAATACAGCGGTGCACAGACAATCCAGGAAGTTTTTGGAAAGTGTAGGGGACAATTTCCTGGTGGAAGTGCTGAAGGAACCAACTAGGGGCAGAGCTCTTCTTGATCTGCTGCTCACAAACAGGGAAGAATTAGTAGGGGAAGCAAAAGTGGATGGGAACCTGGGAGGCAGTGACCATGAGATGGTGGAGTTCAGGCTCCTGACACAAGGAAGAAAGGAGAGCAGCAGAATATGGACCCTGGACTTCAGAAAAGCAGACTTTGACTTCCTCAGGGAACTGATGGGCAGGATCCCCTGGGAGAATAATATGAGGGGGAAAGAAGTCCAGGAGAGCTGGCTGTATTTTAAAGAATCCTTATTGAGGTTACAGGGGCAAACCATCCCGATGTGTAGAAAGAATAGTAAATATGGCAGGCGACCAGCTTGGCTTAACAGTGAAATCCTTGCTGATCTTAAACACAAAAAAGAAGCTTACAAGAAGTGGAAGATCAGACAAACGACCAGGGAGGAGTATAAAAATATCGCTCAGGCATGCAGGAGTGAAATCAGGAAGGCCAAATCACACTTGGATTTGCAGCTAGCAAGAGATGTTAAGAGTAATAAGAAGGGTTTCTTCAGCTATGTTAGTAACAAGAAGAAGTTCAAGGAAAGTCTGGGCCCCTTACTGAATGAGGGAGGCAACCTAGTGACAGAAGATGTGGAAAAAGCTAATGTACTCAATGCTTTTTTGGCCTCTGTCTTCACAACAAGGTCAGCTCCCAGACTACTGCACTGGGCAGCACAGCATGGGGAGGAGGTGACCAGCCCTCTGTGGAGAAAGAAGTGGTTTGGAACTATTTAGAAAAGCTGGATGAGCACAAATCCATGGGGCTCGATGTGCTGCATCCGAGAGTGCTAAAGGAGTTGGTGGATGTGATTGCAGAGCCATTGGCCATTATCTTTGAAAACTCATGGCGATCGGGGGAGGTCCTGGATGACTGGAAAAAGGCTAATGTAGTGCCCATCTTTAAAAAAGGGAAGGAGGAGGATCCAGGGAACTACAAGCCAGTCAGCCTCACCTCAGTCCCTGGAAAAATCATGGAGCAGGTCCTCAAGGAATCAATTCTGAAGCACTTAAAGGAGAGAAAAGTGATCAGGATCAGCATGGATTCACCAAGGGCAAGTCATGCCTGACTAATCTAATTGCCTTCTATGACGAGATAACTGGCTCTGTGGATGAGGGGAAAGTAGTTGACGTGTTATTCCTTGACTTTAGCAAAGTTTTGACACGGTCTCTCACAGTATTCTTGCCAGCAACTTAAAGAAGTATGGGCTGGATGAATGGCCTATAAGGTGGATAGAAAGCTGGCTAAATCGTCGGGCTCAACGGGCAATGATCAATGGCTCCATGTCTAGTTGGCAGCTGGTATCAAGCGGAGTGCCGCAAGGGTTGGTCCTGGGGCTGGTTTTGTTCAATATCTTCATTAATGATCTGGAGGTCGGCGTGGACTGCACCCTCAGCAAGTTTTCAGATGACACTAAACTGGGAGGAGAGGTAGATACGCTGGAGGATAGGGATAGGATACAGAGTGACCTAGACAAATTAGAGGACTGGGCCAAAAGAAATCTGATGAGGTTCAACAAGGACAAGTGCAGAGTCCTGCACTTAGGACAGAAGAATCCCATGCACTGTTACAGACTAGAGACTGAATGGCTAGGAAGCAGTTCTGCAGAAAAGGACCTAGGGGTTACAGTGGATGAGAAGCTGGATATGAGTCAACAGTGTGCCCTTGTTGCTAAGAAGGCCAATGGCATTTTGGGATGTATAAGTAGAAGCATTGCCAGCAGATCGAGGGACATGATCATTCCCCTCTATTCAACATTGGTGAGGCCTCATCTGGAGTACTGTGTCCAGTTTTGGGCCCCACACTACAAGAAGGATGTGAAAAAATTGGAAAGCATCCAGTGGAGGGCAACAAAAATGATTAGTGGACTGGAACACATGACTTATGAGGAGAAGCTGAGGGAACTGGGATTGTTTAGTCTGCAGAAGAGAAGAATGAGGGGGGATTTGATAGCTGCTTTCAACTACCTGAAAGGGAGTTCCAAAGAGGATGGATCTAGACTGTTCTCAGTGGTAGCAGATGACAGAACGAGGAGTAATGGTCTCAAGTTGCAGTGGGGGAGGTTCAAGTTGGATATTAGGAAAAACTTTTTCACTTGGAGGGTGGTGAAGCACTGGAATACGTTAACTAGGGAAGTGCTGGAATCTCCTTCCTTAGAAGTTTTTAAGGTCAGGCTTGACAAAGCCCTGGCTGGATGATTTAGTTGGAGATTGGTCCTGCTTTGAGCAGGGGGTTGGACTAGATGACCTCCTGAGATCCCTTCCAAACCTGATATTCTATGATTCTATGAGAACAAAGTAAGTTACCAAGCAAAATAAAACAAAACATGCAAGTCTAAGCTTAATACATTTAAGAAACTGAATACAGGTAAATCTCACCCTCAGAGATGTTCCAATGAGCTTCTTTCACAGACTAGATCCTTCATAGTCTGGGCCCAATCCTTTCCTTTGTTCCAGCTCAGGTGGTAACTCATGGATTTCTCATGACTGGCAGCCCCCTTTGTTCTGTTCCACCTCCTGTTACAGCTTTGGCACAAGGCAGGAATCTTTTGCCTCTCTCCTTCTAAATGGAAAAGCACCAGGTTTCAGATGGATTCCAGTTCAGGTGACATGATCACATGTCACTGTAAGACCTCCTTCTTCATAGCCTACTAGCTGGAAGACATGTACATAGGAAGACTTGCAGGTAAACAAACCCATTCACAGTTCATTGATTCTGAAGCATCCTTAATGGCTTCCACTTAACATGTTTACATCAGTAAAACAAGTTTATATCTTATTCTCCTAACTCCAGACATAGAAATAATACATGCAAACAAATAGGATGAATGCACTCAGTAGATCATAAGCTTTGTAATGATACCTTACAAGAGACCTTTTGCATAAAGCATATTCCAGTTACATTATGTTTACAATCATAAGCATATTTCCATAAACATATGGAGTGCAATGTCACATCTAACTCTTAAAAAGGGATACAGCTAAATTCTGGTCTATCGGCCACTGCCTGGGAAAGTAACCTAAAGCTCAGGCTTGGAGAGCTGAGGGGCTGGGGCTGAGGACAATGCCTCTCATACACAAGGGGATGTTGATGGTAGAGGGGTTATTGTGGTGAGAGGGCATGTTCTGAAATGATAGCTTTTAAGGCATTGTTTTACTCAGTGTGAGGATCTATCTTTAGACGTGAAATCTCTGACGTTTCTCTGTAATGACCCATTTTAAATGCTGACTCCATTGAATGGCACCTTCGTCATCTCCCAGCACAAAACCCCACCAGCACAAATAGCAGCGACTGGAGTGAGGTCACCACTGAGATGCATTGGTGGAGCTGCATGTGTGGCTAGGCTAGGGCAGCAATAGCAGAAGGGGCTGAAGGTGAGGACTGAAGGGCATTGGCAGAGCTGGGGAAGGCAGTGGAAACTAGGATTAGAATACAGGAGGGGCTGAAGTTCGGAAGCTCAGTATTGATACATTTGGCTTGGGCATTAGCTACCTTTGATCAGGTCCTAGGCTTTACTGACCATTTCAGTGAATTCCCTTTATTGTCTTTTTGGATTTGTTTTTGTTTCTTTTTAATTATGTAGTATACATGCAAGTTCAGTTCCTGGCACTCCCCATCCCTGCTCTTACTAGTGCCACAATGAAGTCTGGACCTTTGCAGAATGCCTCTTGTGAGGGTCACCCCTTTCTTTCTACCTTGCAGCGGGGGGCAATGCCCTGTATTGTAAAACCTGCAGCCCGTTTCCCAAAGAGTTGTCAGCAACCCGCTTCCTTAGGCTTCAAAGGTAATTTCTGACCCAACTAGACAAGTCTAATTAGAATCAAACAATAGAACTTTGGTTAAGGCAGTCTTAAAATTTACAGTTAAAAATCAGGAAAAAAGTGACTTTAAATAGTTTCTTTTAAATATAAACTGGAAAATTAAATGCAGAAAACTTTGAAATTTTTTTTTAAAAAAACCATTAACTATACAATCCTCTCTAGATTCTTAAGGCCAATAGGAACGATTAGATTATCTAGTCTGACCTACTGTATATCACAGGTCATAGAATTTAACCCAGTTTCTCCTGTATTGTGCTCAATAACCTTACAAAATCCCTTTGAGATACTGCAGGTAGATGATTCTCAAAGAACCATCGTTACTGCACAAGGTAACTTCTTCTTTTCTGAAGTCCAGGGTCCATATTTTGCTACTCTCCTTTCTTCATTTTGTGAGGATCCTGAACTCGACCATCTCATGGTCATTGCTGCCCAGGTTGCCACTCACTTCTACTTTCCCTACCAATTCTTCCCTGTTTGTAAGCAGCAAGTCAAGAGGAGAACGGCCCCTGGTTGGTTCCTACAGTAGTTGCACCAGGAATTTGTCCCCAACACTCTCCAAAAACTTCCTGGATTGTCTGTGCACTGCTGTATTATCTCCCAGCAAATGTCAGGGTGATTGAAGTCCCCCATTAGAACCAGGGCCTGTGTTCTGGAAGGTTCAGTTAATTGTCCGAAGAAAGCCTCGTCTACCTCATCTTCCTGGTTTGGTGATCTATAACACAAGCCCACCATGACACCAGCCTTGTTGCTCTTGCTTCTAAACTTAACCCAAAGACTCTCAACAGGCTTTTCTCCAGTTTCATACTGGAGTTCTGAGAAATAATACCACTCTCTTACACACAATGTAACTCCTCCACCTTTCCTCCCCGCCTGTCCTTCCTGAACAGTTTATACCCATCCATGACAGTGCTCCAATCATGTGAGCTACCCCATCAAGTCTCTGTTATTCAATCACATCATAGTTCTTTGACTGTGCCAGGACTTCCAATTCTTCCTGCTTGCTTCCCAGGCTTCTTACATTCGTGTACATGCACCTAAGATAACTAGCCGATTGCCCTACTTTCTCAGTATGAATCAGGAGCCCCCCTCCCTTTTCACCCTCCTCCTTGTTTTTCCTCCCAGTATCCCACTTCGCCACTTACCTCAGGGCTTAGGTTACCCTCCCCCGGTGAACCTAGTTTAAGGTTGAAGTGAAGTGTGCAGCTGCTGTTACCCAAAACTGGGCCAGCTAGTAAGTTTAGGGAGGACTAATGACCCACCAGAGTTTGGCAGAAAGCAGCATGTTTATTATTCTGATAGCTAAGCTCAAAAGAAAAGGCGGGATCACACTCACACTTGCATACTCATGCTCCCAGGACAGACACAGCACTGGAGATGTCAGGATCCTTCAAGGTAAGTGTCTCACAGTGCAGCGATGGATGGTGCAATGAAGGTAAGTCTTCCTGAGGTACTATGGAATGCAATGTGGGGAACCACTGACCAGACAGTCCGGGCGAAGGGCCTTCATGGGAGGTACAAGCTTGTGAGTGCGTTCCTGAGCACATGGCCCCTTCCCCTTTTAAGGACCTGCTCCTCATGGCCTGCAACTAGAGATGACTTGGCCGTGTCTGGTTGGTCACACTCCACCTCAGGCAGTGTCCATGCAGTGTCCATGTATTGGGTGTGTGATCACTGCCTAATTAGAGTCCGAGACATCTTGTCTACCTGGGAGCTCTTCTGATCTTTCAGCTGTTTAAGCAGCCCATTCATCCCACAAGCATTCCAGGAGGGAGTGGGAGGGGGAAAGCCACTTCACAGGTATTCAAAGAGGGAGAGGAGACAAAAGGCGGGGGGAGAGGGGGAGGGAATGTAACAGACCTTTTGAGTATACAGGTTATACATAGCATACAAATCACTGCTGCTCCTACAACACTCCACCCCTTGATCTATGATCATTACAGTAGTTGTTGTCATTGTAGGGCACAGGTGATCTGTTGCAAACAATCCAAATAAACATAACCAGGTGAATATAACTAAAGCATTACAATTGACTAAACACCAGATATAACATAAACACAAATGTAAACAATCATAATCATAATAATTGGGAATACAATGAAACCATCACCATTACAATAATTGGATACACTGACAAACGAGTTTGATGCTGCAATAGCCATCAAACAATAAAAGTCACTGAGGTCAGGACCTTCTTAAGTACACACAAAAAATAAGATTTGTAGGAGTACCATAGTAGTCATGCAAGGTTAAACTGATTTGGACTTAAACTAAAATTTAGTTGCTAAAATGTTGCAGAATCCCCTATTACTAACAGTTGTTCTCAAGAGGTCTCGGGGTCGGGGGTAAGGAGGAGAGGAACAAATCCAAGACCTGAAAGATGGGGCCCTACAATTATGGGCCAAGATCTTACAGGTTATGGGGGACCATGAACTACCCTTCAGGGCTTGGGGAAGTAGAACCAGGATGCATAGAGGAAAGTGTGGAATTAACAATACAAGAAAATGTAACAATACAAATGTATCAATAACAAAAATCAAAACGAAATGATTAGAGAACCTAACAAAAAATAAACCTGATGCATTGGGGACCAAAGTCTTTTGGACAGAGGTATACGTGATTGATAATTTGGTTGGAGATGGGGGAAATAGAGGAAAAGGCATTTACCCTGTCTAGTGTAGTATCCCCTCTCTTTCTGGACCCAGTACTAGCACAGGACACCCACCAGAGACAGAAACAGAACATGCAACACAGAACTCTGAACACAGACTTTGTCGGAATACTATAACCGTGGTATTTCTATAACTCTTCAGCTGGTACCAGCTCTCCAGATGTTCTGGCTCAGAGGCTGAAAGACAGAAGCTTAGACACAAATTAGCACAGTGCTCCCACCGCGGCAGACCCTGCTTGTTTGAGTTGTCCGTAGTGTACTCATTTTCCCTCCAGGGTTTTTGCTAACTCTATTGCTTGCACGAGAGTCAACTCGGTCTCTGCCACAGTGAGTCCAGTACTTGGGCTGCCCCGCCCCCTGCAGGCACAGGCCCATAGTTTCGGACCACCCTCTAGACTGCTGCAACATGATGTCTGGGGTCCGGCCGTCCAGGATCTGGATCCGGGGGGATCTGGATCATACCAGATATCCCCATCCCAATCATCATATGGTCCCGCACCGACCTGGGCTTTCACCCCAATGGTGGTGACCTGGGTTGAATAAGCCTCCCGGATGCTCTTCTCCCGGGCAGATGCCTCCAGGCCCATATCTTTCAGGCAGGTAACTGCCTGGATCAGAGCAGCATTCTCTACTTCCACCCGCTCCTACTCCTCCTCTGCTGCCACCAGCTGTACTGCGGCCACAGAGAGGGAAGATGGCTGGGCGCTAGCCAGTCAGAGCCTGCGCTTTCCACATGTCTCGTTCCTTCTCCAACTCATGAATTGTACTCCCAGGTGGAACCACCCCTGGCATCCAGGGGTCTGCCCCTTTCTTTTGGAGCCATTCTAACAACATCCTGGGCGGCGGTGCTGCTCCCCAAGGCGGGGTGTCTTCTTGCTCAGGCTGCTTCACCTGTTCTTTCCCCTTGCCCCACAATGGCATACTTAGCAGCAGCATCCTTTTCTCCCTGCAGTGGGTTGCTAGCCTACCACCTTTTACACAGACTCGAGCTGGACCCGCTCAAGAAGCTATTGGGGGCAACGGGATTTACACCCAATTTTCTTCCTTGCCCTATACCAGCACTCAACAGTGGCATCCTTTTTTCCCTGCAGTGGGTTGCTAGCCTACCACTTTTTCACGCAGGCTCGAGCAGGACCCATCCAAGAGACCACCGGGGGGCACCAGGGGACCCCTACTCTTGGGTCAAATCCTCCGCCAAGCTGCCTACATTCGCCACCATTAATGTAACCCAAAACTGGGCCAACTAGTAAGCTTAGGGAGGACTAATGACCCACCAGAGTTTGGCAGAAAGCAGCATGTTTATTATTCTGATAGCTAAGCTCAAAAGAAAAGGTGGGGGTTCACACTCACACTCGCATACTCACGCTCCCAGGACAGGCACGGCACTGGAGATGTCAGGATCCTTCAAGGTAAGTGTCCCACAGCGCAGCGATGGATAGTGTGATGAAGGTAAGTCTTCCCGACGCACAATGGAATGCAAGGTGGGGAACCATTGACCAGACAGTCTGGGCCAAGGGCTTTCATGGGAGGTACAAGCTTGTGAGTGCACTCCTGAGCATATGGCCCCTTCCCCTTTTAAGGACCTGATCCTCATGGCCTGTGACTAGAGATGACTTGGCCACGTCTGGTTGGTCACACTCCACCTCAGGCAGTGTCCATGCAGTGTCCATGTATTGGGTGTGTGATCACTGCCTACTTAGAGTCCCAGACACCTGGTCTACCTGGGAGCTCTTCTGATCTTTCAGCTGTTTAAGCAGCCCATTTACCTCACAAGCATTCCAGGAAGGAGGGGAGGGGGAAAGCCACTTCACAGGTATTCAAAGAGGGAAAGGAGACAAAAGGGGTAGTGGTGGGGGAATGTAACAGACCTTTTGAGTATACAGGTTATACATAGCATACAGATCACTGCTGCTCCTACAACAGCTGCCACTGCATATCTCCAGGGGATTCTGAGTGAGTAAGAGAGTTAGAGTTAGGGCTAAAAAATCCCTTTTCTGGGTGGAAAGGAAGCCCTGGACTCCTTCCCCACTCACTTCTCCCTGACCTGAGGAAGGGACTCAGGGATTCCCCTTCACCCACTCCTGGGTAAAAGGTTGGGCAGAGCTCTTTCCACATGCACTGGGACCTGAGGTAAGGTAGGGAATCTAAAGCACCCCTCACAGCCTAAAGCCATATCCACTTCCCTCCTCTCAGGGTACAGCTATACTAGAGCTGGAGGTGTAATTTCCAGCCGAGCAGACTACCCATGCTAGCTATATGTAGTACACTAAAAATAGCAGTTGTGGCGTTAGCTGTGGGATGAGCTAACTGCCCAAGTACTTACCTCTGGTCTCAGACAGGATCATTCTCAGTGTGGCTAGCCTTTTCCACTGCCTATTCTGCTGCAGCGACACTGTTATTTTCCGCATGCCAGCTCCGTCAGAGGTAGCATGGGTATGCCCACCTGTGCTGGAGATTACACCTTCCAGCTCCAGTATAGACATACCTAAGCAACCCCACCAGCCCTGCTGGAGCATGGTGGGGCTGGAAGAGGGAGCTAGTAGTTGAGGGGCAGCAGTGTACCAAGGAAACCACTTCATTACCATCCCAGGTGCCTCAATCATGCTCCTCCACTACCATCCATTTCTAAAAAATAATCCATGAAGATTACTAACAAAACTTCATTAATGAGTTAGGGTTGCTTAGCCTCAGCCCCTGCCAGAGCATGTAAGTTGGCTGCCACAGACAGGATCCTCTGAGAACCAGGGGAAAATACTCACCCGTACATTTCCTAGATTTCTAATGATTGTGTTTTGTGGGGTTATGCTTCACACATACACTGCCCCTGGGGAGATGGCTGCGGGCACTGGGAATATAACAGAACTTTACCATTCCCCTAACACCACCTGCCATTTTGTCAGTGCTCCCAACTCTAACTCTGCACTCCTATTCATACACTCCCATGAACCACCAGGGTGCTCCAGGCAGGACCTGGGAGCACTAGCTGGGAGTGGCAGACATCCATCTGGACAGTAAGACCTTGTCTGCACGACAGAGCTTTGTTCACAAAAGTCAGCTTTCATCAACAAAACAGTGGAGGTGTACACACTGCAATGCTCCTGCCAACAAAAAAACAAACAAAAAACCCCCCACCACCTCAATGAGAGCAGCATAGAGCTTTTTGTGGCAAAGTTAGGTTGACAAAGTGTCAGTGTATGTTGCTGTACATGGGCTCCAGGAGGTGTCCCACACAATGCCCATATGGCCGCTCTGGTCAGCAGTTCAAACTCCTCTGCCCTCCACCCAGGTACACAGGCTTCTGCCCCTCCCCTTTTACAAGCCCGGGAATTTTTGAAATTCCGCTTCCTGTTTGCTCGGCATGGACAGCTCACATCCCATCTTCCCAGTTGGCCATGGCAGCTCTATGCACCAAACGCTCTTCCACTTGGATCACACCTGAGTAGTTGGATCTGCTGGCACTGTGGGGAGAGGAGGCTGTGCAGTCCCATCTCTGTTCCAACTGCAGGAACTTCAATACCTACAGTCAGATTTTTCATGGCATGTTGAATAAGGGCTATGAACAGGACACACATCAGTGGCATGCAAAGATAAAGGAGCTGAGGCAGGCATACCTCAAGACAAGAGAGTGAAACCATCAATCTGGTGCTGCTCTGAAGACCTACCACTTCTATAAGGAGCTGGAGGCCACCCTTGGTGGCAACCTCACCTCCATCACCAAGAGCCCCATGGATACTTTGGTGGGGCTGGAGACAGTGTACTGTGGACTCAACTCCGAGGATGAAGTTGTGGATGAGGAGGTTGAGTATGAGGATGATGTGGAGCACATGGCAGGGTCATCTGTTGACATGGCCAGCCAGGACCTCTTTTCCACTCCTGAGGGATCTCGCCAGCCCCAGCAGTCCATCTCCGGTGCGCATGATGCAGGAGAGGAGAGCCCTGGTAAGTGATCTTTTTGAGTTGTTGCTGCTCAGTTATATGAGGTAGTGCTGTTCTTTGCACTGTATATTCTAGAAGTGGGTGAAGGGATAGAAATGTACAAGACTAACTGTGTTTGCATATGCTTCACATTCCTCTGTGTAGCTAAGAAGTGTGGTAGAACAGTGTGTTGATGCACACTGAGATTTAACGAGAGTCCTCCAGAGAGATCTCTCAGAAACTTTCCTGGAGGTACTCACAAATCCTCTGCCAATGGTTCCTTGGCAGAGATGCTTTGTTCCTTCCCCTGTTGTAGGAAATTTTTCCACTTCAAATGGCAATTTGGTTCCTTGTACAGGAACCAAAGCAGCACACAGGTGAGCAGCACAGGGACCCAGTCTGAAGCCACACACATGCAGGAGATGCACCCTTGCATCCTTACTTACACTCAGGAGTGAGATATCGGTTTCAATTATCCCTGTCTATGGAAAATGGTGGCAGAATTTACAAAACAGGACACTGGCAGTGATCCCCTTAAAAAACGACTGAGACCCTTTGACCCATCTTGAGCATCCCCCCCAGGCTGAACTTACCATGTTTAGGGTGTTCACTGAGCTGTGTGCTTGCCAAGAGACATGGATTCGTATTTTTAAAAGGGTGCATTTTACTATAATGATTTGATGCTGTGCATGCACTAACAATCATGCTTCTGTTTATTGTTTCTTGTACTTCTGCAGATGTGGCCTTCACTGGAACCCCCTACACACCGGCAGAGTGCCTCTGTCAAACAAGGAAGCTACCAAAGAGGAGCAAGGATGACATATTTCAAGAGGTGTTCCAATCCTCAGAGGCTGAAAAACAAGAATGTAGGTTGTGGAGAGAGACTTTAAAAGAAAATCATAAGATAGGCAGGCTGGACAGAAAGGAGACCCAGGAAAGAATTCTATTGGGCCAGAAGCAGATAAAAGTGATGGAGGAGCAAGTTGAAGTCCCTAATCATGCTTCAGACAGAATTAATACATGCTCACCTGACCCCCATAGGCGACACATGGGGGGGCAGCAGGGTTCACATCCTCCCTCCTCTCCCCCACCATTTCTTCCAGGGTGGGAGTTGGGAGCGCAGCTGCTGAGACATGCCTGGGAAAGGCACCATCAGCTAGCAATACCGCTGATACCCACTAGGTGGTGCCTAGAACAGGGAAGCAAGACAGGGAAGCAAGACTGGGCTGGCATCCCAGCTCTGCCAGAGTGGGCACGGGAAAGCCGTTCTGTCCCTTACTGGCTGGCAGCTGCAGTTACCTGGTCAGGTACATGTCTGGGCTAGCTTGTCTGAGTGCCACTACCTGGGGTGAGCAAAGGGAGCTTGGGGAGTTGGGGCAATGGGATGGGAGGAAGGGGAGACCAGGGGCACTGGGAATGGGATGGGAGTCTGGGGAAGGCAGCAGAACCCATGGGAGATGGGGGATTATCTGGGGTGTTGGGGGGAGGAACGCGGGCAGCAGGAGCCACGGGTGATGGGGATGGAGGCGGGGATGGGAGAAGCAGTGGGAATCAGGGGAAGGCTGGGCAACTGGTTTAGGCAGCAGGAGGCATGAGGTGGATGGGTGGGGGGGAGGAGGTAGTTGGAGCTAGGGGAGATGGGGGGATCCCAGAGGGGATGGGGGGCCACAGGGACAATGGGGGGCAGCACCAGGGGCAAGGGGGGATGGGGAGAGGTGGAGTCCAGGGGAGGCATCAGGGGCCAGGGGCAATGGATGGGGAGCTGTAGGAGGCAGTGGGAGGCACAGGGGCAATGGGTGAGGACCTGTGGGAGGCAGTGGGAGCCAGGGGAGATGGGGAGAGTTGGAAGTCCAGGGGAGGCATTGGTCTAACCTGCCATAAAGGCAGCACTAGCGAGCTTTTAATCTGCCAAAAGGCACATTCCACAGTCATTCTACACCTGCTGAAGCAGGTTGAAGCACTTCTTGCTGTTGTCCAGATTTCCCATGTACAGCTTCATGAGCCATGGGAGTAAGGAGTACACTTGGTCTCCCAGGATCACTATGGGCATTTCAACATCCCCCATTTGAATCTTCTGGCCTGGAAAGAAAGTCCCTGCTTGCAGCTTTCTATATAGGCCAGTGTTCCTGAAGATGAGTGCATCATGAACCTTCCCGGACCACTCCATGTTGATATCAGTGAAGTGGCCACGGTGAGCCACAAGCATCTGCAATACCATAGAGAAGTAGTCCTTTCTATTGATGTACTCTGTCGCAAGACAGTCCAGGGCCAAAACCGGAATATGCGTGTTATCTATCGCCTTGCTGCAGTTAGGGAATCCCATTGCTGCTAAATCATACACTATTTCACACACATTGCCAAGAGCCACAGTCCTTCATAACAGGATGCGATTAATGGCCCTGCACATGTGCGTTAATGCAGCTCCAACAGTGGACTTTCCAACTCCAAACTGATTTATGACTGACCAGTAGCAGTCTGGAGTCACCAGGTTCCACAAGTGATCGCCATGCGCTTCTCCACTGAGAGGGCAGTCTCATTTTGGTATCCTTGCTGGGACAAGCTCTGCACACAATTCTAGGAAGGTGGCTCTCCACATCCGAAAGTTCTTCAGCCACTGCTCATCATCCCAGGCCTGCATACACAATGCGATCATACCAGTCAGTGCTTGTTTCCCAAGCCCAAAAGTGATGGTCCACCGTGTGCAGTTGCTCCGTGAATGCGAAAAGTAATCTGGTGCAGTTTCTTTCCATGGCACACTGCAGGTCAGGCACCTCTGATTCCTCTTCAGATTGGGAGTTCATGATATACTGTATGACCTTCCGTAATGTGTTCATAACAGTGACAACAACAGTAGAGAGCAGTGCAGGATCCATCCTTTCAGACAGAGATGGTGGGTGCACAGTAAACAGGGGCCATTGAAAAATGCAGTGAAATGCAATCAGAAGCCCATGGAATGATGGAATTGAAAAAACTGCATCATGGGATGTTGAGCCCGCACCCATGATGCGCTGCAATCCACTCTGCTTTCCCACAACTCCTAGTTACAGAAGGTGGTGAGTAGCACAGTGGGATAGCTTACCACAGTGCATAGCTCTCACTGTCGATGTTAGAGCACCAACTGTGGATGCACTCTGTCAACAGAAGGAGCGTTGTGTGAGCATGCACAAGCAATGTAATTATACCGGTTTTTGATCGTCAACGTAACTTGCATCAACAAAACTGTAATGTAGACAAGGCCTTAATGTGAGGGGTAAGTAATGCAATCTCCCCGAGAGACTCCTGAGAGCAGGGATCAGAGGGTTTACAATACTTAAGACTTCTTTAGTTTCCCCAAAATTCTTCTTCGCACTCCCTGCCACCCTCCAAGTGCCTAATGAGGTATACAGCACTGAGATCTGCCTGAAGGACTCCTTAGGGTGGTGATCAAAGGGGGGCAGAGTTAAGGCTGAGTCTGGAAAGTATGACTTTAACTGTGCATTGCCTGGTTTTATAAGGTGTGTGTGTGTGACTATTTTTCTCAGTTCTCGGAGGTTTCAGTTTCGAGCTACCGACTTCTATGTGCTGGAAGGATAGATACAAGGCACTGCTAAGCAGCCTTAATTCACCTTTAGCAAAGATTTTTGTGAGTGGGTTTTTGTTTTGTTTTTTTCCCTTTTCTTTCTTAGGACAGGAAAAATTGAAGAGCCGCTCCCCACATCCTATCTTAACTACATGAGAAACTCAAGCTCTTGGCCTTAAGGATTTAGCACAACTGCTGACAAAGTGAAAATGCTGCATGTGCCCCATACATCTCTCTAGAAGTTCAGACACTGCAAAACTATCAGTCTGTGCATGCCCGATGCAACATTTCATTAATTTCCAATCTGTTGCTCTGATACATTTGGCTGCATTAAAACATAAGGTCATATATCTAGGAACAAAGAACATAGGGCACACTTACAGAATGGGGAATTGTATCCTGGAAAACAGCAACTATGGAAAGGATTTGGGGATCATGGTGAATAACTACCTGAACAGGAGCTCCCAATGTGACACTGTAGCTAAGAGTGCTAATGCAGCCCTTGGATGAGCATGGAGATATGACTTCTATATACAAACCACTGCTGGAATACTGTGTCCAGTTCTGAGGCCCACACTTCAAAAAGGAAGTTGACAAATTGGAAAGAATCAGAAGAGAGTTGCAAAATTGATTAGAGGTCTGAAAAACATGCATTACACTGAAAGACTTAAGATGCTCTAGCCATTTAGCTTATCCAAGAGAAGGTTAAGAGGTGGTCACAGTCTATAAGTACCTATAGAGGGAGAAGATTACTGATAGCAGAGAGTTCATTCACTTAGCAGACAGAAGCATAATAAGTGCCAATTAGAGGAATCTGAAACTAGACAAATTCAGACTAGAAAAAAGTCATACATTTAAAGCAGTGAATGTATTTAACCACTGGAACAACTTACCTAGGGACGTGGTAGATTCTCCATCACTAGAAGTCTTTAAAATCAAGACTGGCTATCTTTTTAAAAGATAAGCTCTGGCTCAGTCAGAAGTTATGGGCTTAATGCAGGAATCGCAGGGTTACATTCTATGGCCTGTGTTATACAGGAGGTCAGATGAGATGTTATAAACATCCCTTCTCGACTCAAAGTCTATGAATACGCCTGCCAGTCATTTTCTTCACTCAGAGCTTTTTACCAGCTGGGTTCAGGGTTCAAAGTTCAGCTGTTTCTGAAGACTCAACTTCAAAATGGCCAAAGAAATTTCCTCAAACTGGCTTAAAACACACACTCGTAGGAGACCCAGCAGGAAAGTTTAATCCAAATAAATCAAATTTATCATGAAGTTATGGATGCACAAAAATCAACCCTGTCCACCCTTCACCCCAACATTTTTCAAAGCCACCTCTCCGCCTGCTGTCTCCTCTTCTCAAAGTAAAATACCGCATTTAGGGCCCCATCCAGTAAGGTGCTGAGCATATTAGGCAAGCTGTGTAAAATGTGAACAGCCGTCTCTTCCTCATTCCCTGATGTAATAGTTGTCCCTAGAGTCCACAGATACTGTTCCTTGCCTTGTGAAAGAGGAATAAAACATTTGTAACCCTGGCCCATTTCAGAGAACTGGGACCTGGAAATGAAGATTACTGTCTTACCAGCACTCCTGTGTGTGGCACCTTTGTTACCTGGTGTCAGAAAACTGAACTGTTGTATAAATGTAACAAAGGAAGCCACATGAAATCCTCAGCCTGGAAGGAGGTGAAAACACAAGGAGGTGGCTATGCCTCTTCCACATTTTTCTAAAAGAGAGGCAATGCAGAGAAACTGGAGATGGTGAAATCAACCACACTGCTACATGTGGCAGGCCCTGAGCCATGTGAGGTCTGCAATACATTGCAGTGGGAGCACAAAGAGGTCTGCAAACCACCTGACAGAGTCATTTAGAAATTTCAAGGATACTGAAATCCTCACAAGGTCACTTGGGCAAGGCCCAAGTTTTTGGTTTTTTTTAAACAAGAAACTAGCTACCAGGTAAGCCCATTGAGCGTGCTGTTGCAGACTTACTGAAAGCTAAGGACTTGTCCCTAATCAAACTTGCATCAATTTAACTAAAGGTTTGATTTCAAACCAACTTAGCTAAACCAGTGCCAGCCCCTGGGTAGATGTTTTTTCAGTTTAAACCTGGTTTATATTGCTTTAGCTTAACTCTATTCCTTATGGCAAAAACAAATGGTATTGATTAATTTAGCAACTGAGTGGGTTAACGGTATGGTCACAGAAATAAAACCAAACACGCTAAGAGTTAGTATAGATCCAAGAAACTGGAATTGTCCTTCAAATGGGAGAACCATAAGAACAGTTGGGGAGGATGGGCCTAATTATCCTCTCACTTACACCAATTTTACACAGGTGTAACTCCATTGACTTCAGTGGAGTTCTCATTTATATTGAAGTGAGAAGAGAATCAGGCCCAGCATACCTCAGCTTCAAGATTCAAGAGCATTTTTAATTTTGGATGCAAACTAAATGTTTTGGCAGATCTGACTCAGTAAAGTGAAAAACCCTGCACTTTTAACTCTCCTTGTGGAACATAAGAATGGCCTTACTGCGTCAGACCAATGCTCCATCTAGTCCAGTATTCTGTCTTCCGACAGTGGCCAATGCCAGGTGCCCCAGAGGGAATGAACAGAACAGGTAATCATCAAGTGATTCATCCCCGTCACCCATTCTCAGCTTCTGGCAAACAGAGGCTAGGGACACTTCAGAGCATGGTTTTGCATTACTCCGCATCCTGGCTAATAGCTAAGGCTATGTTTAAAAGACCTCCCTGACATTCTCTGCTTCAGCCCCTGCGGGCCCCCTGCAAGATTCCAGCGAAAGGTGACTGACTCCTGAGGTGGCCCTCCTCAGGGTTCCAGCGAGGGGCGACAGCCTCGTGCTGAGGGGGAGGAGGGGAAGAGGGAGACGCCTCGGGCAAGCAGCTGGGGTGTCCCATTTTCTCTTCGGGAAATATGGTCACCCTGCATCTTCCAGCTGACGTGGGCAGAGGGGGAACCCCACAGCTCCCAGCCATCACGGTGGCAGGGGAAACCATAGAGTTCAAAAAAGAATTAGCTAAGTTCATGGAGGATAGGGCCATCAGTGGTTATCAGTAGGCTAAAATTTTGTCATGGTTATTTTTAGTAAAAGTCACAGAGAGGTCACAGCTTCCATGAATTTTTGTTTATTGCCCGTGACATGTCCGTGACTTTTACTAAAAAGAACCATGACAAAATTTTAGCCTACCAATAAACATTGATGGCCCTATCCTCCATGAACGTAGCTAGTTATTTTTTGAACCCTGATATAGTCTTGGCCTTCACAACATCCTTGGCAAAGAGTTCCACAGGTTGACTGTACATTATGTGAAGAAATACTTCCTTTTGTTTGTTTTAAACCTGCTGACTATTAATTTCATTTCATGACCCCTACTTCTTGTGTTATGAGGAGTAAATAACACTTCCTTGTTTACTTTCTCCACACCAATCATGATTTTATAGACCTCTATCAGATGCCCCCCTTAATTGTCTCTTTTCCAAGCTGAAAAGTCCCAGTCTTATTAATCTCTCCTTATATGGAAAGTGTTCCAAACCCCTAATCATTTTTGTTGCCCCTTTCTGTACCTTTTCCAATCTTGTATATATTTTTTAAGATGGAGCAACCACATCTGCACACAGTTTTCAAGATGAGACAATGGATTTATATAGAGGCAATATGATATTTTCTGTCTTCAGAGTAGCAGCCGTGTTAGTCTGTATTCGCAAAAAAGAAAAGGAGTACTTGTGGTACCTTAGAGACTAACAAATTTATTTGAGCATAAGCTTTCGTGAGCTACAGCTCACTTCATCGGATGCATCATGTCTTATTATCTATCCCTTTCCTAATGATTTCCAACATTCTGTTAGCTTTTTTAACTGCCACTTTTTTTACAGCAACTTCTCTTCACGATTGGCTCAGCACCCGAATATCACAACACAGATCTTTGAAGACCTGCATGAGATGGAAGAAATTGTTGATGATCTCCTGATTTGGGGCAAAAATAACAAGCACGAGAGAAATGTTTTGCAGTGAACCAAAAAAACAAAAACAAAACCCCAAAACCTCCACAAAAAATAAAAACCTTAAATTGAACAGTAACAAATGCCAGACCAGACTGAATGAGATTAGTCAGGTAGGATCAGTTACAAAGGAGTTCAACAGGCCCAAGAAAGATGGAAGTACTTGTACAAGTGAAAATAATCTAAAACAAGAAGTGCTAACACAATTCATGGGCCTGTTAACACACCTAAACGAATTCATCTTTAATTTGTTAGACTAAGTGTTCCATTCAGCATGCTACTTGAGGATGACCACAGAATGACATTGGGATTATTGGCAAAAGGAAAATTTTGGGGAATTAGTAAGAGTTGTCACAGAAGCAGCAGTGCTGAAATATTCTGAGATGAATAAAAAGCCTAAAACCTCACTCAATGTAAACTGACATGCATAGGGGCCTGTCCTTTTACAAGATGAACAGTCAGAAGCATATGCTTTCAGACTACTAAATCACCACAGTTGATGCTCAGGTGAAGAAGAAATGTTGGGAATTGTTTTGGTTTGTGAGTGGTTTCATGAATCTGTTCAAGGTAGAAACAGACCGTGAAGAGTTGGAAGCCACATTACAGCAACCATTGAAGCACAGCCTGGACTTCAGAACAGGAGCATGAAATTGCCACAGCACTGATTAAATGTGAAAGAGGAGGTGAGGAGCTTATTGTCATGTCAAACTTGCCTGGGAATAGTGGCCTCAGGAAGAGGATTTGAAGTAAATAGGATTCATTTACCAACTGCTTCTGAAAGAAAATTTGACAAATTCAAATAAGAAAACAAAAAACAACCCCAGCTCACAACAGTTGAAGAAGTCCTTCTATCTGAATGGTTTGGACGAGCAGTCCAGGGATCTCCAATCTGACAGGGACAATCAAGAGGAAATTGCTGATGATGGGACCTTGTACAGAGGAGGTTGTTTCGTATAATAATATAGCATGAGATCACCACAGCCTCCAGCTGGGTATTATGAATGCAAAAGAGAGCTGGAGGTGGTCTAGTCCCACCAGGTGCGAACACTGTCACAAAGGTAATAAAATTTAAATACAATACCACTGTCAATAGAGGAAGCCAAATGCAAAGGGATAGCTGACATCACTTGAGATACATGATCACCCTTTGTCTAGGGTAGAGCTAGAACTAAATAGGAAGCTCTTATTAGTGAGCAAGTACTCAGCTTCTTAGAAGATTGAGCTGTTGCAGACCATGCTAAGTAGCAAGGGAATAACCATTATGAAGCACTGAGCTCACCAGGGGATTCCAGACATGTTAGTAGCAGAGAATGGCCCACAATTCACAAGTGGCTCATTTCTGCTCTCCGCATTAATGTATCAGTTCCGCACCACATGCCACGCCCTTATGTGCACTCAAATGCAGTCATTTAGCAAAAGTGTTGGTACAAATAGCAAAGAACTTGAGAATCAAAATAAACAAGGGTCCTGGCAGATTTATGGGATCCCTATTTAGCTATGTGAGCCTATCACAACTCACCTCACAGGCTTCCTTAGAGTCATCATGTGGTGAGGCAAAATGGCCTTCCTCCAAGTAGGAGAGTGAGGAACCACTACACTCCCCCTGGTGGGCGGAGCTAAATCCACCCCGCCCACCTCACCAGAAGTCCCGGGGCTGGACAAGAACTATAAAAGGAGAGCCGCACTGCTCAATTGGACCAGGAGCACTAGAGGGAGCAGGCAGCTCTTCCAGGGAGCTGGGATCTCAACAGGATCCCAAACTAGGCCCCGAGTGGAGCTGTGCCCTGTGGCTGGAGGAGACAGACAGTGTGCCGAGGAGCTGCCAGGACCGCTGTCAAATGACTACCCTGAGAAGCTGTGGGGACTGCCAGCGGTCAAATACCCTGAGGTAGGGTGACCAGATGTCTCGTTTTGAAAGGGACAGTCCCGTATTTAAGCCCTCCTGCAAGTGTCCCAACTTTTTATTAAAAATGGGCAAATTGTCCCATATTTTCTGTCTCCCCCGCATCAGTACTGGTGGGTTCTGCTGCTGGCCAGATCCCTATTTGCCAACTGCCTGCCCACCAGCGGTGAGTGGAAGGGTCCAGTGGCTGACAATGGAGGTGGGTGTGCAAGGCTGGTGGCAGAGCAAAGATACAGTGTGCTGGGCTGGCCGCTCCCCCTGCTGGTCCATCAGTGCAGCCCCTGCTGCATGCCAGCTCTCGATCAGCAGGGCCCCGCCCCCTCGTCCTGCTTCTGACCGGCGCTGGCTGTGCACCATGAGCGGTGGTGGCTGGTGAGTGTGGGCAGGCACCACGTGGCAGCCGGTTACATGTCGCCTCTGCTGCCCACCAATGGCCCTTTAGGTGCTCTCCCTCTCACTGTCCTCTCCCTGCTTTGCTCCTTTGACCCCAGCTCCACTGCTCCTCGATATCCCCCCCTGCAGCGCGCATCCCATTCCCAGCGCTGTGTGGAGATCCAGCTCCTGGAGGAAATGCTCAGTTCACCAATAGCCTGGCAAGCAGGCTCCTTCCTTCCCCCACTGCCTCTGGCTGGGCCATTGCCCCAGGAAAGCCCAAGACCCTCCAGCCTGGGGCACTGGTCAGGAGAAGCCAAGCCCTGAATGTGCTAAAGCCCCTCTCAGCCCTGGCATGGGGAAGCCTCTCCACCCTTTAGCTAAGCTCTGGAGTGGTGGAGGGAGAAAGCACTTTCCAGCCTGTTCATGACCTGAACCTGCAGGCTCCACAGCAGCCCCCAGGGCAGGGGCTTAGCATCCTCTTCACCTGTGCCTCCCTGTCCCCCCTGCCCTAGGTCCTGCCCCCAGGGAGCAAGGGGCTGCCCCATCCCCTCCACTGCTGAGCCACTTCTCTGGCTGGTTTGCTGAAGCCTCTGCAGTCAGGTTCCCTGGGGCCTGGTGCATAATGCATCCTGAGGGCTTCATCCCTTCCTGCCCGCACTGTAGCCAGGGGACAGAAGGCAGCTGGGTTATGTCAGGGGCCAGCAGCAGCCTGGAGGTGTTAGCGTGCCTTTTGACACTGTGCAGGCAGGAAGGGACAAGCCGCTTCCAGCCACACGGGGTGGGGGGAGGGGGCAAGGAGAAATGAACTCTGCAAAGGCATGGTCCCTTCCCCCCCCTCCCCTGTGGCTGGAAGCAGCTTCCATCCCTTCCCTCCCGCACAGTGCCGAAAGACTGCTGCTGGCCACATTCTGGCAGAAATCTGGGGAGGAGGGGCATATGACCCTGCGTGCCCTCCCCAATGTGTTGCCTCAGGAAGTCGCAGCACCAGGTACCAGGAGAGGCAGGTCAGTCCTGGGGGCCCAGCTAAGCATGGAGAGCAGAGAATGCCAAGCAGGGAGGGGAGGATCGGTCGGTCACCCCCGTGTGAGAGAGGTGTACAGGACTGTGTGTGTATCACTTCTCCCAGTGTTTGGGTTGGGGGGGGGGGAGGGGTGTATGTGTCATCCCTCCCCATGTGAACCCTAAAGCCTTAAAGAAAAGAAGGTAAATATAAAGAATCCAGCTACTCAGTATTTCTTTTTAACGGGGGATTGGTCAACTTGATGTTAATTTGAACGTTTGTACTGCATAGATCTGATTGATTGCTGTTGAACTTGCCTGAATATGAGTAATTTTACCAGGTGTCCCATATTCAGCATAGGGAAATATGGTCACCCTACCCTAAGAAGACAAGAGGACCTATGGACTGCAGAGCCCTACACCCAGTCTGCGGTAGGAAGTAGCCCAGAGGAACCAGACTCTTGTTTGGTTCTGCTGCCAGAGGGTGAGTCAGCGTGTTGCAAGTGGGATTCCTTGCTGACCCAGTGGTAGAACACTCTACCACTGTTAGGACCCTGGGCTGGGATATGGTGGAGTTGGGTGGGCCTGCATCCCCCTGCCACCCCACCTGAGGCCCAAGAGGCCTGCGTTCATCTGCTGTCCACCCCTAAGCGAGGATGCTAGACCCCAGAATGCTTTGTCTGCTGCATTTGCTCTGCCCCAGCCAGGTGCTGGGCTATAGACTGTTTGTGCTATGCCCTGCCCGGGGAGCCAGCGCTCCCTTATAGATTGCTAAGTACAATTGGCCCCAGCTAGAAGGTGCTGGGCTATAGCTTGTTTGTGGCTCTGCCCCCCTAGAGGGTCTGAGTTTCCCCTATAAACTGTGACTTGCAATCTGCCTGTAGTGAGGCAGAGCGGCCTCCCTCCTCATTTGAGAGTGAGAGACCCTGTTTCAGAGACCCATGGGCAGCAGGACGCAAACCTTAGTGCCAGCAGCTAATAGACTTCGTCAGCTGGAGGGCATTGACCCTGGAGTGATTATGAAAGAGCAAGAAACTGCAACAGAAGAAAATTGACAAGAACGCTGGAGTCACCCCATTGCAAGTGGGAGAGAAAGTTAATTCCAAACAGGAAGGGGCTGGAAACCTTGTCAACAGCTGCACCACGCACCGAGAGGTTGTGTCATAGCATCTCCTGAGGGTCAGTCCTACAGGAGGAACAGAAGACATCTAGACAAAACCAAGGAGTTTCCATTGGCACTCTGTATTTAGAGGACACCCAGAATGCTACTGAGTGAGAAAATTAAGTCAATGGCAATGAAAACACCAGGAACAGGAAACACACAGGCTCCAGGTGGCAGATCCATCTCAGTTGCAGAAGGAACTGTTCTGAGAACAAAAGTGGCTGAGTGAGCGGAAAGCCAATGAGGTTCAGATGAGTTAATATTACTCTGCGGCTGTTGTGTTTTGGTTGGTATACAGCTTTATTTCCATTTGATTTTAAAAATAAAACAAAAAGGAAAGATGTAACAGTAACCACTTGAGTCTGTGGCTCCTGGTCTC